>NC_079290.1:95838392-96146642 GCF_023638135.1 Falco biarmicus
GGAGGGGGGCGGCCGGGGGGGTACCTGCTGGGCTCCGCGGCGGCTTCTGCGGGGGCTTCCAGGAGCATCGGGGCTGGGAATGCGGCGGGGTGTGTGTGTGGGATATTTGAAACTTTTCTTAGGAATTAAGGCAGGAAAAACCAGCCTTTGGGAAGGGAGAGGGCGAGTAAGCGGTCTTCAGCTTTTGGACAGGAAAAGTGTTGTTGTCTCTCCCCCCCCCCCCCCCCCACCCCCCCCCCCCCCCCCCCCCCCCCCCCCCCCCCCTTTTTTTTTTTCTCTCAAAGGAGGAAAAAAGTGAAGAACGGCATAGAGAAGTGAATGGTGATATGGCAGCCAGGATGGAAGACTACGTAAATATCTTTTAAATGTATCTTTAGCTTTATCTTACAAACAGTTATATATATTTAAATATGTAGTCTTCACTGGATATGGTGTGACCTAGAATTTTTATTGAAAGGGGTCTGCTGCACCTCCCATATCACATTAATATTTTTGTTAGTATGGGGGAAAAGAGCGATTGTAACAGTTGCGGGACATGGTAAGAATTATAAAATGAGTGTACTAAAGGAGTTGCTTGTTAATCGGCATCCTTTGAGATTACTCGGTTTGAAAGGTCCTGTCTCTTTTGGAGACAGAGACTGATGTTTCGCCTTCAGATGTAACGGCAAAATGAAAGCAGAGAAATGAATGAAGCAAAACCAAATAAAAGCCTACAACTTTAAAAATAGTGCTACTAGTTATTTTCTCATCATCAGTGCTGCAACACTTTAATGCCAGCTGACGTGGCTTGTGAGTGGTTTGCTTCCCCTCCCTCTGCAGCTCGAATCGCTTCTCACCGATGCTTTCAAGGGGAAGGGGTTTCAGAAAATCAGCGAATTGCTTCAAGAGAGAGAAGTAGAACCTCCCCAGAAATACAGCAAAGCTCTCTTCAACCAGCTAGACAAAGCACTGAGAAAGGCAAGTACCATAAATTATCTGAACAGTTGTAATGCCCAGCTCTACAGGTGTCGGAGTAATGCAGCACGGTGCCCTGTGTTTCTGTAGGAGCTGGACAGGAATGAATTCCAGAATGTGTCTCTGCTGCTGAAATGTATTCAGCTCTACTTTAAAAGCGATCTTCAAGAAGGGAAAAGTTTGTTTATTGAGCAAGGACTGGTAGAAAAGATAAGTATTAATCTTACTATACAAGTTACTAATGTGATTTAAGGTTGCCTGTGTGAAGAAGAGAACTCCAAGGAAGTGAGAGCTTGAGGATGGCTTCTGGGCCACGGGGGGAAAAAAAAATATTTTTTTAATATATTGCATGAGCTGATGGGAAAAAATACTTACTTTCATTGCATTACTTTCATTATACAGCAGCTGACATTTGGCTTCACTTATTACCTGACTTATGGTTTTGTGGTGTGGTTGTATGGGGTTTTTTGTTTGTTTGTTTTTTAAGCTGACAGTGGAAATAGAGGATGAATTTTGATGAGTCCTGTTTGTGAAATGATATAGAATTTCTAAATGCATTTTAAGTGCTCCAACAAAATACAATTTTAGTAATAGAAATGATGAACAGTTTGTGCTTTTATAATTTTAAAACTGGCTGCTCTTTATGAAAGTCTCTTTTTAGGTAGACAGTCAAACCAGGTGTGTTTAATTTGCAATTGCATTTTATCGTCTGGCACAATATTGATTTCAGCTGGTAATACTTGTAGTAGCAGAAATGCACCAGTGCTGAAAATGAGCAATACCTGGATCTAGCATAGCTAGGAGGGAACAGTTAACATCTCTCTGTTAGCAGAGTCATATCAAGGAGTCCTCAGTCCAAAATGTTGTAATCCTACCTTGTAATTATGCTTTTCAGGGATACAGCTGCTCAAGATTCCTGTACAGAGAGATTATTAATGAAGTTTGATTAATCTGAGCTCTGTACCTCCAGTGAAGCATAGATTTCTAGTTAGCCATAGGGGTGTGATGCCATACACTATATTAAAATAACATCAAGTGTTAAAATAATGGCTTTGAAAAAGCTGGATGAATTTTTTAAAACGTTATTTTGCTGTGAATTGATCTTCTAGAAATTTCCACAGGAGTTACGATGCCATTAGCAGTGTGCATTGTGTCAAGGAGGTCCTGAGCACCAAGAGTGGGTGCCTTGAGATGAGAAAGAAGGACAAAAGGAGGGAAGGGGGGGAATAAGTCCAGCTGAATGGGTACGAAGGTGGCGCTTCTCATGCTCTCCTAGCAAAATCCTAGTTCCTTAATGCCGTGTAGCTTCGATGCAGCATATGACTCTGAAGTTTAAGGACTGAAAAACCTGTCTCTGTGCATAAGGTTTCCTGCAGATGTATCTAGTTGAAAGATTATCAACCCTCCTTCCCAGGTTTTAACTGATTCTTTTAACTTTACCTGGTATCTTGGTTTGAAAGAACGAGAGCATTTGTGAACCTCATCGACCCAAATGAGAATAAATCTTTGATGTCGCTTCTTGAAGACTTCTTTGACTCTGCATTGGTACGTATGTGCATGAAGGGGGCAGAAGGGTCACATTTATTGGATAAGAAAGCCGTTGTCTGCAAACGGTTCCCTGTTAAAAAACGAATAGTTACACAAACCTTGGTCCTAGGACTGAGCCTGGGATGCAGCTCAGGTGGTGTGGAGGGGCAGCACCCAGCAGTGTGCTCAGGGCTCGCGTTAGGCTGAGGTTTGACACACCTGGGAGAAGCTGCTGTGGGGCTGCACAGGGCTGCAGCATTTTCTTGTTTTCTAACATAAAGCCAAGTGTTTATTTTTTGCAGGAAAATGTGCAAGAAGTTCTGATGTTTTGTAAACAAAAGCTTTTGTGCCAAAGCTCTTTTTTAGAGCATAAGTTACTGACATTGAGCTGCACCTTATGTACGTGTTTGACGAGGTGGTCCTGGTGATTTGGTCCTATGGTGTTTGAAACAGCAGATTTAAAGAATAATCTGACCTGCTTACAGTTCTTACTTAGGTTTCTATTTTAAATATTTGTAACTTTAAAGGTATCGGAGTCCTAAGTGATGTAAAATTGCAGTAGGAAGGGTACTTTGGACTTCTTTACCCAAGCTGGTCCCCCAGTCTTGCTGTCTGTAGCTTACTGGAACTGTGTCACTTTGTGCATTGGTATTTGTGTGCATATTTATGATTATTTTTAGGAGACTTGATAAAAGATATTTGGGCAAACCCAATATTCTTCTTTGTCTACTAACCACATGGAAATCATATGAAATATTTTAAATTATTGATTTGTCAAAACTTGATCTCTTTTTCTTCCTTTTCCATTTCTTTCATATGCTTTCACTGTGGAGGACAAAACGCTATTTGTTTGGGTTTTGGTTTTTTTTTCTTTAATTTTTTTATTTTATATTTTATTTTCCTTAAGGGACTTTAACACTCTTCAGATACTACACGTTATGATATATAGCACTGTAGTAGTGTGTAAATGCAAAACATGTTTTTACATAGGCCCATAGGTGTAATAAAAGTAACAAAGCGATGCCACGATGTGGGTTTTGCAGGCGACCTGAGGGCACCGCACTCTCAAGTGCTGCTGAAATCCCTGGGGGAAGTGGGTGCCTTGTTCCCTTTACTCCCCCTACATAGTGCCCACCTGGGGTGACCAATATGTGACACACCTGCATCAGGCAGCACTGTTTTCCCTGATGTGGGTACACTGATGTTTTATGTTATTTCACCCCTGGAAGCTGTGATGGTGGGGGCATAAGCACCTCAGCGCTTTGAGTGCTGTGGTTCTCGGGCTGTGGCGTGTTAATGAAGGCTTCTTTCGCTTTCTCCGTCAGGTGATTTGCCGGTGCAGCAGTGAAGGTCAGTATTTTTTCCCCCTTCTGTTCCTTGATATCCTGAATCTCAGTCTTGGTAACACGTTTCTTAATTCTGCTTGAATTCTATCCCCTTCCTCTTCTCCCTTCTGCTCCCTTCCCCCTCGTCCTCCCTGCAATGTCTTCTTTCAGTCCTCCTGCTGACTTTTCTCCCGTTAAATTTCATTGTTTAGATCAGAGCACAAACCCTTTTACCATTCTCTTTACTTGCTTGTTTTGAATATGCTGACAAAAACACCTAGCTGGGGCATCTTGTCTAAATGGGGGGCATCAAATATTTCACTTGCTTGGAGTAAGCGGCGCTTCTGAAGGGAGTTTGGGCGAGAAGCTCTGCTCTTGCACGCCTGTTCATACTGGCTTCAGATGTTATTCCCTTGCTGAAGGCAACCAGCGCTGCAGAATAACGTGGTAATTCCTTCAGCCACCCTGACAAGGCAGAGGGAGGGATGTCTGTCCTCGTTCACTTCGGTGGGTAGGTTTTTCTCTGTGGCTGCTGGCTGTCCATTAAGGCAGGGGAGCAGGTGCTTTCAGAAAGCACAAGTACCCATGTGTCCAGACATCCAGGCTCACAAGGCATGTAAAAATTAAACATTACATTGTGGGCCAGGTAACACGAGCTTATTCATCCTTGTAGCTTGTTCCAGTGGGACCAAAGTGGGCATGAGTGTCTTCTGGTTAATACTCTAGTGGTTTGCTTTGTGGACTTTGACAAAAGCTGTGTATTACGGATTTATCTCTTGCAGTTAGCAAGTAGATTCTCCTCTCTGTACCCATTTAAATAGTTACCCAGGCCAGTAGTTAAAAGTACCTGGAGCTTTTTTTATGGAGAAGTTACCAGTTCCCTTTTCTGGCTAGGATTAAATGGTTGGAAGCTTTGTTTTAATTTAAAACTCATCCGCAGCTGGGATATTTTTACTCCTTCAACACAACAAGCTGTAGTTGCTTCAACTGTCTTATATGGAGACCAGCTCATTGCTAGCTGTAACCTTTCCAATGATTTTTCTAGGGAAGAAAGAGCTGGTGAATTTATTTTTACCTGAACTAGGGCATCTAGTGACAGAAGCAAACATTTGCTACTCTCTGCGGCATGAGGTAAGACTTCTACTAGGAGAAGAAAATCACAGATAGGTGTGCACAGAAGTGTGTGTAATTAGATACGGAATGTGAAAAATGTTACTCAATTATTTCACTTTCCCTTCTGCCCCTTTTTCTGTTGGGGGAAAGACTCTGAGGACCCTCAACTCTATACTCAACAGTGTCTCACGGGAACAGAGAAAGAAATTCCCTCTGTCCGAGGAGATGTGCTCGCTCACGTGAGTGGCTTTCCCTCAAGCTCCAGTAGCTAAACAGCATCTTTGCTGCAACAAGACTTAAAGTTATTTCTCTGCTTTAACTTGTTGCATTATGTCGTTTCAGGAAAGACCTTGCAAAAACTATACTGGAGGTTGGTGGTAAGAAGTATTTAGTGGTTATTCTTGTGAAGCTGGGGTTCTCTGGCTTTACTTAATCTGCTTATTTATTATGTTATATAATACTATTACATTATTATTATTATTTTTGAATTATTACAGTAATTTTATTATTATATATAATATTTATTTATTATAATTGAAAATGAATTATAATTTTAATTATTTCCTTGTCAAGAGTTGATTTGGGAGGAGGAAAGTTGGGTAGTACTTTAGGAAAACATTATTCAAAAGCTGTTAGATGCGACAATGCATTAATTCTTTCTAGTCAGTAATTCATATTGGTTAATAAGAAAAGCTAAACTGATGTATGTTGAAAGGTAATGAGATCTGCTTTATGTATGTGTTTACAAAGTACGCTGGCTATTAGTCTTTAGAAAACAAATTTTAACTACTTTGCCATGATATGGACAACCTTCTGTTAACAAGGTTTGCAGTCTCTTGAGTGAAATCTCTTTTTTCTTCTCCTAGCAATAACACTTTCTAGGGTGTTAGCATGGCATGTGAAATGAAACTTAATCCTGGGGAGTCAGTGATGAGGCGCCGCTCTCATCCCCCCCGACCCCCAAGAACATCTCCTGACACATGCAGGTGTTGTGGTTAGTGCTCCACACCCTGACCTCACTGAGCTGGGGATGCCTGGAGCTAACGCTTGGCTGTTACCCTCTGCTGACTTCCTTGGTGAAGCTGAAGCTGGCTGATGAATGCGACTGTAGCATATAAGTGCCAGAGTAGCAACGTTATAACTCTCTGTTATGCTGGGCTGTGATACTTACCCTGTGCTTATGTTTACCACCTAGATTATGACCTTCAGGTTGCCCTTTCAGAAGCACTTTGTAGGTTAATGACAAAAAAATGGAGGGATGACCTTGTTCACCATTGGTTTGAAGATAACTATCTTGCTGAAGCTTTCAAAGAGATCCAGGATAGAGAATTTGAGACGGTGAGGGTCTTTATTTTGAAAACAACATACTTGACAAGTGTGTATAGGGGCTAGTTTTGGTTGAGTTCGGTCAGGACGTCCTTGTAAGAAGTTCCTACAAAACTGATTTTTATTAATACACAAAGCTATGTAGTTATTTGTGGATGGTGTGTGTGTGGTGGTGGTGGTTTTTTTTGGGTTTTGTTTTTTTTTTTTTTAATCTGGCAAATATAAAATGGCATATTGTTAACTCAGAAATAGGAGCTATTTTATTTTACTTCTAAAGCATAAAAAAAATTTTGTGGTTTGTTTGGGGGTTTGCTGGTTGTAAGTTGGGTCCAGCCATTTGTAGCAACTTGAGTGTTTCTTTCCCTTTTCAACTGACCAGTTGAAAGCTTATAACTGGAATAGAAGTTACACAGCCCAATAGAATAACTCTTTGCAAAGGAAATGTAGCCTCATTTTTAATAAGATGCCATTTGTCTTGAAGGACTGCAGAAAGTTTCTTAACAAGCTAAATGAAAGGCTTGGGGATGAAAGCAGGTAAGCTGTGAACCAACAGAATAAACTGGTGCTGGCATTAGTGCAGAGGGGAAAAACTAGGATTGTAAACTGAGCTGGGTTATATTTTAAAAAAATAGTAATTTAAATCACATATGAATAATGAAGTTCTTAAGATTTTATTCATTTTAATGGTGGGGTTTTTTTTTTGAAAGTAAAATCAATGAAGACAGTGCATCACTAATAAAATACTGTATTGTCTGAACTTCTCCTAGCTTAATTTACTTTTAGGACTTTATTAATTATTTCTTGAACAATAAAATCAATAACCAATCTTAATGATTTTATCTTTGATAAAGTTGAACTCTGATGTTGACTGTATCATGTGAAGTCTGCTTTTCTTCCAGAGTCTATTCATTTCCTTGTATGTCTGCTTTTGCTGACGTGAACGAGGTAATAGTCCTTAACACTGTGACACCTTCCCTACAGTGTTATTGCTGTTAAAATGTTGCTTTGTGGTATATGTTGGGTTTGGTGGTTTTTTTTCTCCTCTCCTTGCTGCTGACTTTGCTTTTGTATCAGCCAAACGATGTAGGCAGCACTTCTCTTTCAGGCGATGACAGAAGAGAGATCTCTAAAAAGAAATAGGATAGGACAATGCTGATTCCTCCAGCAGAGCTGCTCCCAGGCTGCCAGAAAACAAGAGCAGCCTGATGTCCATGTAGGAGAGGCCGTAGCCGCAGTTACGGATCCTGCACGTTGCTTTGCTGGTCTTTAAATGTATTTGCGGCACCACTCCTTACAGTCGTATCGAATCAAAACCAACTCAGTGGAAGCCAGTTCCCCTGCTTAGGTTTATTTCAAGTGCTGAAAGCTACTAAAAGCTTTTGTAGAGTCTTTCTCACCACAAACACTGAGCATTTGTGTATCGCCTTTCCCTCGGCTGATGCAGAGCCACGTCTGACTGTGGGTATGGCCGGCTGAGCGGCAGGCTGGCAACTCGCAGGTTGATCCCAAGTCTTATTTCTGCAAGGTGTGTATATGTATATACACACGTGTAGGGCAACACTTTCCAATTTTTTGTTAAAGAAAACTGAGAATGCTGCAGCAGTTGTGGTGTGTGTTTGTTGTGTGGTGTTTTTTTTTTTTTTTTTTTTTTTTCTTCACTGGGAGCAGCAGCGCAGCTGTTTTTCTTCCCCAGGTGAAGAAGCCACCAGATGAGAAACTGGAGGAGTTCTGGATTGACTTCAACGCTGGCAGCCAGAGCGTGACTTTCTATGTGGACAGTAACGGGGTAACAGCAAAGCCAGGTGGCCTTGGGTTAGCATAACGCTGACTCCGCTCAGCTCTTCTGATGTGATGGCTTTGGTTTTCCAAAGGGTGCTCTTTGGGACACGGTGAGGCTGTCGAAAGAAGCCGTCAGCGGTTACAGCCTGAAGGGTAAGATTTCCCAGCTGGCATTGTATTCCTTTTGGCTGTGGGTCCACAAGACACATGGAGCCAACCTAAAATTTCACCATCACCAAGGAGAGTTTCTGTGTCTTCTCCTGTCTCCCTGTTGGTCTTGTTGGAGGTCTAGGGGCCCCCTTAGCACAGTAGCCCACCCTCCCTACACAAGCAGGGTGTGTTGAGGGGTCACTTTATAGATGTATTGGGGAACAGCATAATTGTCTAGATCCAATGAGAAAGAAATGGATGAACAGAGGAATTGGAAATTCAAGGTGTAAGAGACTTTTTAAAAATCCCAAACACTAATTAAGATTTTTTTGGGGTGGCACACTGAATGTCTTGCTCTAAAACAGATTTAACTGTTTTATTTGTTTGCTTGGGTTTTTTTTGCCCAGAGGATGGTGGACAAAAGATTGTTACAATTTATATGAAGGTTCCTGCTACTTTTAACAAAACCGAAGCAAGAAAAATCAAAATAACTTTCAGTGCTGACTTCGACATTTTAAGTATACTTGGAAAAGTTCTGGGTGATGAAAAAATGATGGTAAGCTCTTGGTATGAATGTTTTTTCTTTTCTAAACTATATTTTACTTGATATACACTGGAAAAAAAATCAGTGGTTTTGTTTGGGGTTTTTTGTGTGTGTTTATTTATGCATGTTCATTATATATCTGTCTTCCTCTTGTAGATTTTTGACCCACTGTTTAGATGTTCTTAACTTTGGCCTGAAAGAAATTAGAGACTTTAGGAAAGAAGTTTCAAGGGACTCTAATTTATGGTTTAGAAGCTGGAAGGTTAAATTGGTTTGTTAATCAATTCAACGTGTTATGATTACTTTTGCCGTGTTTCTGAAGTAGTAAATAAAGCCTATGGCATTTAATTGCATAGCTAGAAATATAAATGTGCTCTCACATTAGCTCGAAGCACTAACATTGCACAGGATGAGCAAACTGACACAAAAACCTGGAGAAAAGGGGTGCTGGAAGACTCAAATCTTAATAGTACTTCTAGATTAAAAGTAGAGTACACTTGAAAACCTCAAGTTTTTTATGAGCTATTGTAAAAACGTGGGGGATGTGTGTGATTATTTTTTTTTTAAATCTTAATATGTTAATTTCTTATACTCGTGATTTGTTTACACACCATGGGGTTTGCACAAATATTGGTGTGACGGTAAATAGCTGTAGTATAGTGGCTGTCATTTATCCTTGTAGGAGCTGAGTCCATTCTAAATAGTCAACTCAATTAGCATCCAGTGATTTGCTGCTGGCGTTTAACAATTGTTTGTTTTGTTATTAAGTAGCTGCCTTAACTAGATAAAGACTTTACTGTTTTTAAGGTCACTTCCCATGAGATTAATTCACACCAACAGATAGATATGGCTGAAGAGGAGTCTGTCCATGCTGGGGAGCCTGTCCATGCTGGGGAGCAAGCCATGCAGAATGAAACAGGTGATTTTTTTTTTTTTTTTTTTCAGAAATTATTGTTTTATTTAATGAAATTTAAATTGTTTGGCTTTCAAATGAGTATCTTCACTTGCAGTCCACAGCTCGTGGTCAACCACATGACACCCCCCACCCCCCCCACCCCTCAAGAAAAAAAAAAAAGAAACCCCCAAGTTCAATTTTCTACTGTTTGTATCTCATGAGCTTGGTAACTGGTGCTCATGCAAATGCTGAGTCCCAGGGAGCGAGGATGAGGCACCGTGACCATGGGCTGCTGAGGTTGCATGGGAAGGGGAACTGCTCGTGGAGACGGGATCTGTGTGCTGGCAGGTGGCTGGCAAGGCACACCTCTGCTGCTGGCTGACCTCTGACGTGCCAAGCGTGTGCAGTGGTGTTTCTCCATCTGCAGCTGCAGTGGGATGCACCCACCTCTCCTCCCTTCTTGCTCGCCCTGTGCATGGTTGGTGGTCTGGCTGTGCCATGCAGGTGCCTGTGGGAGATTCCTTGCAGGAGGGGACGGTGGCATCTGTGTCCCCGTGGAAGCACAGGTCCTCTGATGGACCAGTGCTCACACCTTGGCACTTAACGCGCTCTCCTCTGCGCGGTGGGGTGTGTGTGGTGGGGCAGCCTCTGCCGAGGCTTCCTGCAGGGATGTGACTTCTGTTCCTTTTCGGCAAGGGGATGTGATAAAGAACGGTGTGCTCCAGTCCTCTTTCCCCACACAGGGTGAGTGATGCCCTGGAGGTGCCTGGTGCTGCAGAAACGCTCACCTGCAGGCCCTGTCTGTAGAGAGCTGAGTGGCTACGCTGCTCCTGTCTGCAGGAGGTGACCTGCTGCCACGCGTAGGGGCAGTGCTGCTGGAAATACCTTGTGTCACAGGGCTGTCCCTGTGTGTGCCCCAGCTACAAATGTGCCTATGTGCCTTATGGTAGGAAAGCCTCTTAGCTGGACCTGGAATAGCCGTTATTTCCTTCTTCTCACCAGCCTAGAGCAAGTGCTTTGTATTTCTTCGAACTGGACACACCGAATTTTCTGTGATCAAGTGGTGCTGTCTCTCGCGCTGCCAGTGACCATCTCCTGCATGACATCTCCTTCCAGCATTGTTTGATGGGTTTCATTTTGATCCAAAACATGCTAGATGTCGAGCGAACACAGAGCCTGAAGTACAGATGTGATGCTTGGGAGCCTGACCCAAAGGAAGGTCCAAGCCTGGCGTTTGTCCAAGGGGAAGAGAAAGTAGCTTCTTTCTTTCCCTCTACCCTGCTTTGCAAGGCTGTGACCCCTAGTCTTGAGGAAAAGCTGCTTTCAGCACAAAGGCAAGAGGCGTGCATGATCAAATTGATCATCAACAGGCAATGTTTCCTTAGCTCAATTTCAGTCTCAAATTATTTGGGAGGTGGCTTTTTTTTCTGTACAGTGATCTTTCCTTCTTGAAGGCCGGGATATGTCCTTGCTGCAAAACTGGCTGTATTTCAATTTTTGAAGTGATTACTTTTTGTGCAGATTGTTCCTCGGTGTAACTTGTTTAAGAGAGATTTCCACATCTTCTAAGGTTATGAACTCACAGCTCTTTCTACTGCCAGCACCCACCGTCTCAGAAATGGATCACGAGTTTGAAGAGCCCTTAGGTTAGGTAGCGTTCTTTCTGTGCTGATATTAAAACCAAATTTTTACTTTCCTCTTAGTTATTGTGTATGTCAGATTTCTCCAGGTGCATAGTAGAAAGAGCTACTTCAGCTCTAAATGTCTGAGGCAGTAACTACTTTGGTAGTACTCCTCATTTTCCTCCAGTTACAACCCAGAATGAGCTAGAATGGAAGTCCTCCAGATCCTGGAGGTACAGGTGAGGGAGAAATTCCTTCATTAGTGTCCACCATGAAACACGCAGAGAGGTACAAGGTGGACACTACTCCTTGAAGCAAGCAAGGAGTACAAAGGGCAGAAGGTAGTTTATCTGTAGCGACACAACTTTTGCAGTGCCCAGTGGACCTTCAGTGGAAGGAAACAGAGGTGGTGGAAGATCCTGCTGGTTTGTTGTTTTAGTTGGACACAAAGGGTTGTTCCATGTCTTCCAGAACTAAGAGCCAAGGTAGAAATAAGGTGATAGTTATATGTATTTATATAGTAAGAGGGGCTTGGAAGGGGTACACTCAAAATGCTGTTGATTTCGCTTGGCAATTCTGTATAATCTGGAGATTTTTGATGGTTCTGTTCTATTAAAAATTTTGAGATGTTTGTGCCTGTTAAGTTGTATCGTTATGCTTCTGTGCACGTAAGCAAGAACGGAAAAGGGTGGTGGTGTGTGTATTCAATTACTGCAATGACCTTCTCGCTCAACTGCTTTTCTGCAGCAATACCAGAGTCCAGCAAACCACAGATGACGGAAGATCCTTCAAACTTTGGGAACGTGGAGACTCTATCAGACAACTTAACCTCTCAGCACAGCCAGCAGTTAACAGGCACCGTAGCAGTAAGTGTTTGGTGAATGGTGAAACACTCCTTGTGCCCTTTTTTGCCCTCCTCCAGTCTCCCTTTTTTATAGGTGTGGTTAAAACCTTCTTTCAAAGAAAACTAGTTTGTACCCAGATCTGGCAATGTTTTCAAACTCCATCTTATATCAATGTTTGCAATTTTGGCAAAAGTGCTTTAAAAAGAAAGAAGAAATTTTGCTACCCCTTGTAAGGGGATGGTGGGATGCTCTTAGTGAGAGTTCATCATATCACTTATGTGCAACCTAAAATGTTTTTGTGTGGCTGATGATGAGCCTGTCATCCAGCTGTGGCCACAGGCTAGCAGTGAAAATCTCTGTTCCTAAAAACCAACCAACCAACCTCACTTCTTTATCAGTCGTATGCATGCTCTGTTCATGGTTTCATGTCTCCGAGCAGAAAGTGGTTAACTCTGGTGTCACCGTGAATACAGTGAACCAGCAGCCTTACGTGGAAGATGCTAACCAAGGCTCAGGTCAGGCGTGGCTCCCTTCAGTTCCTTAAGTCTGACCCAATTAAGTGTCCCCCAGGTGACATGGTGAAGGGTCTGCTTTTGTGGGCCTTACAGCAAAAAGCAGATAAAGTATTTCATAGTAGCTCCAGCGGGTGAAGCTGTAGTTTCCTTGCCTCCTTCAGCAAAAAAGTCCAAAACTTCATCTTCAAGGACGAAAGCTAAGCCTAGGCGAGGGTCTCGCAGACAAAAAGTTACAAGGTGGGCTTTTTTTCTGTTTTGTTTGTTTGTTTTCCCTCCCCTGGGGTGTTAATGCATGTAATTTTGAAGTTTATTCTATCGATTATTATATGAAAAAACCCAAAAGTTTGTCTTGCTACCCTGGCTAGCAAGGCTGGCTGCTCAGAGTTACAGCACTTTGGAGCTGCAGAACTGTGATGTTTGGTTACTGGCTCGGCTGCCACTTTGGTGTGAATTTTCTTTCTCATCATGAATTTAATTCAAGTACAGGATGAGTGTTCAGCTGTATTACTGGGAGTTTAGCTTCAGCTGTGTAACCAGAGCTCACCAAATATGTAACTGTTCATAAGGGGGATCGTGACTTTTGTGGAAGATCATGTGAACATGAGTTCACCCCCTGCCCCAAACTTTGCAGGACAGCATTTCTTATAGTTAATGAGTTGGACTTTTGTGAAGTGACTGATTAGCTTTCTTCCCTACACACCTTTTAAACCACTGCTTTGATGCTAATTGGTGCAAGTGTTTTTCCCTGCTAGTACCTCACAAACCGACTCTTTGGGTTGTAAATGAACAGGCTGCCCAGGGAGGTGGTGGAATTGCCATCCCTGGAAGTGTTTAGAAGACTCATAAATGCGGTACTTAGGCACATGGTTTAGTGATGGACTTGGCAGTCCTGGGTTAACGGTTGGACTTGACTATGATTCTTTCACAAATACCTAAGCTTATTTTTGGCACCACGTGTCCTACAGTTTCAGGATGGTCTCTTTGACCCCTTCCCTCATGCACACACGTGGGTCCGCTGGTGTTCCAAGCCAGCGGCACTGCGGGCAGAGGCAGTGGAGGGTTTCAAGGCTGTATGCAGCCTTTTTGCACCCTCTTGCTGTGCTCTGTGCCCAGTGCTGTGTGCAAGCTAATGTCTGCTGCTGGGCAGGAGAGCAAACGAACTGTACATAAGGATCTCCCCTGTGGTTCTGGTGGTTCCGGGGCTTCCTTGGGCATC
The DNA here is from genome assembly GCF_023638135.1 of Falco biarmicus. NCBI lineage: Eukaryota > Metazoa > Chordata > Aves > Falconiformes > Falconidae > Falco > Falco biarmicus. Next base: position 95,852,204 of record NC_079290.1, read on the forward strand.
CTGCTTCAATCCACTGACTCAGCTTAAAAAAAACCCCACTCAAGCGTTTTGATGAATTTTTTATTTGATTGTAGATAAGAATGGGAAAACTTGATGCAGGACTTCATCATTACTGCAAGTTCTGTGTTTTAAGACCAAATAACTTGACGCAGCAAATAGTTTGTAGTAAAGCAGGAGCAGCAGTGTAGAAGTTAGTTGAAAAACTCCTTAGTTTGGTCATTCTGCTCCCTCTAGTGTTTCATCTGAAAACGAGAGTTCCTTTCCCTCGGGAAGCTTTAACTAACGAGCAGCTCAGTTCTTTTTCTTCCACTAGTAAGTACGCCTCCCGGGTGTGCTGCGTGTTGAGCAATAATTGTAGACTTTTTTTTTTTTTTTTTTTAAAACATGGTTACAATCTGGAGAAAGAACTGAAGATACGGTCAAGTTTAAGTGTTGAAAGACATGAAAACAATCTAGATGCATACAGAGAAGCGATTAGAGAGAGAAAACATTTAAATATTAGAATTTTCAAAACAGTTAAATGCATTTTTCCCCCCTTTTAAATGTTTCTGAAAATATTTTCCCATTTATGATTTCTTCCTACCACATACTATTATTGGTGATGTGGGAACAAAATGTCCACTATGTAAACAGGGATAGGCTACCTTGTATCTTATTTCTCTTAAAATTAAAATTTTACAATGGAAAGAGCTAGAATCAAGACAGACGATAGAGACTGTGTAGGAAAAGAATGAGTGCTTTTGTTTAGAAGCTGAGAAAACAGCATTTTTAGGCAATAAAGTATCTGTTTACTGTATAATGGAGTTCATAGGGGAGGGGGGTGAAAACAAACTGCACTACCCCCCCATATTCTTAGTGAAGTTCCATAGGGTGATTCTTCATGATTGTAAGTCATTGCCACGTATATGTTGTCTTGCAGGAAGGAAATCTATGACTTTGAAATCTCAGATGCTGCAAGTCATGAAAAGGTAAAGTTGAGACAGAAGCTGTTAGGAGATGCGCTTCAGGTCCCCGCCCAGCAGCTAACAGCAGTAACTTGAAGTAGGGGCTATCTCTTAGCACAGAAATGTGGTAAGGATGGAGACACTGTTACAGCAGGCAACTGAGAATCCGAGGCTCTTGTTTTTTTCTGCATGGTGCTATACGTGGCAATTTTTTGTTTTGAGGTGGGGAGAATGCTCATCACTACTTGAGTTTTGTGGTGGATAATGTATGATAAAATCAACTGCAGCTTGAGCTGTTGCTGCAGTGAAGCTGTGAGGTCGAAGGCCAGCCTCTGCTTGTGTCTTACTGGTACTGAAAGCAGATGGAGTGTCCTTCACTGTGCTCCTAGAGGCTAAACCAGAAGAGGCTGAAGTCCGTTCTGAGCCATGCTTTGCAAGTTAGAAATCCCTGGTTAAAGCCGGTCTTCACAAAACTTTTCTTGGAGTTCTGCTTGACTCATGTTTACAGACTGTTAGAAAAACTGAATAAAAACGAATCGTTCTGCCTGATACCAAAGTTTGACCAGTGTGGGTTTTCTCAGGAAGCTCAGAACTTGCTCCCGATGGCTTCCATCAAGACGGCTCCATGCACAAACCCTTTGGCTGTCAGCCTCCTCCCTGGGGTGGGTGCTGCCGCCTGTCAGCTCAGCGGCGATGGGTGCTGAACGGGCACCCCGAATTTCTGTTTGGAACTGGACACCTTCCAACCCTTGCTACTGCCACTGGGTGTCAGCATAAAGCCCTGCTCCATGGTACCCTGTCCCTCTGTCCCTGCAGCCCTGCCCAAAGGCTGGCTGGCACCTGCAGCTACTAGCAGCGTTACTGCTTCAAATGACGTCTCTTACGATGTTATTGCTTAAAATAAACGTTATTCGTAAAGCAAGGAAAAGAGAAAGTAACTCTGTTTATAGAAGGCTGATGTTTGTCTGTTATAATTTCTGACACTTCCAATCAACAAATCCCACTGTCAAAAAGTTGAATTTTCCTGCTGGACTTCCATTCCTCTAGCCCTTCTGAGTTCTGATACATCTTAATTTTGTGGTTTGTTTTATGGGATAATTTGACTTCAAGACAAATACCTGCTTCTCTTTCAGGTTGCTGAAGCCCAAGCAAAGATTCTTAGCCAGAAGGTTGCTTCGCAAAATCAGAGGTATGGGATTGTGTGTGCACCATTTATGAACTTTTTGCTTTGTGAAAGAAAAGTTCTTTGCCTTAGTTTAACTTGTTTTAAGATGGGATCAAAAAGGCTGTGTGAGTTTCTGATAAAATAATTCCTTGCTTAGCTGTCGCAGTATCTGGATGTTATCAATAGCAATATTTCAATAGTACTTGAGAATACAAAAGCTACTACAGAGAATAATGACTTCTGTATGTTTTGACAATAATAAGACTTTAATTCTCAAACACCCCCCGCTCCTTGATCGTATGCCTAAATTACCGATTTTTGAAAAAAGCTTAAACCCTCTGTCTTGCCTTGGCTACCTCCAGTTATAGCAAGCTGCCAGCGACTTGCCATCTCTAAGTACATAGCCTTTTTTTTTTTTAAAAAAAAAAAAAACAACAAAAAAAGTGCTACTTTCCAGGTATCCCCAGATCGCTATTTTCAGAAATCAACCAAAGAAGCAAAATTTGGTGAATGACTGGCATTATCAGTTTGGTTCTCCTGTTGGTGTCTCGAGGAGCCCCCTGTCCTTGCTATTTGGCTGTGACCCTTCTGTGCTGCTGTGATGTGCTATTGCAGCGTCTGCTCGTCTTACTGGGGTCTTTCTCGGTTACTTGGCAGGAGTTTGAAAACAGGAGACAAGAACAAGGAACCGGGCAAGCTCAAGAGAAGGCTGGTAGGTCATCTGTGCTTTTTTATCCCTTGAGCCTTTGGTTGCTGTGTGTGTATCCACCTATACAAATTGATTGCACCCTTAAAGAGGCTGAAGTTTGAGGCTTAGCCAGTGCAGAGGTGGAGGAATGTGAGCCTGGTAGCCTCAAAATAGTCTGCTTGTTGCTACCGAAAACAGTGCTTAGGGTGCACCAGGACTGCCAGACCAGCGAGTGAATGTCTGTGCTATTTTTTTTTTTTTTTTTTTCTTCTCGCTGCACTCTTGGCTGCAGCTCAGGCATGCTGAGGCTTTCCTCCTTCCAAGAGCTCTTTTATCTAGATACAGAAGGGAGGGGGAGATGAGGATGGAGGATGCTGTGAACCCCATGCTGGCAAAGGGCAACCATCTGCCTCTTGGTGTTTTTTACACTGCTGGTTTGACAGTTAACTGTTGCTGTTTTGGCAGATTTCACAGCTTAAAATGCTTTAGGTGTTGTACTGTGGGAAGGAAGAAATGGAATAATTTGGTAGTAGATGAAGGGGGAATAGCCGGGGGGCTTCTGGGTGAGTGGAGGGAGCTGACCGAGCAGGACTCACTTTTTATAGTGTCTTTAGTCCAGTTACAGGAAACATCTTTTCTCTGAAAGCAGCGATGAAAATAGAAGCACTGGTGAGAGCGAAAAAAGCTGGATCCTTGACTCTCAGAAAGAGCTGTTGCCAAAATCTCTTGACTATACGCGAAAAAGATCCAGGGTGAGAAGTAAATTAAAAGGTAAGCTTGGTCCCCTGTTGACGCTTAGCTGTGCGTGATGTACTGTCCTGCAGATAAGTAACCGGCTGATGATGGTTTGGAGAGGGATGATTTGGCTGAATTCTGATCCAAGCAGGGGAGAGCAGCGAGGGGTGCCCCACGGGGGAGGTGCATTGTGCACCCTGTGCTCAAAGGACCAGGCTCCCACCCCCTTCCCTCAGTGGGGTTCAAACATCCAGGTGGAAATCGGGCACCTGAGTGTCTGCATGGGTACAGCCCTCTGTGCAAGTGGGGCTGAAGAGCCCACGGGTGCTAAGTTGATGCCTGTGTTGGCGCTCTTGAACACAAGAAGAGGAAGATCTCTCTGGAGCGGCCATACCTCCTCCCTATGACTTTCCATTCTTCATCTCTCCAGGAATACGACTGACTTGGGGAACAGACCTCGAAAAACTACGCAATTTGCAGACCATTGCGCTCTGCTCCCCTTCTTAAACACAGATAGGTCAATTGTTCTCTGAGAGATGTACAAAGTCAGACATAGTGTCCTCCAACAGCATTCTCTGCTCAGGCTGGACCAAGTGTGCTTCCCCTGTAGCCATGCTCCATGGGTCTGTTGGCTGCTGGAACCTCCAAATCCAAACTGAATTGCCCTGAGAGATTTTTAACGTCTCCATCCCTCTCATGGAGGATGAGCCTTGCTCAGGTGGCTGTTGGCTTCTGTAGGGATGGAAAAGCAAAAGAAAGTTGAGGGAGAAATTATGCTTTATACTGTGTTCCTATGGGAGTCATCGTTCTCGCTGCAGTGATAGCCCACGTGTCCTGGCTGGGACTTGGGGACCATCAGAGAAGCTGCTGAGCTGGCCCTATTTTTGGCAGCTGCTCTGGAAGCAGCAAGTGGTGTATATTTGCATCATGGCATCTAGCCTTGTTAGAAAGGTTGGGGTCTTTTTTGAAGCTTTTGAAGTGTTGCAAAGTGTTCTCTTGTAAATGTCTAGAAAATCAGACTCAAAACCGAGTTAGCTGTGATGCAGACCATAACTGGGTAAGGCACACGGTTTCATTGTCAGTAACCAGCTCAGCTTTTCTCCTTGCAGTGCTTCCAGTGTCTTCTGGAAGTAGCGGCGGTGACTACCCGACAAAGAAGGTAAGGAGCTGTCATCCTTAGGTGCCTCAGGTTTAAAACCATGCTGTGTGCAAAACATGTACAAATGAATGGGGAATTAGAAACTGGTTTTATGTTTCTTCTCAAATGTTCTGTTGAACTGATTTGTCTGCCAAGGATTGCTGAGACTGTATTGATCTACCAGAGAGTGGGAAAACAAGGAGAACTTACCAAAACATGGGAAACTTCATAGAAACAACTGTGCACGAACCCCAAGCATGTTGTTCTGTAATAATACTATTTACCTTTGATAGACAGAAAATTGGGCAGGAATTGCTTGATGTGACACTTGCTTTGGGGGATGCAGGTGTTGCTCCACAGGAGTGAATTCAGCTCTGGGGTCCTGCCAAGAGCTGGAGCTGCCTATCCACATACCTGCAGAAATCCCAGTTGGGCCTCCCGGGCTGTGTCCCCACACTGTCCTCTGCCCCGTTCCCGGTGGCACTTTGGGAAAGCTCACATTCCCCTCTGCATTTTGCTGGCAATTTTCAAGGTTTTTATTCCAAGTCTTGTGCTCACGCTGAGCCCTGGTTCAGCTGTCCTTCTCCACTGTCCTTCTCCACCTTCACCTATAGCCCTGGGAAAACTAACCATAGATTATATTGATGGAGGAATTAGCGGACCAGGCATACATCAAGCAAAATAAAACACAGTTTAGCAGTGGCAGACTCCCAGTGCCCAGCCATTAAGTGCTGCACATTAAATGTTTAGGAAAGGTCCCCACATAAATACAGAAAGTCTGGGACTAAACTCCCCATAACTAGTAGTTGTGTTAAGACTTCCAGGGGAAAGTAAAAGCTTTTTTCTTTTCTCTCTTGACTAGCACGCTTTTATTCTGTTCATTAAAATCTTTATATGCTATACAGCTTTAACGGCTAAAGGGAGAACTTATGCATACATTGAACTTTGGGGCGCAGATCTTCTTCGGTGTTGGGAAGACCTAGCATTGTTAGGCATCTTTCAAGTGTATTTCTGCTTTTAGTGTATTTAAAAAACCAACCAAACTAAATCTTTCGCCCCCCCAAATCAGCCCAAACCCTTACTTTCATAGTAGTGTTTAAATAAATACATGCTTAGAATCAATTTTGTTTTAGCAGGGAGCATCAAGGGAAGATGCTCAAGAGGAGATGCCAAGGAAAACAAGCACATCCAGCTCCAAGGGAGGCGATATGCCTACAGTGGATAATGCTGGTATTTCTTTTTTAATCTTCTTCAGTGAGTTAGGGAAGTTGTTTTGATATGTGTGGGTGTGCTTTTTGGGTGTGTTTTTGGTGGTGTTTGTTTTTAATTTTGCATTTTCTTCATAAGCATTCTGCCTTGTGATATTTCTTGTACTGGGTCTGAGGGCTGGATATTGTTTGTAGATTGTCTATTGACCAGGGAGAAATTTAGCTGGGGCTAATGACATGAAGGAATTGACTGAACTGATGGCCAGAAATAAATTGGTCTTTGGACTAAGTCTGAGCCACTGTCTGTTCCCTGTGTGAAGAGAGAAAGGAGAGGGTGGTGGTTTCTTTCTTTTTTTTTTTTATATGTATGTCATTAAATTGAGGTTTTTAGTCAGTATAGGATTCAACCTCTACTGCCTGTGTCATTTGGTTGATCTCTTGCACAGATGAAATGCCCTCGGAGGGGCTCGAAAAGGGTCCACTACTACTTAATACATCCACCAGGAGCTATCCCAGTGATGTGGAGAAGGCTATGCAGGTGCAGTGTGCAGCGCTTGAACTCCTCCTAACCTGCTGTCAGGCTACTTCTCGCCTAAAACCAATGCATCGAGTTGCTTTGCTTCCTATAACTGGGTGAAACCCTGGCAGCTTGTCTGCAGTGCAGACTGGATACCTTCTTGCTTTCTTTTCCTTCTCTCCTCAGGAGTTTCACAACGCGTCTGGCAAATTGTCAAGAGAAGAAGACAGTTTTAAGCGGAAGGACTCAGGTTTGTCAGTCTTGGTAATGTGGAAGAGCTCTTTAAAAGTAAAAAGGGGTGTTGCCAAAGTTCTCATTTTCTTTCAAAGACAAGTAAGTGTTGAGGTTTTTAGAGATACCTTTTGTGTAAGAAATACCTTCTATTTCTTTGTTTCGTATATCGTGACAGACTATGGTAAGATGCTTTTATACAGATGCCAGAATTCATAACTATTAAATCCTGTCCTTGATCACAGTGGAACTTGTAGCATAGCTGTTAAGAGCTGGGGATTTATAAAGCAGTGACCCAAGAGACACATGAACACTAATTTTTAATGTTTTGGAAGTACAGTGGCAACTTCGATTTAAAAAACCAAGCATCCCTGAAAACTGTTGATTTTTCTCTGTACCTAAGCATATAGACACAGAACATTGTTATAAGCAGTTGGTAAATGGTGACTTGTACTGGTGCTTTATTATTGTTGTAGCTTTTTTTAGGTAAGTGGCACTTAGGGATTTATTTGCTTTTTTTTAAACGAAACTGAACTTGCACAAACTAATTCAAAACTGCAGCGCAGTCTCTTTGTGACTGGAAACAACTGAAATTCAAGGAAAACTGAGCAGGAGTGGGCTGTCTTCATCCTAATGCTCTTGATGCTGAGGTAGTTCTGAGAGATTGTCTTAAAGTTGTTGTTGTGACTATGAATGGAGTCACTGAAGCTTTGGTCTTGGCAGAAGCATCCCTTTTCTCATGAGCTGGCTATAGTCATGTTCCCAATGGGTCTTTTACTTGTCCAGCATTTGCAGAATATACTTTCCCTGCACTCATGCATCTGCTTAATTTTGGGAAAAGGTAAGTGCTGAGGACTTTTATCACTCTTTACAGTCTTACAGTTGGAGAGGAGTTGATACCATGCAATGGCAGAAGTAGTGTTACATTCAGAAATTTCAGGTGTGGTTTGCGACTGCATCTGGACTTTTGCTTTGTGAACCCTAAATCTACCTCAACATGCTCTTCGTGATCCGACTGTCCCCCTTGCCCTGGGATCCATCACCTTCCTGCCCTATGGAGACTCCAGAGAGGTGGTCGGTCAGATGCAGATACCTCACTGAGCTCAGAAAAGTGGACACTGAGGCAGTGGAATGACTTTTTTTTTTTTGTAAGCTTTCCTTAAAATGTGGGCTGCAGCCTTCCTCACAGTGTTCCTGAGGAATTTCCTGGGTTAAAAGAAATTGTGTGGCAACTCCAGTGAAGCTGCAGAAAAGAAGGCTATTATGGGCGTGGTCAGTTTTTTCTCTCTCTTCTGTATTTATATGTGTTTTGGTTTGGTTTTTTCTTTTTCTTCTTTTTTTTTTTTTTTTCTTTTTTCCCCCAGAGCAGATGAAACCAGCTTAGGAACAAATAAGCATAAACAGATTGAGATCTTGGGTTGGAAGAAGGAATGTAAAGAAGCTGGACAAGAGTGTGTGTGTGTGTGTTTTATTTATTTATTTATTTATTGTAATGGTTAGAGCAAAATTGTCTTTAAGTTGGAGACATGGTGGCTTTCCAGTTGTCTGTGTAGCGCTAGGCAGTCTAGTTGCCTGCTTTTGCAAGGGAAAAATACTTGCTGGTGCAGTCTTAACCCTGTCCTGTAAGTGTGATGCCAGACCCTAAAATGAAGTTGCCCGCTTTTCTGTGGCATTGGTAGTTTAAGTGGTGGTTTCTGCTTAAGTAGCTGGTAGATACTAGCACATACCTCATGCAAAAGAACAACTCTTTTCTGAAACATTTTCTGTTCTCTTTCTAGGTATATTAAGCAGCACTGTCATAAAAAAACCTAAATTTTCCAGGTGGGAAGCAAGTGATCTGTCCCCTGATGCTTCCTATAAAGCAAGGGATGCCTTTGATTCAGTAGAGAACAAAGCTGAGATCCAAACAGGTAAAGTCAGGTTGACAATTCAGGTAAAGTGTTTAAATGCTTCCAGCTTTTTCTTTTTGATGTAGAAGTCACATGGAAGCTTGAAGAGAGATATCTGTAGGGAGAGTATCTTCTCCAAAAGTCAAAACATAGCATAAGGCATGTGTTGCAGTGCTGCCATTGGGTACCACCTATGTAGAGGTGTGAATATGGGATTTTGGGTTCACTAACCATGATCCACTTAAGAAGCCACTTAATGATGTCCACACCTTTTAGTCTTTCTGAACAGTGATTGTCTGGAGCTGTTAAAAAACCCCAACAAACAAATCAAAACAAACAAACCAACCAAAAAAAAACCCTGAAAAAACCATGCAGATAATGGACAAAGTAACTGCAAAACACTGCTAAGTCCGAACAGAAGGGGGCTAGGCTTCCCTTGAAATGAATCGGAAGACAGGAAAAGTGGCCTGACTTTTCTTTTTGTTCTTTTCCCCTTCGTGCTGTGCTTTTGCCTCGTTACCTGTAAATACGTTGTGCTCTGTGTTTGGTTAGTATCATGCCTCTACTTCCATGCTGCTTTCTGACAAGTCTTTCTCAATGCCTTTTGGGGCAGTTTCCCTCCTGCTTGTGGGCTGTAGAAGAGCAAGACTAAAATTCTAGCTCTATCACAAATTGCATTCACGTGAATGACAAAGCCTTCAGTAGCAGGAGAGTTTATATTCCAAGAAGCCCTCCAGCATTGTACTAACTGGGCATGTGCTTTCTCCTAGGTCAGGAAAAGGATGATAATGTGGATGATGTATTTTTTGAAATGCCTGAAGACATCAGTGATCCAGGGGTGATTACTGCATTTGAGAGCTTCATCAGCCAACTAAAGAAATTGCTCTGGGTAACGTGCATTCTCTTAATGTGTGCTGTGTGTGGCACTTCCTATAGTATGTGAAATCACCTTTTTATCACCAGGGGAGTTGGTGCAAACATCCCATTTATATTTTGCGTCCAAAAGCAGGGTTTTGGCTGCAGCCTCTGGTTAGCCTGAAGCTCCCAGAGGTGGTCTGCACAACCTATATACTCTGAGAAGTGTTACAGGAAAGGCAGAAAGGAATTTTTAATAAGTGGGTTTTTTTTGTTTTTTTTTTTTTTGTCTTTTCAATATGTTGGAACATCAGATTTGGTTAGGCATTTCAAATACTTTCCTCAGAGGGAAAGGATCAAAGTTTTTGTGAAAGACAACCCAGAATAGTGACGGTGTACCTGCACTGGATCTGTGGGTCATTGTCAATGTCATGGGCATGTATCAAAAACAGAGAAACTCCCTTTTGGAGCACAGAGCAGTTTCACTGCGATGCAAGACTATGCAGCTTTTCCATAATGGAAAACAGCAATACAGGCTGCACCTATTGACTAGAACATGTAAGATCCACATGGACACGGTTGTGTCTTTGAGCTTAGTAGTATGTAGAGATGCTGGTTGCACGATTGGTAGTATACAAGCTGTATATTCTTGGTTCACTCAGCTGCATAGATGTGCTTGACATGCAGTGCAAGCAGCCAGCTGCTACTGTTGATTTAGCCATAACAAGTAATGTGGGCATTAAACTAAGTTTGATATGAGAGGAAGTATCTGACCCATCACAGCATCTTCCTGTGTTTAAAAGCTTTGAACAAACTAGACATGGCAGAGCAGACATACTGGATCAGCACTTCATATTGTGCAACCATGATTTTTTTGTTGTTGTTGTTTGAGCTGGTGCTAAGTGTTCACACTAAACTTTGGCACAAAGTCCTTGAGTCAAGGTAGTTACAAATCAGTAGTGAATAAAATGCACATGGTTTGCATTGGTGTTGATCTGCAGTGGTACTAACAAAGACCTGGTTTTGTGCAGTTAAGTGTGTTGCAGTACGGGGTGAAGCTCACTGCTTTGCTGGCTGGATAAGATGACCCTGACCTGAAGCTGCATGGGTTACATAGGAGTTTGTTGGTATAACTAGTGTGGCTGAATGAAATCAGTTCATATTTGGAGTGCCCTTTCTACGTGTCATCTCACTTCAGCTTAAATGTGACTTAAGATGGTTTCTGCTAAGCTGAATGGCAGCCTGCAGGGGGTTTTGCATTCCAGGCAAAGTTTTTGCAAACTACACTTCTAGTTTTTGGCTTGGGCCATTGCCCATCGCTAACGGTGCGTCCTGTGGCTAGTCACGGTACAAAAGGATGGAGACCAGTGCACAGAATGCCCTGAGGATTTCGGAGAAGAACTTGTCCACCTTGCTGAACCAGATCCATGAGTGCAGGTAAGCTGCCTGCTGCTGGCTGAAAACAGCTTCAGCTTTGTGTAAATTTTGATTGACGTGGAAAGGAATGCCTCTTTAAGTGAACCTGATAGTAAGCTACTGCACTTATTATGGTTTGTAAGGCAAAATAGCTTGTGTGTGTCTCCTGCTCCTCTGTAAGAAGAATTCCAGAAGTGTAGATCCTGTGATATTTTTTTTTTTTTTCCTGTAAAGAAGAATGGATGGATTAATTAATGCAAAACGAGCCTGAGTCGGGAGCAGTTGATGAAGCAGTCAGTCCTTAGACTGTCTTCTGATAGTCACCATTGTTCACAAATCTGTTTAAAACCCCTCTTGTTACACTTAGTAGCTTCTGTTTCTACATCTTTTAAGAAAGAGACCGGACTCTTACTTAATGAAGTGGGGGAGAAGAAAAGTGAGGGGGTCTGTTATAGACCCATTTCTGTAGATTGTTTCCATGTACATGAAATAATATCCAGCTAGTGGACTTCACAGGCACTCACCAGATGGGGCTTTAAGAAGGTCCTTGTGCTTTGCAGGTTGTCAAATTTCTTAGATAGGAGCTAAATAAAAAAAATCAATTATAATAGAAATCAATTATAATAGTTATGGATTTTTAAGTGAAATACAAGCACAGCCGAAGATATGAGTAAGTCTATCAGGCCTCTGTATCTTCTACACATTCAATTTCCAGGAGTTAGGTCAAATATATGACCTATATTCATATATGTGAAATGACAGCCTGTAAAAGTGCAAAATCCCAGGTATCAGCAGGATGTCCATAAGCAGAATTTGCTTGTTGTTAAGGTACATGGAGAAGTGTGTTTAAAAAAACAATAAAAACAAAAAAACCCCAAAACAACAATCAAACAGACAAAAAAACCCCCAAAACAAAACCAGGGGATGCTTTGGAGTTGGCGGCAGTGAGGTGCTGCTCTGTACGTTGATGTTATTAACCAAGTAACCTGGAGCCAACTAGAGCTGCAGGACAGTGGAGGCAAAACTGCGCTACCCCAGAAGGGTAGTTTCTGAAGTCACCATCAGATGATGGGTTGGTGTCCCATCACCAGGGAAAAGTAGCAAACCCAAGTGAGTTAGGGTGTTGCTGGTGAAGGTTTAGAAATCTCTGGCATCCTGTCACAACACTGTACGTGTATATCAGACTCATGGTAGGAAATCCAATTTTGTGCCAAGATGCTCTCTTTGTCTGGGGAAATCTCTGCTGAAATCCCTGGAGGCCAGGAGAATATGCCCTGGGAACCCTGTTGGGTGCTCTGTCCTGCACCTCTGTTACTAGTTGCTGTTCATGTGCTCTGTGACACACCTGAGAGCAAAACTGCCTCACATAGTTCAGCAAGGACATTTTCTTCTGCCTAAAAGGCAGGTTTGGTGCTGAAAGGGTTGTCATCTGCCTTGTGCTATTGCATGTTAAAGTGTCAAACTTACTTCTGTTCTCCATCACTAGGCTGAGTAAGCTGGAGACCTTCCAGAAGATTGTTGTTTCAGAGCTTGCCAGTCTTGAGAAGGAAACTCAAATCTTGGTAGACATGGAGAAGGATGCAGTGGTGTGTACAACTTCTTGTGCGCCTGCCCATGAAGGTACCTCCTTCCCAAGTAATGGGGGTTTTCTTTGGGGCTCTCTTTAGGACTTCTGGAACACGCAGCTGCTCAAACTGAATTCTTTCTGCAACCAGCAAAAGCAAAGGTATGTCCCTACCAGCTGCCCTGCATGGTCACAAATCCTCGAAGATGGTTAAAGAGGGCAGTAGCCAGGCTGGTGGTACCCTCACTGGTATTTCAGGAAGTATTTTGAACCCAGTATGGCACCTCTGCTTGATGGTCATTGATGGAGCCTTTGCAGCCTTGTGAGGGTTTTGCATTGGGACAAGGGTGCAAGGAGGGACTCTGTGTGGGAAGTTGTGCATGACAGGCATGTACCTCAAGAGACCTGCACCAGGATCTGGAATGAGGTGCGCCCTCTGGTCACATCTGTATCCAGGGGTCCAAGAGGGTGGAAGGAGGTAATAATAGTTTCCTATGTAAAAGGTACTGTTGGTGCAAATGCTGGGCCGAAAGCTGCAAAAGGGGGAATCCTCAGGTTCATTTTGATTGGTAAATAATCTCTGTTCAAGCTTCATCAGTAACTACTAATGCTTCACAGGCAAACTAGCCAAGCTCACTTTTCTTGCAGAATTCAGTCCATTGACTCGGCCCTGGGTGAAACAGCAAACAGTTTTGCTGATGCTATCCAGAATACAACGGTACGTGTGGTGCACAAGCAGTGCCGTGGGGGTGGTGGGCTCTGAGCTGTGGCCTGACTGAGAAGTGTTGGAAGTGAGAAAATGAAATTGAAGTCCTGGGAGGGGAAACCTTTGGTCAGCCTACATGTGGGGCTGGTTCTTTGTGAGGCCTCCGGTCCTGACGCATGGAAAGCATAGAGAAAGCCATATTTGCCCTGCTAGCATCTAGGGAAAGTGGTCCAAAAGCACTTGCCTAAGGAAGAAGGTGAGGGAAAGGACTATCAGGTAGTGATGCTTTTCCTGAATTCGTATCTCGGGGATTCCTTTGTCCTGAGGCTGTTTTCTGTGTAGTTAGTGACCCCCAATGCAGTTATCTTCTGTCCCTTTGTCCCGCTTGCCCTTGGAGTTGTGCCGTTGTGACACCTGTGTGGCTAGGAGCTCTGCAGCCCCACACCACCTTGTGTGCTTCTGTCATTTGCTTTTTCAGTCTATCAACATCTAACCTTGATGCCTCCAAATTCAATTTCTAAAACCCAAATTTATTAATTTACCTTGTATCCTAATTAAATATTCTGTTGAAGTTGTTAAACTCTTCAGAGCCTAATCACTAATTTATGGCCCCGTTTCAATTTGTAAAGGAAGCTGCATACTTTGCTAACTTTGATACAAAGCTTAGTTTCCGTCTTTTCCACCCAGTCACATGCGCATGTATTTTTGCTGCTGCTGCTGCAGCTTTTATGCATGGACCTGATGGCTTTGGGGGTTCAGCATTCCTGCCGTAAGACTGATGGATTACTGTGATGTGTGCAATGCTGTGTGTCTGCGCTGCATGGAGCTGATGAAAGCTCCCTGCATTGATGGAACAGCCTGTGTGTCCCTACAGGAGACTGGGCCTGGCATTTCGGAAAAGGTGCTGAAAACAGAGGGCTTGTTTCTTTTAGCTGTTTAAGCTGGGATCCTGAGTTTATAGGGAAATATTTCTATAGGGAAATGTTTTTATTAGGAGCACTGAGTTGCTCAGGGACATGTGCCTTTCCCCTACCATAGGTGCTCCTGAAGGATGCTCTTAAAGAGGGGCAGGGCTGAGGAAGGAGCAATCGGGTCATGGGAGCTGCTCATCCAGCAGCACTTACTCCAGGGTGGGTGCTTGAGAATTAAAACCGGAGTCTAAACGTGCTTCTAGGATCTTTGTGGCTTCTGATCTTATGCAATGTAAACATTTGTATAAACTTTTGAAACACTTTTCTTACCTTTTTTCCTTCCCTGCAGTATGAACTCCAAGGAGGAAGGAAGTAGGAAACAATGTGACCATTCCTGCTGACTAGCAACCCCCTGAATCCACTACTGCTCTTAACGTTTGAGCACCTTCTATTGGAGTAGAGAAGATGGTCCTGTGAAAGATATTAATTGAAGTGGAAAGGGGGGGGGGGGGGGGGGAAGAGGAGGGAGGGGAAATAACACTGATGTGGAGTCCCCGTCCCCCCCCCCCCCCTTTTTTTTTTCTTGGCCTAAAAAGAATATACGCTGCTGAGTGATCCAGTTTTGACCCCTGTGTCGAAAACAAAGTTTTTCTGCAAAAATACAAGATAGTTCTTTTTTTATTTCTTTGACATTTAATGGACCAAATTCCATGTTTAGTCATTAAACTGATGCATATACCGGTTTTCTTTGAGTATTCTGCTAATATCTTCATCAAATGCAAAAGCATGTAATGACTGATTCCAAGTAAATATTTTGCATAGGGTAACAATCTCATTTTTTTCAAATTGATGCATTTTGCATGCCTGGAAAGGTATGAGTACTGTGTACCCTGCATGGGGTGTGTTTCTTGCGTGCATGCAGCAACGTGGGAACTGCTGGCTTGAAACCAGAGCCACTCAATTCTGAATTACAGAGGTGAAAGCACAGTGGGATCTACTGGATATTGGCCCAGCTGCCTGATGGCAAACTGGAGACTGTGGAAGGCAAGAAACGGGGAGCATTGCAGAGGAAAAGAGCAAGTGGAGGTGGAGAAACTACTTTTACAACCAGTGACTACTGGCTTCTAAGAGAGTTCAAAGTACAGTGAACAAAGCTGGGATCAGGCAAAATAGCATCAAAGGTCTCTTGAAAGTGAGCAGCAGATAAACTGTACTATTTGACATAGTCCTCTACTTTGACAAAGTTCTCTAATTATGATTGTTCGTCACAAACTGCCTTTAATGCCGTGGCAGACACAGCACTAGTGCTGGTGCATCTTAATGAATTTGTGGAAACATGGCATGTTTCCAAGCATTGTGTTTCTGGCTCCTTTATAAACCTGACATCAGACTCCTGTGTGGGTTGGAGTTGAGGGAATCACCCCCTGCACATGATGTACCTCCATGGTAAAAGCCCACCTCTACCAGGGTTTGTTTCACCACTGAATGTCTCCCGGGAGACTGAAACTCTTCCTCCTTGAGCCGATCAGGCAGGATAGTGCTGGCGCAGAGAGCAGCAAGAAGCTGCTGTTGCCTCTGCTTTATCATTTTCTGGAGATTATGCTTATTCCCTTAGCTTAAATAGTCCTGACCAGAGTTGGTACAAGACTCCTTCATCCATATCAAGGAGTGGCCAGCACTTTCCTTCAGGGCTGGTTTAAGAGTCAACCCTGCCTTTCCCAAAGCTCCAGATCCACTGGTCTGCCCTCTCCTATTCACAATGCAAAGGGGTGAAACTGTGATTTCACATCCACGACCTCGTGCTTATTTATTTGAGAGCTGGCTCTGGTGACCCGACTATGCTGCATGCTCCTGCTGCTCTTCAGTGCCTTTCCAGCTGCTCTTTGCAGCCCATCTTCTCTCAAAGCACTCAGCCAAAGTGTCTGTGTCTTTTGGAAGATGAAGCTGTAACCCCTGAGCACAGCTCTGCTCGTGCCTGGTGATGCTGTCTGGTTTTGCAGCCCAGTAATAGAGATTTCAGCATGTGTTGTGTCCGGTATTGCAGTGTGCTGTGGTTACACCAGCAACGTCACCAACTAAAACAGGCTTTAAGGTATCAGCCTGAGTGATCTGAGCATCCCTTCCTATTGCCTGGCTGTACCAGATCCAAAATAGAAAACACTTTTTAAATGGGGCTTTTACTACCTGAGTAGTAATGTAAGATCCTGAGCTGAGGAAGGTGATAAGGGCTTGAACTGCCCAGTTGCTTGCTATTGTAACCCAGAGTTCACGCTAGTTGAATGTAAAGGGATACTTTGTGTGATGTTGCTGCCCATCCGAAGTACCAAAATGAGTCTTCTAGTAGTTCCCAGGTAAATGCCTTTATCCTGTGACACTATTCCCCATGACCTGGCCAGATGTGATGGATGAAGCCAGGCCTAACAAGGTGCTTGATGTGAAGTAGACCTAAGAATTGAGAGGAGAGGAGACTTCCACACTGTGGCTGCTCTTGTATACCAAATTCTGCAAAGCCCCAGGAACAGCATCGATAACCTGCATCCTTGGAGCGCATCTCATCTCCCTTGGGGTGGTGGTTGCCTTGGCCACTTTAGGCTTGCTTACCTGCATCTCCAAGGAGCTTACTTCCCAAAAGGAATGTTTGAAGCAAGAAGAGGGTGAGATGTGATGGCTCTCCTTGGCTTAAGGATTTTATTTATTTATTTATTTATTTCAAATTACGACAATAATGGTTAATCTTTCATTTCTGAGATGTTGTTTGATGGCTTCATAGCTCTCTAAGTTAGAACTGATAATCATTTAAGCTCTGTCAGCACAATAGAGCAGATGTGTAGCAACGCCTGCTTTGCCCTGTTTCCCCACCCTTCATGTGTGTTGGCAGAATGCTTTCTTGGTGTCTCCTATGACTGTAAAAATTTAGGAATGTTTTCCACTCAAGTATCTTTGCTAGATAATATACAGAAACAAGACCGATACATACTGTGTCTCTTACTCTTGAACCCCCTGTGTAACCTGCCGCTACAAAGCTTGGAAGGTGAGTGCTGTGCACTTCAGAGGTCATGGATAGATGAGAAAACAGGACCTCTTGTTAAAAATTGTCATAATGTATGTGCCTACACTTGCTTTTAACTTTTATTGGAAAAGTCTGAACCCGAAAAGATGCTTTTACTAATAGATACAGGCGAGCAGAACAGGATGCTACACAGTTTAAGCGTACAGCTTAGATGTCTCCTACCCTTGCACTTCTTTTTCTATTCCTTTATTTTAAACATTTTTTATATATATGTATATAATTATATATATATATAAATTATATATAAAAAAGTATATATTATGTGTGTGTGTATATATATTTTTATATATATATATATTTATATATGTAACCTTTTGAGGAACTTAGTGAGTTCTGGCTTGGTAACCTGCCAAGCTGGGAGGACATGATGTGTGTAATGGCCTTTCATCTGTAGTCAGTAGCAGTTGTGTTTGGAGACAACGTCGGGCAGGAGTGACTTTTTCTGATCTTGGACAGCCTAGCCCACACCACGTCCTGCACTGTTGGGTCAGTTCAGCATGTTTGAGCTGAAAGCCCCTAAGGTGTTAAGTCCATTTGGCTTCTCCAGTTGACACCAGCAACACAGACCTGTAACTGGGTTACCCTAACATTTCCTTTGGGAAGGCAGGTAGTTGACCTTGGCAGCTTTCCTTTGCCTGGTCGCTTACACTCTTGAAGTGCTACTTATCCAGATATTTATTTGATTTTCTTCCTTTCAGTGCAACCAGATGAAGCTCAGTTTTCAGTTTGTTCTTCTAAGCCAGAACGACAAAGATGATGTGGGTGCTGAAGTGCAAGAAACCGTGTGTTCAGTACCCAGAAAAAGAAATGGGAGATACAAAGTGCAGGTTAAAGCAACTGCTTCGTCCACTTTAAGCTCTTAACCAGTTTAATATTAAACCCTGTTATAACCCCTGCTATCTTTATGCCATATCTCTTTCAGGGGATGATGTCAAGTGCTTGTTTATCTGCATGTTCTGTATCAGTGTGATGGTTCATCCAAGGTCTGAGGGCTACTGTTACCTAGGGGCGACGAAGGCTGCACAATGCCTGTGAAAGGGTGGTTCTTTGTGGCTGGAAGTGGGCAGGGTGACCAGAGGAACTGTGTGTGTGTGCTTGCCCTGGCCTGGGGTTGACTTGCCCTGGTCTCAGTAAGGTGTGCTGATGTGGGCTGGAGCACGCTGGGGCAGGTCCCACTTCTGCAAGCGGTAGGACTGCATCTAAAAGAGGAAAATAAATGCATTTCTAGAAACAGCTGAGAGCTGTTGAGTATTGGAACCAAACGCAGCAGCAGAGCCTTTCCTGGTCACATACTACAGGGTGTTTTTTGTTTATCATGAGCAAGAGTTGAGAAAGCATTACTTAGAGCTGGATTGTGAGAGAAGCCCTGTAAAGCTTTGGCATGCATCAGCAGCCTGATTTCTCTCCTTTAATTCCGGTGTTCCTGGAAGGGCCTTAGTAAAGCATATTCCTTCCTCTTCATTCTTTGGGAAGCTACTAACATCCAAAACCAGTGAATCAAACTCAATAGCTTGCTTTCTTCAGGTTTTCTTCCTTGTCGTCCCACACATACCCTCTGGTGAGCCCAAAACAGCAGAGTCAAGTGTTTGCACATCCCCCCTGTGTTTGCATTTTCAGCCTGAAAGAAATAGTATTTTTGAGATTGATTCCTCTGTTGTATCTCCTCTCAGTTTTCTACCACCAGGTCCCAACCAAAAACAATCTGAAAATCAAAGGGTGACTTGATGGGATGACTGGAACAAACAAGTTATTGCAACATTAGCTTTGTCCAGAAAAGAAGTTTTTACACATAGCAAGGCTGTCTGTGTGTGACGAGGAGTTCCCAGCTACAGTACTCTGTGAGGGAGAAAAAAATGCGGATTGGTTTGGTAGTTCAGTACAGTTTAAAATTAAGTTAGGAGAGGTGCCATGTACGTGACATTTCAAAGGGCACGTATCTAAGTTCAGAAACTAAATTGCCCAGAGGTGGGTTTGTTAGTTAAACATAGCTCCCCCAAATTCCAGTCTCTTGTTGGTGAACAGCCCTTGCTCTTAACAATTGTGATGCCTTGCACAAGTGTTAACTGGTTGGCCATGAGCCTGTAGAGCTATCCTTCTTGTGCCTTAGCTGCTGATGCTGCAGTCTTTACAAAACCGCTAGATATGAGCCTGCCTCACTTGCAGGAGCAATTGCACCTTGGAGTCCGCTACAGTGGCAGGGATATTTGATGATGCTTTATTTCACAGTCAATGCATTGGAAGTACTTCTGAATCTTGTCCTAGTGCGTATCTGGCTGCTTCAGCTTTCATGTACTAAGTGCTGCTGGACTTGTTTCATGCTGGATGTTTGTGACGGAAGGAAGCTTAAAGCTGCATTATCTGGTCCTTTCATTAGTCAATGATCTCTGCTTGGCCAGTGCTGACACCTAAGGGATTCATTTATTGGAGTCTTTAGGCTGGCCATGGGTATGAGCAACATTCCTAGGCACAGGTGCTCTGTAGGACAGAGGAGCTGCTGGCAGCACAAAGCTCTTGTTGCATCCATTCAGAGGAAAGCGATGCCCTGACAGCACACTAGAACAGTGATCGGTATTGCCCTCATGTTTGGAGTATTGCTGGAAGATGAGCTTGGTAAAACATGATGAAGTAGGTTTGGTTCCCCCCCCTGCCCCCCATACAACAAATTTTCCATAGTGAATGCAGGCAGTCATGCGGTTGTGGTTTCGCTTGTTGGGCTGGATGAGGTGCTTTCCCTTTTCCAATTCCTTGGAGTGGTCCAAGCATGCTACTGGGTGAAAATATGCCTGAAAAACTTCATTTTCAGCTGATAAGATGTGGAAATTGCTTCTAAACGTAGCAAAAGAGGAGAGTAAAAACCCACACAACCCTTTAAGGACTGGCAGTCCTTGCAGAGGAGTTAAACACAGAGAGTGCTGCTTTCCGTGAATGTGGCTTGAAGCACCCTGTGAACACATAGTTGTTGGAATCCCTACTCAGCCTGTGTGTTTAGATGGGATGCTCTTTGCCACCATCAGCTGTTACAGGTCTTGCCTCTTCCCAAGAGTAATACCAACTTTTTTCTGCCCATGGTGCTAGACGCTGTCTCTGGCTGGTAACATCCAGTACAGGGTTTTACGGCAGCACCCAGAACTGCTGTAGCTGTTTCTGAGGTTGCTCCTGCAATTCAACCAGTGTGAAAACCATGGACTCACTGTCCATTTGGGAGTGAGCATGGTAGCCATGGAGCATCTTCGTTTAACATTTTCCCTTTCAGTATCTTAACGTTTTCCAGGTTTCCCTTTGTGGCTGGAGCTGGGTGTCAAGGATTCCTTTGCATGTGGTTGCTGCATTTTATGGATGGGAAACTGCTGGCAAGTTGAGGTTGAACAGCTCAATCCAGAAATGCTTTTTCAGTGGGCTTCTCCTGGTGAAGGAGAAGGATGCTGCACAATGTTTTTATTTTTCTTGCAGTTGGAGTGATTAGCTCACTCATGTGGCATGTGGAGAAACCAGATTTTCAATCTCTAGTGAAACAAACCAAACCCCTGTATCTCCCACCTTTCAGGACAGTGGCTAACTGCTAGTCTATAAGCTATGCGGGTACAGCCTGCTGTTAAATGACTCCATTTGCATTTCCACAAAGCACTCAATCTTCACCAGGCTCAAATAGTAAGCCCAAAAAGATTGTCCTGGAAATAGGGAGCTGTGGGTTCTGGTCTCCTTGGCCAAAACAGAGCAACAAATGTCCATTTTCCATATTCTTGAGCAAGGGCTGTAAGTGCAACCTGGCAGGATGAGGGGAAAGAGAAACGGAACACCTGCGTCGTTTTGTGGTGTTGAGATTCTAGTCCTTCATTCCACCCATATGGTTTTAGTGAACATACTCCAAACAGAAATGAATTGAGTCTCTCAGAAATAGTTCAGCATTTTCTCCAACTTGAAACATTTTTCTGATTGCTTTATGAGGATAAAATCCTAAAATTTTCACGCATATTGAGGATAATCTCAGCACTTCCTTTTACTGTCCTAACTGAAATTCAGCTGCTGAACTGGGCCAGATTACCCTTTATGTGGGTTTGAAATAATCATTCAAGCCTAGGTTTTGCCTTTTTCCAGTAAATATGCGTCGGTTAAAAGCCTCTCACAGCTGCAAAATCTGCACAGGAGTCACTGGAAATTCACATGCTTCGTTCTTGGCTGTGTTGACTGCTGATTTATTTGCTTATTTTTCTCAGATAGAGCTCCCAAATGAGACGTTTTGAAGCCTTTATATAGCAGAAACAGCAGGCACAAGAAGCTGCATTGCTAGTAAGGGAGTCTGGATTGACTGACAGGATTCCACATCTTGGCACATAAGGGGCGAATCAGGCTCTCTGCCCCCAGGTAGGTAAGTCTGGGTGAAGAGCTGTAAATTGTACCTCCACTGTCTCAACCGTGATGCTCCAGTTACACTTCACTGTGCCCTCACACTGTCATGCACAGCAAAATCTAGAGGTGTTTTTGGTATTGTGTGTAGGGCACCATGGAGTGCATGAAATGTGAATCAAAACCGGAGGTCAAACTCATCTGAACTAATGAGTGAGATGCAATGGTTGTCTTCCAGTGCAACATCTGGAAATTTTCCTCCATCAAAGTCAAGACTGCTATTTTCACCCGTTTTATAATAAATGAATCAAAAGGATCTCACCAGCCGAAGTCTGCAAGGCAAGAGAGCCTGGGAACAGGGAGGTACCAGAGTCCGGCTAATGTTAGCAAGTCTGTTTGGATTGAACGGAAAGTGTTTTTTCTCTCTGATTGAAACAGCAAGCTCAGTATGAGGGACTCACAACATCCACTTCATGCATCTGAGCTAAACCCCAAGGGAGCAAAGCTGGGAGCCTGTTTTGCCTGTAGAACCACTGCTAAAAAGCAGGAATGTCTAGGAGGGGGACATGGATGTCCAGTATACCAGAGAAATGTATCTTAAGGAGGCAGTGTAAACATGCTGCATCTACATGCTATAGAAAACTGTTTCCTATCAACCTAAATAGTATGTGTGTGTATATGAGCATGATATGCAGAAATGCCCAGTTGACGAGGAGAACAGAGCACAGCCAACAGCTGTACAAAAACTGCAGGGGAGCTTTACATCAACACCAGGGGTGGCCGTGTGAAAAGTGGTGGAGGTTGTTCCTCAGTCTGAGGGGAATGTCCTAAGAACTTTCTGAAAAAAGTTTGAGAATGAAAGTAGCCTCTAATCAGTTCCCAGCAATCTGATGCCTTAAAGAGGAGTGGAGACAGCCTGATAGTAAAATTTGTTTATTTACAGTGTTATGTATTACAGGAAAATCAGTTTAAAAAGTCAGTGTTTCTCTCTCTTCAAAGTTGCAGCATTTTGAAGATGTTAAGACAGATCTGAAGAATTTAAAACATGCCTGGTTCCAGCCTTCCTGGCCAGTCTGGATCTGCAAGGTGAGACCAGCTTGGTTTTTTCCTTTTTTTTTTTTTTTTTTTTTTTTCTTTTCTTTTTCTTTTTTTTTCCCCAGCCCTTTGAGTTTCAAGTAAGGCATTTCTTTATTTCTCTTTCTTTCGAATGAGGTTTTAAGAAAACAAAAGACAAGATCTGTGGGTTTGGTTGTCATAGTAAACTTCTAAGACTTCGCATGCTGACGCTGTCCACCTTGATAGTCAAATGCGTGCCTTGCCATCAAAAGGTTATGGACTCCACTTGGCCTAAAATCCACGCTGGGCCACTTTTGTTGCCAACGTTACAACGACCATTTTGTTGCCTGCCTTAGATGAATGATTCGGCTAGTTGCCTTGTGTGCTATATTGTCAGTTCTTCTGATTCCCTCGGCCTTTCCCTTGGTTTCCAGCATCAAGCTGACATCTGCAGAGCTCTGAAGCTCTCCCTTTGCTTAGGGCCATGTACAACACCTTCAGCCAAACCTGCTGATCTCTTAGAACTTGTGAGTTTTACAGAATCAACCAGAAAACCCAACAAAGCAAAGGTTCTGGAAGGGCTGGTGAGAACTAATATATGCACGCAGGGGCCAGGCTTTGTAGCTCTGGGTGTTTTGTTTTTTCTAGTTGTTGCCTTCCCTCCTTCTCAAACATTAAATAAAGCAAAACGCTGACTTCCACTGTGACCAGCTTCGTGAAGGGGGAGCAAATGTGAGCACACACCAGTTAGGTGTATGTCTGTGGTGGTGGTGTGAAAGTGTTTGACTATTGCCGGTATTTTGGTTACCCAGTGCGTGATGATGCTGTTTAGCAGCCGGGATGCTCAGATGTGCTGCTGTCTCTCCGCATGAGCTCTCCATGGCTGCTCAGTCCCTCTGCCCTGGCTCCACATCTGCTGTGTCCCCCTCCTGCCCTGGGACCCTGTGGGGTGATGGGAGGGAGAGGACATGGTCCTGCTACAGAACTACTTCAGTCCAAGGGGCTTGCGGGGCTCAGGTGGCTCTGATTGCGGGGCTGGGGTGACTCTGAAAGGTATTTTTGTTGGGAGAATTTACACACATGAGATTGGAAAAGACCAGAGTTACTGCACTGTGAAACAGGGAGAGGAAAAGGGCTGTGCCCACTTTTAGCAGAGGTTTTGAAAGGGGTGAGATGAGAAAAGGGGGAGGGCAGATCCCCAAAGCTAACCCTGGGTATTCTTCATTTTTAACCATTTAAGTAGGGGGTAAAAGCAGTGAACTGGAGCAGAGCAGATGGTGACTGGCTATTGCGAGTGACACACCGGTCACAGTTGCAGCCAGCAAACATCTCCGTGCTTTCCCTGCAGAGGGCTGTGCCTCAGTCCCACCTGTTTCTCAAGAGACCAGTCTGAATAAGACCTACCTAGCAGAGAAATTCCTGTATGATGTGCTTTGCTCATTGCTGAATTCACTTTTTAGATTTTCTTCATCTTCCAGTCTGTTAACATGTGGCACATCAGTTTGCATCCAATTAGCAGTGTTTGTATAGGATTAACTTTGTGCATGTTTACACTTAAAGGATTTATCTTCATTAACTTGTTGAGCTCCTATTTCTTTCAAAATCCGTTTACTCAGAACTATTAATTCAGCACATCCCAAGTGACTTGATTTGTTCTGACTGGAGCTCAACATCCCATATCAGTGAGTGATATTGTGTACTCCAAGTATAATCCTGGGCACTCCCAGGTGCTACCAGCCCAGCCCCCTGAACTAGCAAGCTCCTGGTGTTTGAGTCAGGTTGCACGTACGTGAAGCAAGTAAGCAAGGTGCACGTCTGTCTGCAAACTATGGGATGGAGCACCTGGGCTCTGCCCTAGGTTATGCCCTTCCCCAGGGTTCCCGTAGGACCAAAGGGATGGCTGCACCTTCCTGGTGTCCGTGGGAAGGGAGTGTGCTTTGGAGAACAGTGGGGAAGAAGCAAAGACGGGTATGGTGATGGGAAAGGTATGAATCTCACCTTTCTTTCTTCCCCCCCCCCCCCTTTCTTTCTTCCCCCTCCCATTCGTTGGGTGCACTCAAAGCCTTGCCTCAAGACCTCTCACATGCACAGAAAGTTCTCACCACATTAGTCTGAACAGAGTCCCAACCTTTTGAAGGCATTGATGGATTCATTCATTCATCAAGTGTTTTATAAGGCATTTTTGTGTCAGCATTAGAGATCAGAAAGGTTTTCTTTTTCATATGAGAAAGATCTTGGCCGTCTTTCTTCCAATGGTGATCTCTGACAGGACAAGTAATTCTACTCGTTTTGTTAAAACCTAAAGAGCAGTACATTAATAAGTGTCTGGTACAAAGAACTGATAAATGTAATCAAATAGGTTTTAAGCTAAAGCTTGTAATTCAGTCTTTTTTTCTTCTTTTTTCTTTTTTTTTTTTTTTTGGAAAAAAAATCATAGGAAATACTATACTTATTGTACTTTCTTATTGTTCAGGAATCCATTGGCAGCAGCAAAGCAGTCCTTATGGAAACCATTCTTGATCTGTTTTGTGTCAGGGGTTTCCTCTATAGCTGTTCTTGAAGGTGCTTTCCGATATGTCTATAAAAGCCAAATCAAAAGTAAGTACTTGGATTTATTTAGTGTCCCCCGAACACTACTTATGGTTAACTGTAAAATGGAGCTGTCTGGTGTTGTTGATGCAGATGTGTATGTTTGCTTCAGACTGCATTAAGAGAACTGTATTATTTTCACTGCTCTGGGTGATATTACCTTACTAGTATTACTGTAATACTTCTTGATGTCAAAAGACATTTTAAGACATTTTAACTAAAAGCTCTATGTGCGCAGGCAGGCTGGAGCAGTGCCTGCTAAAAAAAAGGTGAAATAAACAATGCAAAGACTCAGCTGCCTCTTTCTTTTTTTCCAAGGAGGGAGAGAAGAACTCAAGAAGTTGCCCCAAAGAGGAAATTCAGACCTCTTAATCCTGAACACACCTCCTGGCTTGCTCTCCAAGTGCAGAAAAGCTGAGCTATGATGGGGAGGTCATCTCTACCGAACAACTGTCTTTTGCAGACGTTGCTGTATTGATCATTCTTAACTGACATATATATTGTAATACAAACATATTTTAAGTATTGATGCTCATTCTACACGTGAATTCACTAGTGCCACTATCCAAAAAGTTCTTTTTCTCCCCCACCCTTGTCAGAGAGTTCTTGGAAGACTCTTACCTTAATGTAGAAGTTTATGAAGAGAATGACCAGTGTGGCCATGTAGGAGGACTGGAACATGAGGCAGCCAAATGGGAATCCACATGGCTTCACAGCTGCACTGAGCGTGTGTACAATAGTGAGCAGAAACTGGATCTGTGGAGGAAAGATCATGCATGAATATTTGCATCAATACTAGCTAAATCAGATATAACGACGTCACCTAGTCCTGCTCTTGGGAAGTTTGAGTACTCAAAAACTATCCCTTTCTGAACCTGTGCATGTATTGTGAGGGTGAAGTTAAAATGGTGTTCTTATTAAATGAAAAAAAAACCCCACACCTAAGGGGTCAGAGGTTTCAAAAAGTCTGAGTTTATAGGCCTAGTTGGCAAAATGTAAGCTCTTTTATTTTAATAGGGGTTGTTTTATCTTCCAGACCATGTCATGCCAGGTACAGTGTTGTCTCTTGCTGGACAGAAGCTTGAGAAAACTCTGAAGACTCCAGGCAACAGCTTTAGAAGTCTAAATAGAGAATGGAAATCCCAGGTCTGAGAAGTTCAGGCAGCCTGGCATTTGCATTGATGGAGTTAAGATGGGGACAAACGAAGCAAAAATGAGATGCAGAAGGAGTGGCAGCATGCTTCAGGGCAGCGTGTTGCAGCTGCAGGGATGGTCTCAGCTCAGGGGAGAAGCATTTGCTGAACACATTTCTACAAGGTGTTTTAAGTTCACTGCAAACATCTGAACTCCCAAATAATATGAAAAGGCCCCAAGATAGAAAAGCGGAAGGAACACTATTTCATATCAAGCCCTATATCTTGTTGATAGAAGTTTTTGATGTGGCTCAGCTCTTTGGGTACAGTACCTGCTGGAATGGACTTTAAGAAGTCAGAGAACTTCTGTCTTGTCTAAGAGTTTGTTTACATAATTTTGCATTTTGTAGTTGTAACGTGGTGTGGTGAGTTAACCTTGGTTGGCTGCCAGGTGCCCACCCAGCTGCTCTCTCACATCCTCAGTAGAGTAGGGGGAGAAAATAAGATTAAGAAACTCATGGGTTGAGGTAAGGGCAGAGCAATTGGTAAAACTTGCCAACTACAGTCACAGGCAAAACAGACTCGACTTCAGGAAGGTTATTTATTTAATTAATTAATGGGCTTCACCACGGGCTGCCGGGGAGTCTCTGTCCCTCCTCCCCTCCTTCTGCTCAGACCTGGGTGGCTGCAGGGCTGTTTCATGTTTTCTTGCTCCTCTCTCTCCGCTGCTGTGCAGCATTTTTTACCCTTTATTAAATATGATACCACAGAGGTGCCCCCAGCTTTGCTGATGGGCTCAGCTTTGGCCAGCGCTGGGTCCATCCTGGAGCCAGCTGGAGCTGATTCTATAGGACAGTTTTAATAGCTTTTGAATCAGTCCATTTGCCAGGATTAAGTGGTGTCAATTTTGTATGCAAGAGATCAAAAATTGTGGAATTTTATGGACTGTAGACTTTCTACTGTATTGTAGAAAATATTTCAGACCATAATTTCCTTTATTAAGTTATACTGGGCTGCACTAGGGACTTATTCTCTCTCTATATATATATATTCTATGGCTTTGTTATATTTGAATTCAAACTGGCTTAATTCTGCAAATGACAGTCTTTATCATTCATTTTGCCCCCTCTGGCATTTTGAAGGATTTCTGGTAGTTAAACATGAGAGTCAAATAGATACGTACCAATTGTGCCTGAGTGAGGTATTTCTTCCACCAGAGATATTTGCGCATGGAAGGGATGACTGACAGTCCGTAATAAGAATACATAAGCACATGGATAAAGCTATTCAAAGTGGGTCCAAAGAAACCTGTAAAAATCCATCAAGGAAACATTTTTAGATAACAACTGCTAAAAAGTGAGAGAAGATATTATTCTAGCAATGTCTGTTGCATATGATAAGTCTTCCCTTTGCACTTGCCCTTTGCTAAAGACATTCCTGATGTGAAGAGGTGCTGTCCTATGGACAACTGACAAACTAAATGATACTTCCTACCAGTTTTTTCTCATGCTGAATATTGTATTTTCATGCCATATTTTTTGTTTTCTCTTCAGTTTCCTTTTCTATTCCGTAGTTTACGGGTTATTGCTTTTGTTTCCCTCTGAACCTTCTTTGCGTGAGTCTCTCCATTATTGCTGTAAGCTTTGAACACTGCTGTGGGTGACTGTGCTGCTGGTACTGCACCTTAGTAGTATTAGTAGCTGCACCTGCTCTCTGGCTCCCTGATGTAGTTGTAATGGCTTTACACTGAAGCAAACTAGACTCGTGTGGCTGTGTTTGAGCATCGCTCTCATTTTCTTCAGTGGCTCTTCTGCTAGGTGTGAATTTCCAGAATTTCACCCAAGATAATACCTCATCACTTGAATTACTACATATTCTAGAGCAAATTAATTACCCTCTGTACCTTACAGACTATTGAGAAGTAGCAGCACTACTCTCTCCTATATGCTCATGTATGAGCACAAGGCAGTGCTTGAACACTACAGGATGGTCTCACCAGTTGTTTTGGGTTTTCCACTGATTAATAGTGATTGATTAATTACTTAGCTACTGATTTTTATGCTCTGTTAATTACAATCGTGCAAAGCCAGTGTGAAGCATGGGGAATACGTTCAGACACAAAGAAAGCACAAACACCCATCAATTTGTTTACACTTCTGTTGAAACAGTTTCTACTTGCTGTGAAATCCTTGATCTCTGCTTCTACCTGTAACACTGTTTTACTCTGATTTTTGTGCTGTCCGTAATGAGTGCCAGCAAATGTGAATTCTGCTTTCTGTTCAGAGAAACACCTGCAGCGGGTTGCTTTACAAAATATTACAGTGGACTGAGTATCTTTAAAAGCTCAAAGAAAGAAAACTAATTTTCTTCCCAGCTCTGGTGATAATGCCACAGGAAGCCTCTGGCTGTATGAAGCCCTGGAAAAACATGCATGTTGAGACACCTGAAGTAGTTCTTTATTTTTTGGACCTAGTATACAAATGCCAAGTGACTGGCTTGTGGCACCATACATCTTCCCTAACTCAACAGGGGAGATGATAACAATTACAATATCCTCCCAAGAGCCAAGAAGTTTAGAGATTACTGTTGTATAAAATATATTGTACCCAAAATATAATAAGGCAAAGGATGCTGCTACTTCTGTTGTTGCAATATGAAATGCAAGACCGTATTGAACAGTTCTGGCTGTCCAGTAGTTCTACTACTTGAATGAGATGTATTCTCATTTAAAACAAAACAAACTCAAACTGGTATTTTAATTAGTGATTTTGTAGGTGTTTTGCTAAATCAGAATGTTGGATTGCTGCATACAGGAGTCAAACATAAATTTGACTGTAAAAATGCTGTTGAGTTAATTTGCCTGTAAAAATGCTATTGAGTTAATTTGTTGTGATTGACACTGCCTTTACTAAGGTCATGATTTCCTCCCAGATCTGCTTTTAGAGTAGGTTTTGTATGCGATAGCTCTTGTGTACGATGCAGTAGTGTTATCCTGCCTAAAGGTGGTTTGAAGAGAAGTAAATCCAAGAGGCTGTGGCAGCTAAGTGAAATAACAGTCAGATATTTTTGGCCTGAACTTTTAACCATGCTTTTAATTTTATTGAGGTCTGCAGGTGTTCAGCAGTTCTCAAAGGCAATGAACCTTAAAGGTGCTATCACATAGCACAGCGACACACGTGCTTTGCAGAGCGACGTGATTCCCCTCCAGCAACAGGTGACTTACACCCCGGGAGATGAAGCAAACAGAGACTTACTTTGCCCACAGGGTATCCAGTTCAGGACACACCACCAAATGTTAAACATCGTGGCATGGTGATACACATGAAGGAAGGTGATCTGGCTCCTTTTCTTTCTCAGTACAAAGAAGATAGTGTCCATGAATTCAATTACTTTGGAAAAATAATACCACCACAGCACCTTGGCTACCTGTACAAGCAAGAACAAAGGAGCAGAAGATCAATATTTATCTATAAAAAGACTTAAATATTGCTGTACTTCATCTGTCCATAGGCATGAAACTTTCCCAAAGGCATTAATATCCTACTGAAGGAGAAGCACAAGTTCTGGCTTCGATTTTATTTCCCTTTTGAATGAGACAGTTTAGAAACAGTTATTATGTGATTGTATAAATATATAATTTAAGAAATAGGAAACCTTTCCTCAATGTTTATAATCGTTCTATTTTTTTCTTCAGAGATACAGTTGGGGGGGGACGCCGACGACTTTTTGTTGTTTCTGTTTTAAGGGTGCTACCACTTACACTTTCTTGGCACTGAAGTGATTTTGCTGGCAGCTTCTTTTCAAATAATCCAATTTGACACTCAACGCAATGGAATGTACCCTCCTCTGGGCTTGAGAGGCTTTATCAGAGCTCAGGGTATGTCCTAGGACAGTTACAGACAGGTAAAACAGGGGGAAAACACCTTGTGGATGGGAAAAGGTATTTAACTGACCTTTTCCTTGCCATACCACAGACAAATTTTGAGGGTTGGGTTATATTTTTTATATATATATAATAAATTATGTAAGTTTACTAGTTTTTCTGCACTTGAGCTTTAACGTTGTCTGGAATGTAAGCTTGACATGGGGAATAACAGACTTAAGAGATGAAATTTCTGTGATGTAGAAATAAGGGTTGAAACTAGAGGTGAGTCAAACCAGCAAAATGTCACTGCAGTTTTCCAGAGTTTAGGGTGGGGTTTAAATCAATTTCCAGCTATAGCTAAATAAGTGTTACATTTTAGATGGTTGATTTTTGTTCCAAGTTTTTTAACGATCCATATTGTCTGTTCCAATAGTCAGGCAACACCATTTTGACAACAGATCTTGATATATGGCTTTTCAAATTACTCCCTGTCGTGCTTTCCACTGCAAGGATGCACCTGTATTGAATCAAAAGGATAACACTTCTTGTTTTCTACCAGCTATTAGGCAACCCGATTAAAAGCCTCGTGTTAAAGATGTCGCCGATAACATCCTTATAACTGCTGTGGCCGCAGAAGTGTTGCACCAAGGATGTGGAGGGAAGGATGGCCATGGATGCTGGGGCTTGAGCTGCTGCTGTGGCTCACCCGCATGTCCGCCTCCCCTGCACTGTGGAGGTTCTGGCACTGCAAGTTGTAGCCTCCTTCCCATGTGGCAAGGATGAGCTGGAACAGAAAACAGAGCAGTTATCCTCATGAACAGGCGTAGCATTTTTTTACCACTGCAGTTCTGTGTTTGTTGAAAAAAGCAGCACGGAAGTACGGTAGGTTCCCACTCCTTCCACGAACTGATGCTCTTAAACCAGACAACTTGCTAGTGTCTTCTGTTTTGAAGAAGGGCATCACATTGTGTTGGAGGTATACGCTGAAACAGTACATCTTTTACATTTCTCTGGCTTTAGACCCTTCAAGGCATCTATTAAAATCTCTTGTTACTTATGCAGTGATCTTCACTCTAAATCTCATGCTTGAATATTCTGTCCTGAAGCAGTATGAATGGAAACTTAACACAGCTACCTGTGCAAAACTAGCCTCGAGAAATTCCCTGGTGCTAAGCAAAGCAAACAGAAGGTAAATCCAAAATAGCACAAAGAGAGAAATACTTCTTAATGCTATACACTTCTCTCTTTATCCTACACGGATAAACGTGGGAGGAAGTAGAGAAGAGCTGGCATAGTGCTGAATGGGGACATGGATAGACACTCAAGCAATTTTTTAGACTTAGCAGATGTCACACCGGGAAGCATCTGAATTGCTGCCCAAGAGGCTGGGGTGAAGGCACACCGCAGTGCTACTGGGGCCATTGCACTTCAACATCAGTAGATGAATAGAGGAACGTACCATTAATCATCCTTGATTTATCATTAAATCAGTCTTAAACAATACCTAGACAGCTTTCAGGCAGGTGTTCTGGCTAGGACATTCAATTGTAAAATCATATGTAAATAGTATTTGTTGAAGAATATCTCTCTATAGAGGTTGCTTATCTTCAGTTGAGCCTCCAAGAATCCCAGATTTTAGATGGCTAGCCTGTGTTTCCAGATTGCTATTCGTGTTTTGAAGATCTCACACAAGCTGTAATCTGGCAAGACCATAACCCTGACAGGGAAAACCAGCATGGGCTAGATTGCTCATCTCAGGACTGGGGAATTCCCAGAGCCTAGTCCCATCCCTGCCACTTGGTCAGTGCCTCAGTTTCCCCAAATGTAACAACTTCGTAGCGGTGTTATGCCAAACAAGAAACACATGCTGAATAGGAAATACCCCACAAGATTTTTCCCAATTAAAATATTTTGTTGTCCTTCTTTATGATGCAGTTGAGAGATTTTTCATGGGGACAGAAACATGAAGAGCATGCTTTGAGCTACTCCTTGGTGAGGCTCATCATCTCTCCATGGGTCTAGTCAGGGGTCCAATAACTGCATGCATAGTATCCCCCCAAAAAAGATGGCCTAATTCTGTAATACAGTGACTGGGGTTTGCTATCCTGACCTGCAATACGTACAGCTGAACTCCATGCTGGATCTCTCATCCTGCTGGAGCATCATAATTGGAAGGATACTGGCTATTCCAGAGTGGAAGAAGTGAGCGGTCCCATGCTTTCTTCTTATTTTGAGGTCAGAAAGTTCATATCACAGTGACAAAAATAAGGCCCCCTTCCTAAATGAAGTTTTGATAAATTGCTGAATTTTTTTTGTGAACAAAACCTCTTTGAAAAGTAAAGCCATGTTGTGAGAAACTCAGCCAGTTCCATTTAATACCCCTGAAGTAAATGGAGACTGCTAGAAGGATTAGTGAGCTAATGACTTCAAAATTAATTATATCAATATATATATGGATATATATGAATGATAATTACTTTGTGTGTTGCTGTTGTCTGGGATAGTGGAAATGGGCTAAAAGAAATCCCTTCTAGGCTTATTTCCCATGAATCTTTGATTACATCTATTCTGAATAGCTCCTGTATGCTACTTTGTGCTACCAGTGGTGGTATCAGAAGCTTTGCACATGTGAAAAACCTCATCATACGAGTTTTTACTCTTAATTCCCAGTAAAGTTTACTGAATTCTATTTAAATATGCAGGTGAGATCCAGAGTGCTGCCTTTTTGATGAACAGGCTGAATGTTCTACTAAATGCAGAGCTCAGAAAGGTCGGTAGGAAAGACACAGAGAACTCGGAGGGTGAAAACTGAGACATGAGGACAACATGTCCAGCTAGAATAACTGCAGGCAAGGACAGCAAAGTCAGCTCCTCAGCTCTCCAAACAAATTATTTGATTAAGATAAAAAAACACCTGGGAATTTAACTCTATTCAGACAAAGTTCTTAGTTAAAAAAGCTGTTTGCTTTTGTCCTTGCATTTCACTGCGTTACACTGCACTCTCAGTAACCTTTTGCTGTCTTCCCCCCCACCCCCCCGCCTCGTATCTTCCTTCTTCTGAATGATAGAAAATTGCACCTGATCTCTTCTGTTTCCCCACTTTGTTCTTTTCCTCTTGCTCCCCTAAGGTTAAGACAGTCTTTCTGTCCCAGTTACTTCAAAGGAAGCCTTTACCTCAAGTACCAGCCCTCATGGATTTAGAATAATTTCTTACTTCTAACAATTAAGGAAGGAGTGTAACCAATCATTTATTACAATCTTAAAAAAAATAATAAAAATCATTATGTTGAAGTTGAATTTCTATAGTAAAATTCCAGGACAGTTCAAATCAGCCAGGATCTATACGTCTTTTTTTACCTTTCCTCATCACTTCCATTATTAAGACTTTACTCAGACCTTCTGCTACTCAAATTCTATCTTTTTAACACCTGCACAGTCAGGAAGTAAATTTTTGTAATATCAGCCATCATAAAAAAGGAACAAAACAGAGTTTAAGTGCACCTTCTATTTTTGTTTTTGTTTGGTTTTCTTTTTTTTTTCCATTTTGCCCACTGTTATCCCAACTCCAGGCATTATACTGGACATTCTAGTAATTTGTGATGTGTAATTCTAGTTGCAATGTATAGAACTAAAACTGGTGGTTGTTTTTTTCTTCAAAAACTGGTTGCTGATTGTGCCAGCATTGTGCTTCTGACCTCTCCCTGCTATCAGAGGATACAGAGAAAGCAATTCTGGTAATCCTGGGAATCCTCACATGGTTTTGGCAACTATGGATCTGCAAATCATGACTATAATTCAGAAACTGGAATCACTGTGTAGTGAATTTTCAGCTCCTAGAAACAAGTAAAGTGCAGGTAATTTACTTTTTTTTTTTTTTTTATCATGTAAGGTAAAAGGCATTTTTTTTTGGCTTCACTAGAAAGGTTAATGCACTGGGACTGCAGTACTTGTGGAGTTCTGCTCTTTCCCCTTTGCTCTGAATCAAGGGGTCCTCACATGCAAGTCCTGCTTCCCCACATGGATGTGGTTTCTTGCTTACAAATCCATAGGATTTGTAATAAGTCTGTGAAGCTACCTGGGGATACAGGCAGTTTGAGACATCACGCCACCCCTATGCTAATGACACATACCTCTAGATCTCCTTTTTAATCTGACCCAGATGGTGCCAAGTGTCCTGGTTTTCTCAGTGCCTGATCAAGAAAAGTACTTGGGTAAGACCTTAATGACTAGCTGAGATTTTAATTTCAATAGGGCAGAGGTGATACTTACTGCCGGGGAAAGCAGCCTAAGACTATGGTAAACATTATGTCTTTTCCTATTAATGGAAGAGAGTATCCTCACCTGAGTAATTTTACAGCTTGGAGATCAACATTGGTCTCCTTTGTTTCCAGTTTTAATTTATCATTGGAGTTGTGACAGTTTTATCCTCAGGTGGACTTCAAAACTTTGTCTTGGCCTCTGGCATCTCCGACTGCATCCCTGGAGTGTGGTCTGTGGGTTGACTCACACATGAACTAATTTTAAAAGATGTAAAGACCTGATTGCTTTTCACAGTAAGCTGGTTTTCTGCTCGCAGTTCGTACTTTTAGGATCTTGGGCAGATATTTGTGTAGAGGCAAGGCATATTTTTCTGCAGTGAAATTGCTAAAAGTTTTGGGGTTTATTAAAATGAAACAGTGGTGTTTGTTTTTCTGCAGACAGATTTGCGGCAAGGTTACTAGAAATTGTTGGATCAATAAGCCTTGACCCGGGTCTGTGAACACTTCAAGGTACAGAAGAGCACACAACCAGTTACAAACCTCTGATGCAGGTTTCTCTTGTAGCAGTAAGGGTGGAGGGAGCTGCCTTCTGCCCCCCAGCCGTGCACCGGCAGCATGCCTAGTCCGAGCGCAGGTCTTGTGTCTATGCGTCAGACACTTCGAAAAGCTACGCTCCAAAACCAAGTGCCCCACTTCTCCGTTAGGTTCAATGGGGGGAGGTAAGTGCCTTTGACCACTTCAAGAAAATGCATTTGCCTAACTCAGAAATCTAAACTAAGGTCTAAAAAGCTGCCCTTCTGGGAGACCTTCAGAGGCACCTAACTCCTTCTTGACACAAAAGTTTTGAGATATCTCGGTATGATGAGGGCAGCTGGGCAGAGCTGTTTTCCTTTACACCTTGTCCTTCAGGGATAGTAGGGGTATCTGATCCTATACTAATGACACATCTTAGAGTTTTCTTGGAGCTGTTCCTTCAAGTACTTTGGGGATTGGTTGTCCTCAAAGCTCATGGAGCTAAAAGCAGCTCCCTGGTAGTCCATGCCTGTGGGGCAGCGTGTGGAGCTCTGGCTTGAAAGAGGAATCTGCCCTTGGAGATTTAAAAACGGCCCTTTTGTTATGACTCCTTGCTGTAACCTTTGCCTTCTTGCCTTGAGGTTGTACAAATCAACCGAAGTCAAGGGGCAGCTAAACTAGGTCAGGAGATGAAGGTGAGGAGATGAAGAACTGTGGCACAAGTACCCCCATCAGCTGTTTTACCATGTTTCTCGCTAAAGCCATCATGTGGGACAGTCTGCAGTTGGAGATACACCCTTTCTTTTGAACGAGATATTTTTCTTTTGAATGAGGTATTTTTCTTTTGAATGTCTAAGAAGCACCCACTCCATTCTGGAGCTATCATCAGAAAAGGTGTGTGGCACCTCATAAACAAACCCAAGAAGAGATAAGAACAATAATGCCAATAACTGGGGTTCTTTTGCTGATTTAGTTCTATTATGGAGCTGCTTATTTTTTTATTTACCTGTGTTACAGAGACCAGAGGGGTTCAGGTGAAGTGGGAGAATGGAGGACTAAGATAACTGTTATAGATGTTTCTAACTAGGAATTAATCCTGACTCATACTCGCTGGAGGGATCAGCTGTGTTTACATAAACCACTGTGCAGAATGCTCTAAATATAGGTAACTCTTGCCTTAAAGAGCTTACAGTCCATAAAAGACAGAGAGAATAAGAGCCAGAGAGAAGCTTTGGAAATGAAACCCTTTGAAATGTTGAGTCACCATAACTTTATTCAGTGCTGAAGATGATTTCTGCTCTCCTATTTGCCTGTTTCGTTTCCCTTCAGGAGGGATGTGCAAGCTCCCTCAGGCAGGTCTGCAAGCCTTAACTTTCATTCTGCTCCTTCATGGGAGAAGCTGTGATAGGAACCAGGCAAGTTCCTATCAGAAAAATACAGAAAAATGATGTCTTGTGCAGTATAAAACCAGTCTGGCTGCCAGTCCAGAGCTGGGAGCGAAGGGTGCAGAACACCTGGCAGTGCAGCTCAGTCACCGTATCCTCAAGTTCCCAAAAATGCCAAATGTGGAGCTATGAGCCACTGCCAGCTGTGCCCAGCTGCAGCTCGGGAGGCGTAAATCAGCAGCCTCCAGCTACAGAATCAAGATGTAAAGGGACTAATCTGAGGACTGAGGCAACTCAGCGGTCATCTGCATCACAGTTGGCCTCAGAGAGGGCAGCGCAGTGGGGTGGCTGTGGGGAGATGGCTCAACGCAATTCTTACAAGGACATGAAGGTGGCAAGAACCGAGTTTGCTTCATTCATGTAAGTGAGACCTACTAAAATTCTTTTTGCTTGTTCGTGTACTTGTGGTGAGCCAAATCAGCCTGCAAGGGGAAGGGAGCAGTATTTTTGTTTTCTATTCAGTTAATCCTTTTTGCTGAGTCCTGCTACTGAAGAGTTATCTGTATACCTTCAAGCAAAATGAGGATTTAAACATCAAAGTGCTAATTTAAATTTTGGAGGACAGTCCGTATGGAG
Source organism: Falco biarmicus (assembly GCF_023638135.1). NCBI lineage: Eukaryota > Metazoa > Chordata > Aves > Falconiformes > Falconidae > Falco > Falco biarmicus. The sequence continues at coordinate 95,889,021 of NC_079290.1, forward strand.
TCATCACACCTTCCAGTGACTGTGTTGGTTTCTCCTTTGCTCTGGGCCTGATCCTGCACTCTGACACCTCCAGCAGCCGCTGAAGCCAGTTGGAGCTCTGACCAGGATGAAGCACAGTTGGTCCTCAGCACAAAGGCACGCCCCCTAAACGGCTGTTCAGCCTTTTGACCTGGTGTTTAGCTCAAATTAATTTAAAACTTGAAATCTTTGGGGTCCTGTTTGGCTTCTGCAAAGTTTTTTGTCCAGCTGATAGAACAGTCCATCCTTATTTTTCTGGTGGAAGCTGCTCGTGAGGCTGGGAGCCCAGGGAGCAAGGAATGCTGTGAGGCTGTGCAGGCAAGGCAGCAGTGTCAGCTCACAGCCTTACAGGTCACACCATGAAGTCAACAACATCCCTCAGCCAAGGCTTCTCCAGGGGTCACTTTCTAAGCCAAGTCAGAAAATGTTTTGTGGGTTTTATCTTTTAGTGTTTGGGTTTTGTGGCCACAAGTGATGGATGTTAACACTTTAATACTGAGTACCTCAATTATCACAAGGCATAATGGGGAGCTCCCAAATAATACCAAAATAGTGACTTTTGGCTTCTGCTCCCCACTGGGGAGGTGAAAACACTAATGTCTTTGTTGAAGAGCACTGTTTGAATCCTCTGCTGTTGCAGAATTTTGAGCTGCATTCAAACCTCTCTTCTAGTTCTGAACGGATCCTGATTTCTCTATATTCCTTCCTGATGAGCCCTGGAGAAATAATCTGCGTGACCATGTTCAGCCTCCAAGTCCCACAGCACTTGCTTTTGGTTGAAGTGGTGGGTTTTTAACACCTGTCTCTTACTGTCTGACTATGAGGAAAGCTTCTTAGGAGAGCAGAAAAATAACATTGAGTTGCCAATACCATAGATAAATTGATACTTATTCTCACCTATAAATATGTTCACATTTACACATGGGTATTTGTTCAAAGAAAAATCATTCCATAGACAGTCGTAGAAATAAACCCGAATCTGTGGGCATATTTGTGGGTGCTAAGGATGAGGTGTAGTTATGTTTCAGCTGAGGGACTGCTGCAGATTCAGATTCATGCTTGGAGACACTGTCCTGGTAGCAGCCAGCTGTCCCCAGGTGTGGGCTGTAGCTCAGGAAGGACAGGTAAAACTTGCCGAGATCCAAGCTAAGAAGGTTCTGTACAACTCACTGTCCAATTGCTAAGGGACTTTTCTGGATCTTAAATTTACTTTGCCATTGATGCTAAATTTCCTAGCAAAATTATCTGTTGGTAAGATTTTTCTACTAAAAACTGTGCATTGCTCACCTTTCCCAGCTGCGCTGCATGAAGAACACTTACCTCTATGAGCATGTACAGGGAGAGCAGTGTAATCCCAAGGTTGTATACAATGAGGTGAGCCCTGAGAGAGAAGGGAGGCCTGTCCTTCATGAACTTGTTGCCCAGCCATATGCAGAGTAGGTATGCTCCAGTAAGGAAAAACGTGGGAAGGTAAGAATCCAAAAGGAACCATCCTCTAACCCTGGCATCTGAAAAGAAACACACGCAGCAGGCAATGGAGGTGGCTATGGCAAAGTATTGCTAAAATGAGGTAGATCACATCAGGAAAAAGTCTGGTAAAAGTGTGAGAGGGGATCTGCCACGCTTTGCTCGCAAGAGCAATCCATTGCTTTTACCTCCCCAACACTGCATACTAATTCAGGGAATGTGTGCTGAAAACTGTATGGAATTCCCTAATAATTTCAGGTCACGTAAATCTCCTCATTTTAACAGGCAAGAGAAAATTAAAAGAAGAAAACATTCCTAGATGCTTTTCAAAATTTAATTTTGTGTTTTGACTTAATAATGAAATCATATCTTGATTTGTTCAATGGACAATTTGTAGGTAGTATTAAGTACAGTGGACCTGTAAAGTTGCCAGTTCATATATTATTTTAATTCTGCATTTGCCATGTAAGTACGAGGGTCTATAACATTCACTAGAAAACATTTATACAAGGGGAGGATTTTCAAAAACATTAAATATGAAAAAAAAAAAAGGCAAATGTTTACTTTGTTAGTTATCAAAGATCTTTGGCTTTCTTACAGTTTCTGTGCCATTTGCCTGGTCCTGAGATGAAATATTAAGGTCAAATCCTGCTTGCCTTATTCACACGAGTAATCCCATTGGCAGTAATCAGATAGTTCAGTGTATATGAGCAAAGCCTAATCCTATATGCCAATCTGGAGGCGCCTGTGAGCAACTGGATGTCATAAGCGAAAAGAGTGGTGGTGGGTTTTTTTTTCCCCTAACGTGCAGCAATATTTAGAGTTAATTTTCCACAGCAACAATCTTCAGACATTTATCTGTCGAAAGAACAAGGGGGACCACTGCTCGTTTTTCCAAAAGGGTGCTCTAAAGCTGCCATGATTTACCGAGTAAGTGAAGAACTAAGTCAGTGCGAAGCTATTGCACAGGCCACAGTAGTTCCTCTGCTCTTAGAAACTGTTTTAAAATACTTAGTTTATCTTTTACAAAGACCAAGATTATGTTAGAAATTGTAAAAGAAGAAAAGGTATTCACAGTGCATGACAAACCATTTTACTGTTTTCTCGCCTGTGTGGAATTTGGAAAGGACTGGGCAACGGATGATGCACAAACCAAATGTGCCCAAGCATTGAACAAACACTTGCTGATTGCAGTTTTGCCGTGCTGTATTTTTTCTGACTGTTCTTTCCTCAGAAATACAAGCCTACAGGTATGCATAAAACAAGATTTTAAGTGAGTTAGAGTAATCTTATGAACAGGGCTATGAACATCAGCTTGCTTTCTCATTACCATCTCTCCCCACTTCCCACCTTTCTTCCGTCACAGTGGCTATTAACACTCGTCTGTCAGACTGGGGCTCTACCTGGGTTGTTAGCTCTTTTGCAGGAAACTTTCAACCAGACCTAAGCCACCATGGAACATCAGTGCTCTCCTGGTTTTGACTCACCCTTCTGGACTCCCCAAAACCCCTAGAAGAGGAGAGGTGTAGGATTAAAGCAGTCACAACAGCACAACGATTACAAAGCCCAATCTGTCCTTTAGGGCAGCCTTGCTTTGTTGTGCATTACCAAGCTAGAACGCCTGTTTGCTGTCCTCAGATCTCAATGCCTATCAGGATTGCCTCAGTGTGAGCCCAAAAACCCTCTCAAAGTTCACAAGCCACGTCTGAAGCTCTGGAATGGGTGTTTTTGAGGTGATTCTGCTCCCGTATGGGCTCCCAACAGGACACAGGAGTCATAGGACAGGTAAAGGTTGCATGTGTAAGTGTTGATCTAGTGTATGTTTTAGGAGCGTAAGAAGTTAATTTGTTTCATTGGTATCCTAAATGAAGATGTAGAAAGCAGTCATATCTGCAAGACTGCTACCTAAAGAAAGGTGTCCCCACCTGAGGATTGCAACACTTGGTGCATAAAGGTTACTTGCACAAAGGCCAGCTGGCATCAGCAGATAACAAAACAGCGTGTTTGCTCAAAAAGGAAAAGTAAGGGGAAGAGTTGAGAATACAAGTTAGACAGCATTAAATTCTGCCCCAGTACATCCTCAGAAAGTTTTCATTCTTTTGTGAGTGGCCACAAGCATGTGGGCTGATCCATACAAAAGCAGAATTCATGGGCTTGCTCAGGTCAGCACATCAAGTATTTTTAAGGTCTATACTATTTCCATTTCAAAAGAAATTATTAAAACGTGTACCCTTGCTGATTATTTTCCACCTCAACCTTGGGACCTTGAAAGGTAAGACAGTTGTGGGCAGAAAGTGGTTTGTAAAAGGCAGCCAATTAACACGATTGTTTTATTTCCACTTAGGCTTACCCACGAGTGTAGAAGGAAGGGAGAGGAAAGGGAGTGTATTTTAAAAAAGGTTGTCGGAAAAAGGAGAGTATTTCTGCTCACTGACTGATCTGCATGTTCAAGTACTGTAAAGGTCTGCTGTTGAAAGGAGAAAGGATTATTTTTACAATACTGGATGCACACAGCATCCGAATTTGAGACCAAGGCAGTGAATAAAGCCGCAGTGGGAAAGCGCTGGACTGCAGCAGGGGAAGGAGCAGGCGCCCGCGAGCTCCGACTGCTCCATGAATAAGCTCATTCACAGTCACTGGGCATCATGTGCCAGACCCTTGGGGTGAAATCTTGGCTCCTTCGAAATGAGTGGCAGGCCTCCCAGGCTCTTTAAAGGTATCAGGCTTCCATCCAGGTTTCTGTACAACTTTAGCTAGTTAGTGTCTGAGTAGATTCAGATCTTTTCAGGTGCAGAGGGTAGACAGTTTTGCACCAATGCCTTGCTACTGTTCATACTCAGGTCAGGAGTGCTCATTACTTTATCATAACTTTATTAAAATATATCTATTCTTGACCATCTCTGTTTGGTTTTTTTTTTTTTTTTCACAGATAAAACAAGCAACCAATTAACTAGATTTAGCTCCTGCAATTCAATATTCCTTAATTTTGTGTAACACCAAACAATACTCTGCAGATGACGGAGAAGAGAAAAAAGCGCTCTTACAGAACAACACAGTTATTTCACTCTTTTTCATTTTGCCTTGAGCCTAGGTAATTTCCTATCTGGAATAATATGGACCAACACCAAATTGTAAGACCACTTCTTATTAAGAGATGCACCTGATGGGCACGTATATGGCTTTTATTTCCTGATCCAAAGGACTTGCTCTGCTAGTTCAAAGGCACAAAATATGCCTATATAAAAATGAAATTCAGAACTTTGATAATACGCCCTTTATTCTAGTAGTGCAGTACTCCAGCTTGTGTTAACCTGGTACTATCGATGGGAGCAGAGGTGACCGCTGGGACCAGCGCATGTCTTTCTGTCTCTTCTCATGCTCTCGGCCACATCTGCTAATGACGACTAAAACCAGTATAGTGAGACCAGTATTTCAGGAGTTACCACCTACGACATAAACCATAAATATCGGATTGATTTTTAAAAGACTAGAGCATTGTTATCCATTCTTTTAAACGATCTTGCTGCTGAATGAAGTGTGTGCTGTGGGTGAAAATTGGTGGAGAGAAAGAAGAGGAACGATTTGTTGGTTTTAGACATTTGGGGAAGTTCTCAAGAATTCATTAGATTTTTCATTTCTGGGGTCATTCTATGCAATTTAAAACTGCAGTTTATTGTGATTTATTTATGTGTATAAACACATTGGAGGGAGCTACGTTATTTAGAAAATGTATGATACTGTGTCTTTATACCACAAGTTAAATTAAAGAGCATATAGAAAAGGCACAGACAAACAAAGGCTATCTTCAGCATTGCTGTTTGGAGACGGATGGTGATGTGCTTGGCAAGCAATACAAATAATACTCATTTAACTGAAGGGCTTTCTAAAAGCCCAAAGGGATCTGTGTGGTATTCTGCATTGGATTAACTACAGTTTGTTCCTTCAAAAAATTTGTTCTGGACCAATGAGGAAAGGAATGAAGGAAAACATACCAATTTGAAAAAAAAAAAAAAAAAAAAAAAAGTACTTTAATGCTTGTGATCACATCTCTTTGCTAATATTAAAATGCACTATTATAGAAGCTATTAATAAAACTTTTTCCATTTTAATTGCTTCTGTTACAGTTTCCAAGATGTTCAGTGTTTGTTTACCAGAAAGCTTTCCTTCAAGCTTTGCATCCACTGCAGAGATGATGGCAGATATTTTTGTAACCATCCAGTCAACTATGAAAAATGAGAATTTCTCGATTTTAAAAATGATACAGCTTTCTTTCACTTGTCCTCCTAATTAAGCAAGAACTTTTTCTGGGACCTGGAGGACATTATTACAACAAAATGAGAATACATAAGCAATATGTCCATCCACGTGGGCAGCAGTTCTGGATTTAACCGCGGGGAAAAGTTTGCAAGGCTATTCCTGAAGTTGAAAGTTTAAGTCCAGCCCTATCAACAGCAAGGTGGCCTTACAGAGACCTTCTCTGAAGAGTGACTGCTGTCTAAGCTCCTGTCTCACCACCTTCCTCCAGTTGCTTGGTGCTCTTAGCCCTGACTTTGATGCTCCATCCTTGCCTTGTAGCTTTTTCTTTCTGCAGTCCTATTTCTTTTTTTGTTTGTTTTTGACTATTACTTCTTTCAGTCCTAACAAAGCATGAGGCACCACCAAGCTACAGTTATTCAAGTTATTCTTGTCCAGACTGTTAAAGAGCAAGAACAGCAACTAGAAAGATGTATCTGTTCTCCCAGCCTCTCTACTGGTCTGCTGAAATTCTGGCTATGATCCTGCAGGGTGCTGAAGGCCCTTTCTTGCTTTTGCTCTGATCATCCTTCTGAATTAGGCTATTTAATAGGAGGCTGGAGCAAATAACAACTGCATTATGAATGAGAATCAGCACCAAAACAGATCTTCCACTTTCAGAAAAATCAAGGCTTTCAAGTTTTTTAATCTACATTAGGATGTAAGACTGAAATCCTTTATAGTCTCAGAAACAAAGGACTCTAAAATCCAGTGATTTTTTTTTTTAAGGTTTCAAAGAAAAAATCAGTTTCATGTCTTCTTTCACTTTTAGTACAATCTGTGATTGGTTTTAATTTGTATTATAGTTAATATTATGTCAAACAGACAAAAAAAATATCTAATGGCTTTCTATAAATGCAATGCATTGATAGATTTCCAACAATAATGGTGTGTTTCTACAAATACTGTGATTCTGCCTAGCCTACATTTTTCAATGAGAAATTATTCACTAGAAGATTTTGACAGCTTCTGTTTACTAGAATATTTTTTGAGTCATAATCTGGACAGGTATTACTACCTAGAAGGGCTATAGGTGGAGCAGCTTACCTCGAGGTCCAAACATATAGTCCACAAACTCATTTACTCCCCGGTCAAAAGCTTTCAGGTTCTCCTAAAAAATATAAAAAGGATATGTGACATTATCTTATGGCTCACATAGAGAATATAATTAAAAAACCCCAACAAATGTCATGCTTGAGTTATTTCCAAAGTATGCAATATCATGTCTACTGGAAAAAACCAAACCTCTTTAAAAATTAATTTAGGGCAGATTGTGGTCTAGATAACAATAGAGGCCTCGTTTACTGGAAACTGCCCAAACTGGAACCCTTTGGGAAGGGAAATTAAGGTTTTACAAATGAAAAAGAACAAGTATTACAGCAAACCCATCGGTGATGGGTATAATCTTCACTCTAATAAAGATGCTTTATGGTTTGTTATGTTTCCTCACCTGAAATATTTTTTTTATTATTATTATTTCTTTTAGAGATAATTTTGGAGAGGAGCTGGCATTTCCTTTGATAAGCTTCACAAAGCCACCTGGTTGCAACCAGCCTAGTAACAGCGCATCAGCTGCATATCTTGATGCTTTACTCTTAAAGAAGGAAACCTTTGGGGTGAGCCAGCTGAGATTTCTCTATATCAGGCACAACATTCCTAAAAAAAGGTCTTCAGGAGAACCCAGACCTCCTGCAATGAAAGTTCAGGCCATGTAGGGAGGGAGGAAGAGGAGGCAAGAAAAGGAAGACTATATTAACAGGGACATTGTGTTTTGAGGTCTAAGTCAACGAAGCCGCTAAGTTGGCAGGCTTAGCAAGGCTGTGCCTGTCTGTGACTGGATTGGGAGCTGAGCCATGATCAACACAGTCTTTCCCTTAGTCGGATGTGGTGGCCTTTCAAATATTTCTTCCCAGACTCCGGTTCTGAGTAGTGGCTTCCTGATCGCTGGTGCTTGAACCGCTCTTTACCATGAGCCTGAGGTCAGCCAGCTCTTCTTCTGCTCCTTCCAACATTGCCTTGCTGTGCTTCATGAACTAATTTCAGCACTGAGCAAATGCAGCCAGGCTGAGGAGAAAGGCGCACGGCGATGCTGAGCATCTCCACAGAGCGAGAGCTGCCAAGGGCCGTGTGTGCCTCTGAATGCCTGGGCTGCAGTCACCATTAGCAGATCTGCCTCATGAAGATCCACATTTGCACCCTGGTAGGTCCAGTCCTGGCGTCTGCACTCCCCTGCTGGGGCTGGGTTGTGGTCTGGGCAGGGAGAAGCTCCTGGCATTCCCAAGCCCCTTCTGTTTCTCCCCCTCTTATGTTTTGGTCCTCAGGATATTCAAAGTGGGCAGATTTTGTGTGAATACATGGCAGCAAGATTTTGCAGTATTCCAGGCTGTAAAGGTCTGTGTCTGCAAGATGCTGCTGTGTTCAGCTTGTCTTAAAGAAAAACTCAACAAAACCCTGAAACTAAAACTGTGTGTGTATATATACATATATATTTAACAAAAAATTAAAGGACTTGGTCTGAAAAAGGAGAGAATGAATCTGATTTTTATACTTTTGCAGCACTGAGAAAGCTAAACTAGTTTTCAGGAAAGGGTCCTGACTGCTGCCCCTGGAGAAAGGTGTTTTCTTAATTTCAGACAATGTCCGCGGCAGGCTAAAGGATGGCTTCTGTCATAGGAGGTAGCTCAGTTTCCAGGTGCTGGACCTGTGCAAAAAGATCTGCTTCCATTTTCACATCCTTGAGCTATGCTGTTTTTTTGCTATTATTTTCATGCCATCTGGGGAGTGCCACACTGCTATTTGTGATGTGCTCACCTGGTGCATTAATTTGAACCAGAGCTACTCCTGTGGTTAGACTATACCGACTGCTTTGGAAAAAATACTTTAAGGGATTCAAATGTCATGTAGGAATGAGTACGCAAAGCTACTTGCTTTCATGCTTACATTATATAAATAAATCTTACACATCAAGAACAACATAAGAAACCATGTATATTCGTTTTATATTAAAACACTCTAGACAAGTCTACTCTTGGCTGCATTGAGATGGAAATTAGGGACTGGATTCTTCTAACAGTTACATGAAGGAATTAGAATTGTAGAATATTCAGGAGAAAGAGCAGAATGAAGACTTAAAAATAGAATAATAGAATTAGGAATCATGGGAAAGAACTTTTAGATCACCAAGTCCAACTGTAAGCCTAGCACTGCCAAGTCCATCACTAAGCCACATCCCTGAGCACCACATCTACACGTCTTTTAAACGCCTCCAGGGATGGCGACTCCACCACTTCCCTGGGCTGCCTGTACCAGAGCTTGACAGCCCTTTTGGTGAAGGAATTTTTCCTAATATCTGATCTAACCCCCTCTGGTGCAACTTGAGGCCTCCTTTCAGGCAGCTGTAGAGAGCAAACGGGTCCCCCCTGAGCCCCCTCCTCTCCAGGCTGAACACTCCCAGTTCCCCCAGCCCCTGCCCCAGCCCCTGCCCTGCTCTGGTCACGCTCCAGCCCCTCAGTGCCCCGCTGCTCCAGCCTCACCAGTGCCCAGCACAGGGGACGGTCACTGCCCAGGTCCTGCTGGCCACACTATTGCTGACACCAGCCAGGGTGCTGCTGGCCCCCTTGGCCACCTGGGCACGCTGGGGGGTCATGCCCAGCCGCCTGCTGACCCGCCCCCCCAGGCACTTTCCCACTGGGCAGCTTTTCAGCTGCTCTGCCCCCAGCCCGCAGCGCTGCGGGGGGCTGTTGTGACCCAAGTGCAGGACCCAGCACCGAGCCTTGTTGAACTTCATAGAGTTGGCTTCAGCCCATCAGTCCAGCCTGTCCAGATCCCTCTGCAGAGCCTCCTGCCCTCCAGCACATCAACGCTCCCCCGCAACTTGATACCACCTACAAAATATACCAATATGTTTTTTTGAGCAGGTTACTGTCTTCATTGACGCAGCTGATGACAGCTGACCTCTCACACCTGGCTAGGATGAGCACACAGCATGCTGAGTAGATGAACCACTCTAAATTTAAAGTCTACCTCCTTATGAATGTGCTCAAGTGACCCAGTGGGGAGTTGTACCAGCTCCCAACCCTGCTCCTGTCTATCTTAATTAGCACTACATAATTCAGTGCTGGGTTTGCTTTCAGTGGTAATTTGAGAGTAGAATTTCTTCTAGGAGGTGCAGCAGAAGAAAAAATATGCTTCTTAAGAATGTCCCAGCATTTGCCTCCCTTTTAGCTTTTTTACAACTCATCTTACTTTACAGGAACAAAAATAAAGATTTACAAAATATAGATTTAGAAGGTTGTTAAAAACAATATATTTGTTTATATACCTAATACTAGCACTAATAGTTTGGAAAAAAAATATTCTTTAAAAAAAGTAGGTAATTTTGTGTGACTGGTCTTGTCACCTTCCTGTCAACACCACTACAAGAGACCATACCGTATTCCTGGGGTTTAGAACACATCTTAAAATAGTGCCTCTGTGCAGACTAGATGCAAACGTCTTGCTCAAGATGATCTGTTGTGTTTGTAAAGAAAAGCAAATAAAGCCAGCCTGAACAAACCCACATGGCCAGGCAACTCACTTCTCTCTGGCAAATCACTGTAACAGCCTTTATCAATGAAGGTATCAATGAGTTACAGGGCTAAAGATTAACTTGTATTTCATGTTTTTCCTCCTGTTGTACAGGACATTGCTGCGGGCACTGGCAATGCTGAGAGTTTGGCAGGATTTTGGACAGGTTTGTGGAAGACCTATTTAACTTCACCTATGAAAAAGACATTAGGTTATCTCAGCAAATCAAGTCACCCAAATGGAAAGATGGGGAGGGAGCATAAAGCCAATTATGATAATGCAACATAGAGATCCCTAATAAGTTTCAATATTTTTGCAACAGAGATGGAAATAAAAGCGTAAGTAGCACGGCGCACAGACATGAATTATTGTTTTCATGCTGATTGCATGTAAAACACTATTTCCAAGTCAGCAGGTATGGAAAAAAATAACTTCTCATTCTTATATATGCTTATATATGTTTGTTAGTGTTGGTCTTTACTGAGAGACCAATGCCTACTGGCTTCCTGATAGTTTTAGTAAAAGCAGTATAAGTTATGCAAAAATTATGTACCTGCTATCTAAACAGTGCAGGTATCACAATACCTTTGATTTGTCCAAAATACCTTTGATTTCTCAACATACCAATGATCTATCTTTAGGCATTATCTACTGACCACTAAAAACACTGCCTCAAGTGATGTAAGTCCTCTTTATAAAGCTATATAAACCAGGCTACCTGGATCCAATATAAACATTAAAAAAATCCTTTTTTTTTTTTTTTACAGAAGCAAGTGGATGGACACGTCCCTGTTGGCTGTTGTTCCCACTGACAACCTTCAAAAATGTCCCAACTGCTACTTCAGCAAATAAATACTGCAGTCTAGAAACAAGGAGTTTATAGCCAAAATAACTTCTTTGATCATTTGGGAACAGGAATGACCACCAACAGGCTAGGGAGCCCCCCAGAAGTCCCAGGTTCTAGTGGCTGCAATTACAGACCCTTCAGATGGAGGCTCTGCCCACAGGCATGGGGTCTCCAGAACTTGTGTTAGTCTAAGGATGTTCTAAAATTAGTTCTAAAATTAAAGGCTCCTTGAAATTCAAAGACAGTGATACCAGGCTTTCCTGAGCTGGGATGAGGAACTCGTATTCAAAATGTTCCTCATGTGCATAAAATACCGTTACAGACAATAACTGGGATTAAAAGACAAACAAAAGGTGATTATTAAATATAGGCATACATGATGAAGTATGCTTGTGAGGCTTTTTGTTTGATTATGTGGATTTTAAATGGCTTTCTGAAATAAACTTCCTACGGACGAGTAAGCTGCATTCAATCTTACTTATGCTGGAAATCTTTTGTATTAGCGAGGTTTCTTTTGTGCAAAAGCCTTGAAAATCATTCAGTATCCCAAAAATCCAAAAGAATTTGTTGCTTGTTCTTACACAGCTATACAAAAATTATATTCTCTATAAAAAAGACATCTTATTTCAATTCTCAGACAAAAACCAGAAATGGGTGCCAGCCGCTGCTCTCCAAGACAGCTCCAGGAAGCAGATGTGATGTTTGAAGCAATCATGACAGAGAACATATATATTAATTGTACGGTGATTTTTACTGTTTAGATGGCAACTTTTCCTTAATTCCCTGAAGGTTTCTGCTCTGTAAATAGTCAGTGACTGAGCAGTACTGGAAGTAATCTGAATTTATCAGCGTGTTTAAAGTAACTAATTTTACATGCTGCACATATTTGAATATATATATTAACAAAGTTTTGGAAACCTGTAGCGTTGGCTCCAGAATGGCTGAAATAGGGAATGAAATAAAGCAAAGGGAAGTCAAAGTTAAGTCTCAGGACTGTGTCATAACTGCTTATAAAAGAAATTGCTTAGGTTTTTACTGCCCAGCGCATTTAAAACTAATCTGGGAAAAAGAAGCACGATGGGGGACAATTCTTCATCACAGATTGTTTCAGATCAGCTTTTAGTTTTTTGTCATCTTTATCTTCTGTGATTTGTATTATAGCTGTGGGGGAAATATGTGTATAACAATCCCTAAAGAAAGAATTTATGTAAGGATTATTACATACAAACAGCAGGAAAAGATGAAGATGAAGGCAGAAAGGTGAGCCTGAGGTTGCAATGTATTGTGTCACTATAACAAGGGGGTTATATATACATACATACATACATACATATATATGTCTATCTCCTATAACAGGATATTCAGTGAAACTGGGAGACAGGACACCCAGAAGTTGATAATAAACTATGGCTTTATGTAATTTATAATCAATAGACGGAACTCACTGCTAGATAATCTCATTGAGAGTAGGAACAAGCTGGAGTAAGCTCATGAGAGAGCAGACACCCAGCTGGGGGATGAGACTGCTACTGTGTCCCATGGATGCACAGGGAGGGAGGGAGGGAAGGAAACAAATAACTAGAAGGACATTATTTTAGATCATCTTTTTTTAGCATTTCCGATTAATCATTTCAAGGGACAGAAACTGGACTTTTTTATTTGTCATGGTAATTTCTGTATCCCACGTTCTGGAACATTCTTTCAGCTGTGATGGCTGTCCAAGATTAGGGACTAGCTACGTTACAAACCCTCAGCCAGCCTGGCGATGCTGGCAGGAGCACGGCCCACTGGCTGCGGTGAACGGGCTGGCTACAGGGCTCTTCTGCCACGTACCAGGGGCTGTAACATGGGATGTTTTTGCTAGCGTAGCGATCTCGCTGCCTGATTCCTTCCCAACAAGTGGCACTGGGAAGCTGGCAGAATTTTGTAGCTGGATTTGCCCTATGAAGGCACGTAATTTGGTGTGGCAGAAGTGACCAAAGCTGAGCAGCACTGTGGCACAGGAAGTTCTGCTAGTACCCCAGGGCCAGAGAGGTGTCCGTATAATACGTGAACAGTCCTTGGTAATGCTCCTATCTTGCAGAAAATAGCCAAGAATTGCTAATTAAAAGAACTATTGATGACTCCATCTAAAGATACAGCTATTCTTTTAGAATTCCAAGAAAAGAGAGAGCTGTATCTTTGTTTCGGAAACACAAGTGGTGTAATACGTTTTAATTTAATGCAAAAATCTCAGGAAAATATGGTATGGTGGAGAAAAAAACACCACAAAAGAAGGCTGTTCCAGCTTCAGCACAGAGAATAAAAAATGAATGGTCTTCATATGTTACTTTTCTCTTCCTATTTCCTTTCTTCTAAAGGTTTCCATAATAAACTGTAAGCACTCCAGAAAATAAAGACGTTACTATTGTGGTCAGTAAATTATTTAAAGACTTCAAGAGCAACTTTGAAGGTAACAAAGAATAGTGCTGGTTGTACTTGAGTAGTATTTCTAAAAGATTCCAGTAAGAGCCGTGTCTTGTCTGAAAACAATTTGTTTGATTTTCAATGTTTTTCAAGCAGATTATATTTTATTCCTATTATTTTCTGATACTATGCAATATATACTCCATTCCACAGCCAAAACTTGCACACACGTGCAAATTTCTGGACATTTTCCAGGTGATATTACTAAGTCCAGCACTTTCTGAGATAAAAAGGGCAATATCTTTGCAGCTGAGGGTTATTTTTGCATATATTTGGAAATGATTGACTGCAGGCTGGCATCCTACACAAGGCTGGTAGCTTGCTGGCCAGCCTGTTATCTGGCTAAATCAATAGGGGATCTGATTCATCAAATCGGCTCGTTTTCTCTAAAGGGGATTGAGAACAGCTGTTTGAACAGTGATTACAGCCAAAAGTGCTGAACACCTTCTCCTGTGCTAATTTAGTCCCTGCAGAGTTGATGAGTGTTACTGAGGGTGAAAAAATAAGTAGGAGATAGCTGCAAAGGGGAGGGAGGCTTGCAGATTTTTGTCTCGGTAGCTGCTCAGGTTATGCTACCTGCAAGAAAATGCTGTGCTTTCAGTGAATGCCTCAGTAAGATGACTGGCTTGCAATTTCTGATATGAAAAATGAATGGAAGGATGCAAAGTCTGGTAAGTACGGAAACACACAGCTAAACGTAGCCAGAGGTTTCATCTTTAGCTGTTACTGCATTCGGGCTGTCTAGATGGCTTAACTTGGAACAATAGATATGATTTTTTTTTTTTTCTGAAATATATAGTTTCTTCTATGTCTTTGTATTTTTTAAATGAGGGCACTTGTGTCTAAAGGTTCTTTTTCTTTATTGTTGTTTAAAGAAATTCACCATGTGGTTTAGCAATGCCTGCAGGAAAGCAACAAGCTGCCAGGAGAATCTGCATTAAGCCTGCAGCAGGACATTTTGACTTGCCTATGTTACTAGGAGTGTGCTAGAAGATGTCACTTACACAAGCAAATTGAATTTCTTCAATTTCATCTTGATTTTTAGTTCTGCATTCTCTCTACTCAAACTTATCTTGCAAGGAAGAATTACATCCTCAAAGAGGTCTGGGGTGTGGTGTGTGGTGCTGAGGTGTCTTGACAAGCTCTGTGGTCCCAGGTGAGATGTCTGAGCTCCCTGTGCAAGGCACAAGACCTGGGTAACTGGCTCCCTGGGCTGCAAGGACAGATGGGCTTGGAGAGGACACAGGAGCTCCCTTTCTGGGGGGTGGTACCTAGGCGACTGCCTGCCTCCCCCTGCTTGTGGCTTACAGCCAGTGACTGTTTTCGGAGTTGCGTAACTACACTGTTAACTCTGGAATTTATTTTCCTTTATTTCTTCATCTGCAGCTCTTGCTTCCCTAAGAAATACTGCAGTGTGTGCCTGAGCAGAGACTAGAATCCAGATGTTGAGAGGAACGATTTCAGTTCCAATTTTTTCCTCTTTCTTTGATGCTGGTGATGACTGACTGTGCTTAAAAATCTGGGGGGGATGTGCCAGCCCAAGCAGTTAAGGAGGTCATAAAAAGATGTGAGATACAAGTTCAAGTCAGGTAGAAGAGTGGTTTGACACTTGGTGTCCCCTAGAACAGGTGAGGGCTGTATGTACTGAATTAACAGGAGTGGTAAGGTAGTGGGCCTGGTGGCATCCATGAGGGCACAGTTTTGGTCTGTATGTGGCAATCTCAAACCCAAGGCTAGGCAAACCATGTCCCACAGGGGAGGGAGGGCAGGGAAGGCATGGCTCGAGAATGCTCCGGGGCGTTAGAGGCTGAGGCCGGTATAGATATATGCAGAAATGCAGATGCTCTTACTACTGGAGACGTGAACACCCAGAGAATTTAGGAGCCTCCAGCATCACGTGGCAGCAGGGTCCTAAATTTGGAGTGTACGCACCCTGAAAAAGAAGTTTGATGATTGAAGGAATATGGCCAACAAACAACCCTGTGCAGCCTCTGGTTCTCCCTTCACATCTGTCCCTGCTTTGCCAGCATTTTGTAAGGTTCAGCAGTTTCCTAGCACATGAGCTTCAACCAAGCAAAAATCTAGTGTCAAGATGCTGGTACGTGTCAGATGTAAACTGCAGTTTTGAAAAGGAATCCAGAAAAACAGCACTTCAAAGAGTAAATGCTAGCCTGTTGGGTTTTTTTGTCTTGGTTTGCTTTGACTTTAATATTAGTGGTTTGCTGCATTTTTATTTTCAAAGTCGTTCTGCTTTACCTCTAGAAACAAATGCATTGCTTAAGCTGCTGCTTCCTTCCTACAGTTACAGTCAGTTTAAAAATAAAAAATAAAATACAAAAAAAGAAGCTAAACTGGTTAGTATTTTGTTCATCAATTACCCTTACTGCAAGCTGTCCTCATTAGGCCTTGGCTTGTAGAAAAATCTTAAAAAGAACAGGAATCTCTCTGTGACACCAATGAAGAGGATTCAGAATATATTCCTTGCTCCAGTCCAGACGGCAGCATTTGTGCCTGTTAATGTTTGAAAATAAGGAACCTCTCCTTTTTTTTCCCCCCCCACTGGTGTTTTTTTGCATTTTTTTGGGGATATTGCTGTATTCCAGAGGCACCCTGCACAGTACCTTCAGTGACACTATGATACTACTGATTCTGAATTGTAAAAGCTTTGTGTGTGTCTGTTCGTTCTCAAAAGATACCCATTTTTTTTCCCCTTCCAAACCCCTTGGGCTTTAACTCTTGATACTATAAGGCTTCACACACTGTCATAGTTCTTGTGTCTTTCTGAAAACCCTAGGTTCTAGCTGTAGTGAAGCAGAATAACAAGTTCTGCCTTGCACTGCTAAATTTTTAAGAGTACATGTAGAAAACCCAAACCCCAGCACGTATTGCTTTAGTGCAGTTGTATTTGTCGAGTTGCGTGGCACTTCAGCTTGGTGTAAAACTCCTGAAACCGGATTGCCTGGCTTTGGGGGTTGCTTTGTGAGCACCTCAGTCCTGCATGACAGGGCTTTACATCCAGGACACTCCAGAGAAATGCTCTTCTCTCAAGTTTTATCAATTATCGGTTGATGGTTGGTGTGCTCCTGTAGGAAAAAGAAGTCTGAGCTGTTCGTAGCGAAGGAGCCAACGTGCTCCAGGCTTTTCACTTCTGGAGAGATGGCACTAATGTTTAGGGTCCTTCTACTTTAGGACTTTTAGTTTTATTTAACAGGAGGTGTCTCTTCACTTTGTTTTGCAGCACTGCTCAGTGCTATGCACTCATCCCACACATGGGAATAAGGACCTAGGTGGAGGAATATCTGATTTATGGCTTCTGTCAGGACTCAAATCAGGTTGAAGCATCATCAGCACCAAAGGTGAATAAGATCTAAAAGGCAGAACAATTTTCATGAAAACATTTAATGTGAGCTATTTCAGACATCATTCTTTGTTTCTGGACTATGCAACCTGCTAGGATTCACAGAAAATACTGATTTCTCAGATAAAATAAAGTAAGTCTTATTTCACCAGCCACACTACTGTCAGATCATATATCATTATGAGATAAATTGCTTTTGCAAAATTGATCAGCTGTTTTTGTGGGTTTTTTAAGTACGAGGAAAAGGCATTTGGAAGGTTTCTGTGCTACAATTGCATGGGTTGGAATAAAAGTGATTTAAGAACCCATTAATATTTACTTGGTTTCTCAAAATTGATTAATAATTTAAATACTTGAAAGCATTCAGCATATTACACGTTTTTCTTTGTTTTATCTTATGAAAGGTTGTGTGTCACATTTTCTCTAGGATGAAAAATTCCCTTTCTGGAATCGCTGCTTGCAGGATCTCACTTCTACAATTCCAATTTTTTTTCCCTTTGTTCTTTACAATTATATTAAGTAATTGCTATAATAATACATGGGTATTGCACTGCTCGAAATAGAAGTTGTTCTGGCCTTAATAAAAGAGCAGAAAAGGCAGGGTGGCTGCTGTGGCCCAATTTGCAGTATGTGTCAGTCATGTACACTCCCCAGAACCGTATCTTTATAATCCATCCTCTTGCCTGTTATCAGAATTTCAAAATGAAACTGTCACCAAAGCAGATCAGTGCAATCCTTTTAAAAGTAATCCTGCTCAATTCTACTTGCTACACAGGGGAACATCAGCTTAACTTGTAATTAAAGAAGATTTCTCTAGGGAGACCTCAGATGTGGCCTGTCAGTTCCCAAGAAAATGGTAGCAATCATTGACCTCATTTTTCATTTGCTCTAACAATCAGATTTAAAATGACGGTATGACCTGAGATGGAGCATAATTACCATCAGTGATGATGTGATGAGACTGTATGACTGTGAGGGAATAAACGAAGAGGAAATCAGTCAAAAATGAAGGGGCAGAGGAAAAAAAAAATCTGCCTTTTTCCAATAGTCTGAGTGAATAAATCACTTTCTCAGGCAAAGCAACAATTCTTGGGAACTGGTCCTGGCTTGAATAAGAGAAAGTTTCCTTTGGAGCAAGAACAATCCAAGTTACAAGCAGAGAACCCCAGTGAGTGGGTTGGTTGGTTGATTTTGAGAGGTTCGTTCCGTTACGCTTGCTTCCTTAATGGTCTGTTCAGCTCTCATTGACTTTACAAGGTGTTGGAAAGACAGATCAGTATCAGAAATAATTTTATGTCAGCTATCTGAAAGCTTGCACAGCTTAACACACCTGCTTCCAAACAACTAGCTTGCTAAAGCATGCCTAACCAGAATATGTAATGAAGCAGCAGCGTGTTGCTTCTTGTCATATAAGAGCAAGACAGCCAGCTGCACCCTGAAAAGCACAGGAAAATAATTCTACCAGAGCAAGGGAGGGTAATTACCCTTTTAAGACTTTGGATTTACCAGATGATTTGGTTTTGGGACAGAATATTCTCCAAAGATGTGCTTGGGTATACAGCATCTGCCCGACATATGACATGTATGCAATTACACAGCAAAATGTAGCAAAAAGCTTGAATCCTGAATGCAGACCCATGCAGAGGATAAATGAGATGGGGACAGGGAGCAAATGAAGTGGCAGAGGAGAATTACAGTGACAAGTTTGTAAGGCAGCTCAGTCCTCTCAGTATTCCATATCTTGATACTTTTGTTTTCCTCACTCTTTGCAGACAGATTTTCTCACTGCTGAGAAGATGATTTCATGAGTTAGTGTAATGTATGTAGGGCTTTATACTGTACTTGCTGTACACATTTGCATGTTTTTCTGGTGAAAGTGATAGAGACAGACAACACCTCCTTTCCAGTACTGTGAAAATCCCTTCATTTTCTGCTGTAACAAACTGCAAGATCGAAGATGAATAGAGGATCCTAAGCCTCGGCACAGGATCTCATGGCTTGTTGGACAATGAGCCTTAAAAAAAATAATAAAATAATAAAAAAATCAACCCAAAAGCAAGAGCTCTGGCTTTCCCACAACCCTGGCAGCGCAGTGAGACAAAGGGCACTCTATGCTGAAGAAGCAGGTTTCTTGGTTGCCATCCCAGATGTCTGCAACATAACAGTGTGTCCCTGTGCTGGGGATTAACGTGTGAGGGACTGCCTGCCCCTCCCGTTACAGCCAGGGAGGGCTGAAATGGATTTTCTAAAATGTGTTCCCTGACTGGATGGTTTTGCCCAAATTTGTTAAACAGCTGGTGTTACTGCTGTGCGGTACTTGCCTGCTGGGGCGGGGGTGAGGCAGGAGTATTTGAAAACCTGTGTGAGTAGTGTTTCTGGTTCCTCTGGGCAGTTGTCAAAGTAGGGCTGCGTGGTTTTATCTTTAAAATACATGAAAATATAAACATTTAAAAATTAAAATAAAGCCTTAGGGTTTTTCTTTCTATCTTATGCTCTTTGACAGGCCACTGTGAGCAGCCCTGCAGAAAACTGTAAATCAGAAACTTGACTTGTAAAATATTAACTAAGCAATTGCTGAATTAAGACTTTTTCCTGCAATGCTAATTCCTCTTATAGACACACTTTTGCCAGGGACAACAGTGTCAGACAGTTGAATACAGCCTGTGAAGGACACAACGAAACAAGAAAGACTCTGAGAGCTGTTGGAAAAATGGACAGCTTTATATGTAAATTTAATTAATACCTGTTTCAAAACAACAACAAATTCACCTAGTCAGGACATAAGAGGTGACATGGGCTTCTAATATATATAATGCTAAAGGTACCGTACATAAAAGGAATGAAATGCAGCACATTTTGTTTGCATCACTTAACTGTGTACTGTATTTATAGTCAATGTATTATGAAATTTGGAAGTTCATTACTATTAATTTCATGCTCCTGAAGTATCTTAAAATTGCTGTAGCTACTGAATGTGTACAGGAGAATGTTTTAAGTATAAAAACACCTGTAAGCAAATAGACAATTATAGTATAGGATACCTCAGCTTTTCAGAAAAAATAATGCTCCTGAACATACTTTTATCCCCGTGAGCAAAACTATGTCAAGTCGATGCAGTTATTAAACTGCACTGAACCTCTTGTAGGCACAAATAAAAACCAAATCAGAGCTAGAGAGCTGCTGCATTTTGGGTGCTGTGAGCATCACTGTGCTGGCTGGAGAGCTGGGTTCCCACCACCGGCTTCTCAGCTGCGCATCCTTTGGGCTGGGAACGCCGCTGCAGACCTCTCGGCTGTGCTGGTTGTACAGCTCTTACATATTTCAGATGAAGTGACTCTGGTTAATTGAAACTACCCGAACAGGAGTTCTTAAAAGATGTTCGGCATCGCTCCTCACATGAACTTTGCAGGACGGTGACCTGCAGTAAAGGGATGGTGCTGTGTGGCTGGGAGTGGTGATCTCACCTGCTGGCACAGCTGGAACTAGAGCAGGCAGATGTTCACATCCTTGGTTGGGTTTTTGTAGTAACTTCTTTTGTATAGATCCCCCAGGTCAAGCTCCCTCTGTCCCATGTTTTTACCGAGGGAAAACACTGAGTTCTTATTTTCATAAATCCACGTGCTCTGGAGGTTACAGTCATACTTTCAAGTTCTGCATTGGCACAGTAAAACTAGAATTATATTTAAAAGGAATATCTGTAAGTTAAGAGCATTACTGACCTCTGTAAAGTCAGAAAACCCACAAAGGAACAAAGGAAAAAGGATTAAACCCCACAGAAACACATGTATAATAATGCTTATGTGTTTGCTTTCTTTCCCAAACCCTCTCCTGAATGTCTTTTTTAATCCTTATGTAAAGTTACTGAGATGAACTCTGCCCAGCTGGATTTCCTTTGTGAAAAATTGTGCTTATAAACATTTAGTCGAACCAGGCTAGCTTCCTTCCCAAAGGCACAATGTGTCAAGATCTAGCCTGAGATTCTACCCTGTGCAACCTGCTCAAGTTATTATATATATTATATATATATATAATTATGAGGTATAAACCAAGACATATTCCCATTCCCTTGCCACCCAGGAGTGGACCTGGAAAAAGCAGATTGATAAGGGGGCATGTTCATTGCATAATTGTGACCCAACAGGTATGGGTAAATCCTGTGCTGTCAGCTGAATAGACTGGCAGAGCTCCACAGAGGTGTAACGGTCCCACTGTCAGGGATGGAGCCCTTGTATTTTAATTTCTTTCCAAAATGAAGGAATCTGTCAAAGTAGCTCAGTGCTGCAGGTCATCATACGTGTGCACGTGTTTTCTTTCCATTGCTCTCCATTCAGAGGCTGGTGAGATAGGTCACGCTGTAGCCTGCTTTAGCCACAGCCTTAAAAAGTAACAGCACTCAGTTTAAGATTTGTTCTTGTTCTTCTGGTCTGGGTGAAGGAAATCCTGTTGTGTTTATTTGCCCATTAGAGAAATGGGGGTTTCTTGGTTTGCAGGCATTTGCTACACCATTCCTTGTAGCCACTGCTCAAACACAGAGACCCTTTCCTGACCTATTTATAGGGATGCAAGTGGAAAAAAGAGGCAGAAAAAAATGGAAGGGGAGGAAGTGTTTGTAGCATGCTGCAATGGATTAGAGAATCCAGATCCCAGCCTCTAAGGTTTCAGCCTTAATCTTCCAACACATGCAAAGCCTTTCAATTTCACTTTGAGGTCATCACCCACGTCCAAAGCAGCCTGGCTGCTGTCTGGTGAAGGCAGGTACCAAACTCAGTACAGAAAGCTTTTTGATGGGGTCATTACAAGTATAATTCACTCTGGGAAAGAAACCTGAGGTTTTAGGTCAAAATATTTGCTTATAAAATCTGATACTTGTACATTAAACTTAAAATCAAACAAATGTCAAGCTTATGAGTTTTAATAGACATTTGTCTTCTAATTTATTGTTTAGTGCTAGGTATCATTTACAAGTAACTGCTGATTTAAAGAAGGGAAGTAAAGCCAGAAAAATTCTAAAGGATGGGCATGTCATGATATCTAATATTATGGAAAGAAAGCATGACTAGAAGATATTCAGTGCTTCAGTGGGTATGCTGGCCTTGCAATACATTTTGTGTCTTTCTGATTATGTCCAGTATTAGAAGATCGGCTTTCTGAGCAGAGGCTTTTCACACAGCTTTCTTCATCATTCCGGGAGATCATCTGATAGGATCAGCCTAAGCTGACCTGTAACATCAAGTGTCATCGAAGCTGGGAATTTCCATGTGACATAACATCTACACGAGACCGCTGCGCCACGGTGACCGACACACCCATCTGGATTTAATTATTAATGGATTCTTTGAGCAAGCAGCCATTATAAAGCTGGAGATCACATGGAAAAATATTGGTTCCCTTGGTGGTTAAGTATTGATAAGGTTCAGCGCTGCCTTGTAGTGGACAGATATCGGACAGGAGGAAAACAGTTGCTGGCAAGGTCAGCTTGAGCTGTCTGAGACCTGATATACATCACAGGCACCGATCAAGTACCGCTTTCCAGAAAATGAGCATCCTTATGAGCTCAGCTTTCCAACAAATGAAGCAGATGCTCCAAGTCTCTTTAGTTTTACTACTCTTTCAAAGAAGAAGTGCTTTGCACTCAATGTGTGTTGTTGGGAATAGATATGGAGAGATGACAATTTCTTACAAGTAAATGTAATAAATATATTTTACTTTACAGGACAAGTTAGAAGTAGCATTGATGGCACCTGTAGCTGATTTAAGTATCACTACTGATATCCTTAAAGACAGATAAAATGGGAAGCTTCTATCAAAAAAGACCAGACACAATAACTATTTGCCAGCAAAATGTGTCGTCTGCCAGATGTGGCAAAGGTCATGATGGTAAATCCAGTTATTAAATATCATAGAGAATTAAGGTGTTACTGAAAAAAAGCAGCAACAGATGACTTTCCCCTGGAAAACAGACTATAGTAAGAAATAAACATCTCTCTTTGAGTCTGGGTGATCTGTAAATGTAAGGGAGCAAATGTGTGATAGCCGTGACAGTTAAGTAAGCAAGTAAAATATAAGGTTTGCAAGTATTACTGGTTTTAAAGAAAATCCATCTGTTTGAAATTATTTCTTTTAGGAAGATGCTAAGCAAGAAACTAGGAGGTGATGTCTGAGGATGCCCTTCAGTACTTTTCCCAGCTAGGTATAAGCACTGTGTTATTTGAGGACTCTAATTTAATTGAATGCTTCCTTCATTCTGACTATGCACATTTGTCCTTTGTAATTTAGACTCAGTTACCTGCAGTATTAACCTGAAGGTCTGATCGACTGGATGTTGATCAAAATAGATCCCAAACTGGCTTATTGAGGCAAGTGCAAGATTATTTCTGGTAGCAAATTCTCAAACCTCTTTGAATTCTGGATTGATGAATGAAGTGTCATAAGCAGTTAACGATCTCACTTTGCTTTCTGCAACACATATGCCCATGTTGCAGTGAGTACTTTGTTACTTAGCTCAGTACTGTTAATTTACATGACATCCTTATTTCAGCAATATTGTATCCTTTTCACTTAAAAAAACACTTTATTGCATTCAATGAGAACTGCTGAGAATCAGATTTGCATCAATGTCTTATCAATGCCGCTTCCATTTGGAGAAGGAGCACTGAGGGGTGGGGGATGCCTTTGTAAAAGAAACACGAAATCACATGAACCCCTAGATTTCCTGAAGACCAGGGGACTGGCATGAGTTCCTTGTTTTCAGCTGATCAGGGTGTTTCTCATCTTTCTGAGTGTTCAGGAGTTGATGAGTATTTTTAAGCGCTTGCAAGCACGTGTGCTGCGTTTCAGCAAGACCCAAGGTTTAATGAGCCAGAATGTTGAAATACTTACACTCCTTTAAACTCATCAAAACACACCTGGAGGCAAAATAGGATGGTGCTGTGTGACATTGTTCTTTGTGACATTGTTCTCTGGCTTGGCTTTTAACTTTGCACCTTTCCATCAAAACACTTTCTGATCTGAATTCTGCCATCTCCCAAAGGTGTCTAGCAAAAAGAAGGAAATGACTTCCTACTTGATGAAAAATAAATTATTTTGGGGAAAAAAAGTATATTAAATGTAGTCCTGAGGGGACATTTCAGTGATACCCAATTTGAAATAAAATTATGCTGATAATCTAGTAAATGTAAAAGGGGAAAAAATGGTGCTTTTCCCTCCAGGGGAGGCTGTGGGGGATATTTTGAGTTTTTCTTTTAGTTATTGTAAGCAAAATAACTGTCATCTAGTTAGTCTTTTATCTTTCAAATTTTTTTGCAGATACTATTGAAATGCTGGCTTACAAAGTCTCCAGCAGTGAGAAAGAAGTAACTGCGTTGAAACCAAAAAGATTCTCAATATCACTTTTCTTTGAAACGGGCAGCTACTAGTATTTTGCAGAGGCATAAAGCTAAATAGTGCCTTTCCCATTTCCTTGCACAAATTGCCTGTTTTTGAGCCAAGTTTCAAATGTGTTCCATCGCCAAGAAATCACAAGCTGTATCTCAGCTTTCAAAGGGGAACTGGAATATCCTGTGATGCTTTTGACACATACCAGGGGTGGGGGAAGGGAAATCTTAGGGAGGATCTATAACTAACCTTCTGCCAGAAAAAGAGAGCTCTGAAAATCAAAAAGAATGCCATAAAACTAGAGACATGATATACTTGGGTTGTCTGGTTTTGGGGATGGACTGATTCAGTGCTACCTTCTCACAGCTCTTAATCATCAAGCTTCCAGGTAAAGCCAGTAGCTTCAGAAATTGAAGAGGCAAGATTTCCAAAGGTGT
Organism: Falco biarmicus; assembly: GCF_023638135.1. NCBI lineage: Eukaryota > Metazoa > Chordata > Aves > Falconiformes > Falconidae > Falco > Falco biarmicus. Next base: position 95,913,847 of record NC_079290.1, read on the forward strand.
TTTTGAGGGTGGATCCAGAGTCTTCTAATACTTTTGTCAATGGAAGGACCTCATTTGTAGGAGGAGATTTGGATTTCTTGAGTAACTCATATAAAATAAGGTGTCTGCTATTTGGAGGGTGATGATAACTGCTGATATTCAAGCCACCTGCATACTGGCAGGCTGGGAGACATCTCACATTTCTGCTTTCACCAGCAGTAAGAGGTGGGAAGAAGAAAGAGACCTAGAAACACCTTGCTAATCTGAACTGGTTTTTGATATCCTTGTTTTCTGATGTCTTTGATTTTTCTTTCCCTTCCATAAACTCAAAAAGATGGAGGTTTTGTTTGGTTTCACGCATAGCCTTCTGCCAATATTAAAAGATGCATCTTGAAAAGAAGTCTAGTCAAGGTGAGAAGGTACCTTTAGGTAAGAAGGGCTGATCTTAAGACTTGAAGCTACAGTACGGCGTCTGGTGTAACAGCAAAGTAACACTGAAATGCTGCTCAAGGAAGGCGAGTAATCCTGACAGCTGAGAGGGCAGATGCAGCTGTTCCTATAAGCGTTGCGTGGGATCTTTTTCATACTAGGCAAGCTTCTGAATTTGAGGAGGAGGGTAATTCTGAGCAGCCAGTCAGTAGTGAAAATTCATTACATTACTTAGTACATAAAGAGATTTGAAAAATAGATTGACAAGCATATAAATATGAAAATAGGCTTCGTGTTTTTTCCCCCTGGAATTGTGCAGGCTGTTGACAAGTACTGAAAAAATTAAACTGTACATAATACACCACTGTTCTGCCACAAACACCGACTTCTAGCAGATGCAGAGCTTGCACGACCTTACACCTGACCTTTTAAACTGTGATAGAAGTAGCTTGGCTGGCTGCAGCCAGCAATTGGAGGGAAAGCTTGTGTGGATGGTACTATTCAGAGCAGCCTTACCGAAAGATGTGCCAATTCCCTGACATGGAAATGACCCTCATCAACTTTGCCAACCATTTATTCCCTGCCAGTTTGAAGGCACTTTGGTTTTCGGAGTGGTTTTATCCATGCTCACAGCAAAAATGCAAGAAACAAAGTATTTTTTTACTTCAAGTTGGCTGTGAAAATGCATGTGTAATATAGAGAAATAAACAGAATCTGATGTGTGTTTTCCAAAGGGTCACTTAAGAACACAAAACAACAACGAAAGAGAAAAGTATCTTCTTGTTTCTGTTAACTGGTCCTTAACTTTTTTTTCCTTCTATTTCTCACTTAAATCCCTGAATTCAAAAACCTGGATTTCAAATGCTAATTCATGTTTTGGACTTCAGTCTTGATTAAAGAAGACTGGGTGAGGAGAGGGAAGGAAATGGAAGTTGATTTTCAAGTTTAGTAAGGAAGAAAAAAAAAGCATGGAAGTTCTCTTACGTCTCCTCCTCCTGTTTTGGTTAAAATTTACCTCTTTTAAAACCCTAAATCAGGCTAATGAACTCAAGGGACACTCCTTCTTAAAAATGTATGGAACCCAAATAACAGAGCACAGTCTGCTGGCACAGGATAAGAGGGTGCACAAGCTAATTAGTTCCCTTCCTCTATTAGCCCCAACAGTAGGTATTCTAGAGTTTAATCCACATAAAACTGGAATTTTAAAGCCCAAAACTCTTAAGCCTATTATACCATGGAAACACCCAGACTGATGCTTTTCTCAAAACCAAATAAGAATGCTAATGACTGTGCTGCGCGGTAAGGCCCTAATGGCACAAAATGTCTGTGAACTGCATCGCTTATTGTCACATAGGGGAAATAAAAGCAGCTGTAGACTTCTCATCTGTGTAAGTTTATCCTCCTCCCATTAGGCTGCTGCATCACATGCTGTTTGCTAGCTGCAAAGTGTCCTGAATGGTAACTACTGACTAACGTACTTCAGGGAGCCTTTAAGAACTAGGGAAAGAATGGTTTTGTTGTGCTTCCTTATGCATGGTTTTAGGATATTTATTTAAAACTTGGCAGTCCTTCTTCCAACTCCCATTACTTGCTGTGTTTGGTTTTCAAATAATGACGCAGAATATGAAGTAGTACTGGTTTCATTTCCATAACCGTCCTTTTTAGGGGAAAAAATAAAAATTTCTCCCAACAGCGATGAAAACAATCTTAATTTTTGGTTCTCTAATTACACATCTTCACATAAAAACTTCTGCCACATAGAGTTTGATTTCCTTCAGTTTGGGATGTCTGACCTTTACCATTTTATCATGGCCAGTTTTGACTGAGGCAGAGGAAATGCAATGCAGTTTAAAAGTCATCATCTAGATGAACTTAATATTTAAAAAAATCACTCAGTTGTTGTTAGATTGACATCAAATCGGAGTACTTTCAGTATTAATGCCAATATAATGGTAATTGTCATATTATTGAAGACGTAAACTGTTCCCTCTTACCCACTTAGATCTGAGCATAACTAGTCCTCAGAAACTAAAGTGGTTTTGCTGTTACTTGGGTCGATAAGAAGCCCCACAGAAGACATAAATATTCACTTTATTTCATATTGAACTCTGCTCGTCAGCTGTGCAGCAGCCCTGTGGGTAAAGACCCAGTCACTCAGATATTGTGGCCCTTGTATTTAGCGTATGCTAAGGCAAGCCATGGGGTGTGTGTGCAGATAATGGATTTATAAGCTCAGTTGCTGCCAGCCACTTACAAATGGGCTGATAAATTTGATGTGCTTGAAATGTGGCATTTATAACGTGGCAGAGCTGCAGCCCCCAGTCTCACAAGGTGTTTCTTCTTGGTTGCAGCTGGGCAATCCTTCTTGTGCCCTTCCACCTCACAAGGCAGACTCGTCCCAGGAGCTTTCTGGCTCTGAACAACCAGTCGTACGCTTACTTTCATCCTCCTAATTTCCCTCCCTTCTTCTTTACCTTCTTTAGTTACAAGTCAGGCTGCACTTGTGACATTACTTTATCATTGGACCTCAGACTCAATTTGTATGAGATCTATCAATGCCTCAGCTTCTAAATCAGTTTTACAGGCAGTGATTAACAAAACTCTCATATAGCACGGCATGAAAGTATCAGGCAAAATTCCTGCCTGGTGGGGTTTTGTTGAATACGCTTGAAGATGTCTTACATCAGGGAATAAACCAGCTCATTATATTTGCATTAGTCTGGAGTTTACTAATACCTAAAGAAAATACTAATGCAGGTTTTTTACCAGCTTTTAATTGAGTCATAGGTTCAAGTTTAAAGTGTTTGCATCTGATTAACTTTCTTGTTTAATAAATGAAGAGACGCTATTAAACTAAATGAATGTACAATCAAGTGCCTGATAAACAACAGGAGGCTCTCTCTTTTCACAGATCAGCCTGCTTGTAATGGAGATGCAATGATCTGTCTTAAAGAATCAAAGGATCTTCCTAGAGGTGAAAGAGATCAACACCAAGGACAGCATGCAGGTTTTGATAAGCGGGTATCTATATTAACTATGCAAATGAAACACTGGACTCTTCCTTCAGGTCCTGGAAGGTTTTTTTTTAATCAATCCCATCATATGCAAAAGGCTTCAGGGTGTCTTCTTGACTTTCTGTGGAAGTACTTAGGTCCCTTTGCCTGTTCTATATGCAGTTTCTAAGCATGTTTTCTCATAGCTTATTAATTCTGTATCAGCTGGCACAGCCCTGGCTTGCTGCCATGGTTGTGGATGGCAGGGCTGCTGAGCTCTGCTACCTTTTCACGCTGACAGAGCTGGAGAGGTCTTGTTGACAGTGGGTGCTGTAGTGCTGGCTCCCATGTCAGTCACGGATTTATGCTGGATTGATCTCTGTCTACAGAAAATGTTCTCTTCCACTTTGTGTGTCAGTCTTTGGGGACTGGAACATTGTCTTTGCAATATTCTTTTTCAGGAAGTGCTCAGGGTGATTAACAAATACTGATGGACAATGAGGCAGGATTTTATTTTGGCTACTGCCAATAAAGAAGAAAGGTTTCTTGTTGTCTAGGGCCCTTTCTGTGTGTCCTACAATCAAAACCACATCAAGCATCATACCCTGATATGGCAGCCATGACACTTATGAATGCTTGGAAGAGTTAGGTGTCTGTCTTCATCGATTTCAGATTACGCCAGTGTCGTGGTTTAACCCCGGTGGGTAATTAAGTACCACGCAGCCGCTCACTCCCTCCCTCCTCACCCAGAGGGATGGGGAGGACAGTTGGACAGGAATGTAAAACTCGAGGGTTGTGATAAGAACAATTTAATAATTGAAACAGAATAAAAATCAAAGAACAATAATAACAATGATGACAATAACAGCTATAATGAAAAGGGGAAGGGGAAAGAATAACATCCAGAGGGAAAGGAAGAAAGGAACACATGGTGCACAATGCAGCTGCTCACCACCCACGACCGATGCCCAGCCAGTCCCCCAGAAACAACCTGCCCACCCCCGCCAACCCCTCCAGTGTATACCAGGCATGGCATCCCATGGTATGGAATTTGGCTAGTTTGGGTCAGTTGACCTGGCTGTGCCCCTCCCAACTCCTTGTGCCCCTCCAGCCTTTTTCACTAGCAAGGCCTGAGGAATTGAAGTCTCACATCAGAGCCAAAACACAGCACCGTACTAGCTTCTAGAAGATAATTAACTCCATCCCAGCTGAAACCAGGATAACCAGTTATCAAAGTCTCTCAGGGAATTTTAAAAATATTCCAGCTGCTGTCCATATAACCCCTCTGCAACTGGGTTATTATAGAGGTACAGATAATTGAACCTATTAAACACAGCGTCGCACTGTCCTCATGTTTATGCTTACCTTAGTGTTACCTAGTCTTGTTGTAAGTATTAGTTGCCATGCACTGTGCAAGGTTATGCACTCTCTTACTCCGTCAAAAATGGGATTTGACCCCATGGAAAATACACTGACAAATCAAAATTTATAATCGGTTTAAAGTTCAAGGGTGCAGCCAAATCCTGAGCCAGTGTAATTTGACCTAGATTCACTGAAGCAAGTAGAGCTGCAGTGAACTACATAAACAGAAGAACGGTCCCACTGTAGTGACCCTCATACAGTGGGGATGCCAAAGAAACACTTGAAGCCTGATGAAGGCTGCGGTTTGCTGCTTCAGCAAAATGAAGTTTAAAACAAAAAAAAAAAGTTTTCTTGTGCTACTTGCTACAAATAATAGTGATTACTTGCTCCAGGATGCTGAGGGAACTCTCTCAGTTGAGTTGAAGGGATGCTACCAACGTACACCTACTTATTTCTATGCCACTAGAGAAGGGAGTGCTAAAATACTACTCCCACTACTTGGGGCAAAAATTTATGTTTGTTATTCATTTACTCCTGATACTTTTGGCAGCGTCCTCCCATGTCCATGCATCCCCCTGCCCCCAAGATCCAGGTCCCTTTAGACATTAACGTGCTGTAACTTTTAACCCTGCATTAGCCTCATCGCAACAGTTTTCATCAGTTCAGGTTCTACATTCAGTAGCTAATGTTCCAAGGACACTCTTCCAAACTTTTAGAGCCAAAGCAACCTTCAGCCTTTACACCACCTTAAGGATTTTCCCAAATTGGCTGTTCTCCCCCCCTCCCCAAATGCTTGTATGCATAAGTGACAAGGCTTAGGAAAGCTCAGCAACTTTTCACCACTAAGGTTGTTGGAGATACAGAAGAGCAAAACCTGCTAATAGAAACCCAGGTCTGAATGACGATTACTGGATATCGCTGCCCATTGTTTCAAGAATAATTTCAAGGTTAATTAAACAGCTCTAAGAACCAGAAATAACAGGTTAAGGGTAGGTGTCAGCTATCATTTCCATTAGTACAAATACTAAGTTGCCAATGCACATGTTACCAATGAATTTTTCCTTGATTTGCACCAGTATAATTGACTTCATCTCAGTCCTGGAAGGAGTCAGCCAAAACCAGGACAAGGGTTTTTTCCTTTCTGTCATCCTAAGTCTCAGCTGATTGCAAACAGAGTAAATAAAAGAAAGAGATTCAGACCGACAGCAGATGGATACGTGACTGTTAGGAAGAGAACTCAAGTTAATTCATGGAAAGACTATTTGAATATTATTCATGTTTGAATTGCTGGGGCGGGGGGGAAATTCCAAATTGATTGCTATGCCAGGAAGGCAGAATTTACTATACACGATGCAAAGACATTGGAAAAAAAGTATTTTTGTTGTTAAATCATATGAAAGGAAAACTAGGTTCTACTGTCAATCATGTCCCAAGCTTCTGACACAAGAAGCTTGGACAGGTTATTCATCCCCGCTGTACCTCAGGCTTTAAGGCTGCAAAATACCTGTATGATACCGTCCTAGTCTGTAAGGTTGGCGTTATACTGGGTGCACGACTGCTTACAACCAGAGTGAGCTCCTTTGGGGAAGTTACTATGGCTGCAAAGACACAGTGTGCTGCAGGGGAACGGTCCTACTCATGCAATAGGTGACCGCATTGTTCCACTTTAACTCCCTTAAATGCTAAACTGGAATCTAAACCTCCATTGTTCATTCATTACACAGAAAAAACCAAAATGTTCCGCTGCAGATTGTATGACTTAACACAGGAGCTTCTATTAACACACGGCCGGGAATAATCCGTTTACGTAACGTGCTCAAACCCACCTCGAAATAGAGAAAAACGCACCTGCTAGGAGCGGGGGAGGGCGGGGGGCTGGGGGCGCCCCCCGGCTCCCGAAAGCCTCCTGCGGAGCTGCGGCCACCGGGGCTGCCCGCACCGCCTCCCGCCGCCCGCGGACCGTCCCCGCCTCGCACGGCTGGGACTGCACAGGGCTCCCCCCGCCACCCCGGGTCCCTCGCCGCGGGGTGCGGGGGGGCGGCTGAGGGCATGTGTGTTCCCCCAGCCTGGCCCGTGGGGGAAGGGGGGGCCCGGAGGAGCGGGGTGCGGCGAGGCGCGTCCGCACGGCCCCGGGAGGGGGGCGCGATCGGGCCGGGGGGCAGCGGGGCCGGCGCGGCCGGGGGCACTCACCATGGCGGCGGCGGCGGCGAGGCGCTGTCCAGGGTATCGGCGGGCCGGCTCTGCCGCGCTGCGCCGCGTACGGCCCCGCCTCCGCCCCGGCCCCGCCTCCGCCCCGGCCCCGCCCACGGGGCGGCAGGGACGGCTCCCGGCTCCACGGCAGCGGCCGGGGCGAGGCGCGCTGGGCTCCTGCGGGTCCCCGCCGCGCCCCTCCTGGGGGGGGCTTGCAAAGAGGAGGATGGGGAGGTGGTGGTGAGCCTCCGCGGGGGGTGGGATGCAGTAGCGGAGGAGGCTGCGTGAGGCTGTCCCAGGCGTCAGCGTAGGTGCAGGATCACAGCGTCGTTGAGGTTGGAAAAGGCATTTAAGATCATCAAGCCCAACTGTTAACCCAGCACAGCCAAGTCCACCACTAAACCATGCCCCCAAGCGCTGTATCGATGGTTGAACACTTCCAGGGATGGTAATTCCACCACCTCCCTTGGCAGCCTACTCCAGTGCCTGACCACCCTTCCAGCAGTGGCCATCGGCCTCTGGCAAAACTGTTGGGAAGATTCCATTCCAAGGGATGTCCACCAACGGGCTGCTCTGGGAGGAGGCAGGAGCCTGGCTGCTCTGATCCTGACGTGACTGTTGCATTGAACAGAGGGTTGGGTCTATGCCTAGCACTCATATTTGCCATTGAAGGTCTCTGACCTGAAGCCCTGAATCCTCCACACAAAGTGAGACCACTGTCACCCCACCGCTTAACTGCGTAATCTGTCTGGAGATCTGTCAATCGGGGAGAAACTGATAAGCAATTGTTTATTTAGGTTGGTTAGGGGAGAGGTAAAAATCACACAGAGCAGGAGCTACTGACCTCAACACAACTCTGCCACTGATATAAAACAGGTCAGGGAAGAGGCGAGGCTTTGTGCCTGGTGGAACAAACACAAAATTTCACACCTTCAAAACTGCTAACGAAACCTTGTATCTCATATAAAACATTTATTTAAACTATCAAACCTTATTGAAAACATCCTGCTGCTTTCCCCTGTTTTTAATAAAGCTGTCTTTGGCATGTGAAATTAAAACGATCTTCCTTAAAATATTAAAATTCTTCATTTTTATTTTCTAAATGAAAACCTGTCAAAAATGACAAGTTCATTCATGCACTCCCATTGCTGCCCTCTCAGTTCTGTCTGTTCAGAGTTTTGTTGACCAGAGCTTAGAGAACAGTCTTTCCCGGTTCCAGTGGCACAAGCAGTGGAAAGAAGCTAAGGGGACCATGTGTGGTGCAGGACAGGTAGCATCTTCACAAGGTAAAGTGTACTTGATGTATAGCCAGCCTATATTTGTCCAAAATGTAGCGCTGACATTCTGAACCTCGAGACTTCCTTCCCAGTAGGTTCTTTGTTCATGTACTCCTTGACCCCTTGCTTTCTCCTGGAGCTAGACACAGAGGGATGCCAAAGGCTGGGAGAATGGCTGTCTTCCCGGGGCTGCCTGCCTGCACAGAAATGACACTGCCAGAAACTTCCCGTGAAAGCGTGCCCTCACCTAACTTCTAGCCCACTTTTATAGATGCAGACTTGTTTGCTTGAGCTTCCAAATTCCGGTGTGTTAGTCTATATGGAACTGCTGTAATCCCTGAGGTTGAGCTGCCAGCCATCCCTCTAATTCATCTTTTTGTTAGGTTATTCATTTAATTCTTCCTGTGTTACTACAGACCGTCCTGAAATATTGAAGAAAAATACTTTTTGTTATCTGTTCTGTCCCCAGAGTTGTTCCCCAAGCAGAAAATTGTCCTCTTTGCCCAAAAGATTACTCTTTGGGTGCTGTAGAGCAAGATGCAGTTTGGAAGCCGACTAGAGAAACGTGGTAGTGACCCAGTGCATTGGAATGCTTCAGCCTCACAATTTTTCTTCCCATTTCTTTATAGTCCAAACAGGCTGGAGTTAGTACGTCAAGCCAAATCCAGACCTAAGAAAATGGTACGTTTTTTTCTTTACTCTTGTTTTTCTTTGTCTGAAACAGAAAGGAAACATATCTTCAAGTTTGGTAAAGATGTAACATTTTTAATTTCTTGAGTTCCTTGTACCTGATACATTATATTAATACTAATTAATGTAGTTTCCTTCTATAATTTTTTACAGTAATTCCTTCTATATATTTATAATAGTTCCTTCTATATATTTTTTTGTCAAAACAATAATGTCTCCAGTGAGGGCATGCATAGGAAACAAATAGGATTCTGGTGGCAGCTGAAAGAAGCTGTAATAGTATTATGGATATTTTTAACACATATCTAATGACCTGAATTTGGAGATTTAAGGGCTGTGGCAGGATTTGGATTCACCTGTTTTGTATGGAGGGCAATGCCACGCTTTTAGCTGGATCCCGGGCACTGAGCATAGCAGACCTCTGCCACACACGTTAGCTTTGAGCAGCTGTTGAACAGCATGTTGTGCTGAGAGGAAAGGCAGAAAAATAAGTCAACATGTGAGCAAATGGAATTGCTTAGTTCCAGCTGAAATTCCCTGGAAACAAGGAGAGTAAGTGGCTGCAATTAAAACAGCACTTCATTCTGGGGTGATGCTGTTACACAACAACTACTGTTCACAGTGAAATACCACAGAGACATAGCTTGAGCCTTGCTGGTGTAGGTGGTGTAGGTTGGACCTCATCACAAACTACCTAACTTACAGAATCACAGAAGGGTTGAGGTTGTCAGGGACCTCTGGAATTCATCTGGTCCCATCCCTCTGCTCAGGCAGGGCCACCTACAGCAAGTTGCCCAGGGCTGTGTCCAGTCAGGTTTTGGATATTTCTGCACCTTAGGAAAAACAGCTTTGAGTTGCAATGACTTTGGAGCCACCAGGTCCCACTGGGTTTGCAGCTCAGCAGGAAACCGTGTGGATAAGGTACCACTGATCAGCCAACTACTGGCAACTCTCAGCTCCTGCTCAGTTTCAATGAGTAGGATAAAGTTTTAGTTTGGGAACGAAAAGTGAAATCAGACATGTCTACCATTAACAATGACTGCTCTTGGTCATGATCTCCTCCAAAACTTGGAATTTAAACTCAGGACTTTCCTGTTTCACGGAATTGTCCCGTCCATAGCATACGTCCAGCTCACTGGCAAAATGTCTCTTCTTTCCCTTAGCAGCTAGCTCAGATGGGAGATCGTCTTTCTTCCATTAGCCATTCTTTTCCTAATTTTATTGGCACAGGACAATGGTTAAGTACCTATTGATCTCGGGTCTGCTAGTGACATGATGGGGAGTTACAAGGTCCATGTGACAGAAATTTTGTTAGCTCTGAATGCTTGAAAATTGTCAGTAATAAAACTGCATTGAATCAAATCTGAGTAATCAGGCTAAAGCAAAAAGGCCTTGTAATTTACCAAAATGGATCTGAAAGTTTGTCTTCTTATTTTCCTCTGGTGTGGCTAGTTCTTTCTATAATGTCACTTTTTCTATGCTTGTTTTTGAAACTACATCTGGTGTAATATGTCTGTACAGCAGACTTGTATTAAATTGCCAGCTGCTAGGACATAAAATAAGAACTAAGCCACAATAAACTCATGCTGAAGTATGAAGTATGGAATGGAGCAACTGGGCAGTTTTGCAGTTCTTGTAATAAATATTATGTTTTAGCACCCTCTTCTGGAAAGAAGTAAGCTGCTGGTATTTACTTCTAAAAGGCTAAAGCCAAAGCTGGAAAGCAACGTGACCAGGAAAAAGTCCTTGGTTGCAGTCACAGGTACAGTTTAGTTATGTAGTTTGGTATTCTATAAATTTACATAGAGTTTTCTCATCCCTTTTATGCTTATCATCTTTACATAAATAGGCTGTCTTACTCATTTAAGTCAGCCAAAACTGGGAAAAGATGAACAGTTCCGAACCAAAAACTGCAGCTGCGTTGTTACAACAGACTGTAGTTAGATGTGCTGTTCCTTGCTGTCTGCAGGTCTTCTGTGAGGAGCCTGGTGGTATTAACTCGCTGTGAGTTCTGGGTGGACCTGAACGATCTATCTCATACCTGCTAGTATTTAATGGTGGACCTGAATGATTTCTCTCACACCTGCTAGTATTTAGTGTTAGGGTAGCATACAGAGGTCCCAGTTTGGGATCATGGTCTTGTATTTTTGAGACCTACACCAAAGAGCTCACAGTGTGATGCCTAATGGTGTAACGCAGTGGGAAAGGGGTGGAAGCAAGCTGTTCTCTGTACTCCTGCCCTAGGAAATAGAAATGTCTTGATGTCAAAAGAATGGTAGCAGGGGGAAGGTCACCCAGCATATTCTGAATAAAGGGCTACATTTTGCACCTTCTGCATGAACTGTTACTACCTGGCCAGCCTCTGGGGTACAAGTGGCAGGCGCTCAAGCTCCTGTATGTTGCTATGGCTCGAGTAGTTGGTATGCTTCCCAGTTACCTTCAAAGATATTGTATGTACCAAGAGAAGGATTAAAAAATTAGGACACCATAGAACAAAAACCACCTGGATTACTTGCTGTTCTTGTGCATATTCATTTTAATAAGCCTTATTTACAATAATAGCCTTTGGCAAGACTCCTGCTTCATCAATGCATGCTGCAGATGATAATAAACAAACAGGAAACCATGAGTGATGCAAGGGTCTGCAAAAAAGGAAAAGATAATCCTGTTAGAGTGGCTGAAATTCCTTTTCAACACTAGCATACACTCCTTATATAACAAAATTTCCATGTGGTTACAGGGTATCATGTAAATATCTTTTTTCTACAGCTAGTCAATGATTTTATTCTTCCTTCTGCTCTTTGCCTCAAGGTAACTGAGTGTAGCTTTGTCAAAGTGCTGAGCACTTGCGGCTGCACTTGACATTAGCAAAAGCTGTGCTACAAATAAATTAAATGCAAGGGAAACATGAGAGTTTCCCCATATGCCTGATGAAAAGGGGCACATCCAAAATTAGTTGATAGTTCAAATGTGTATTTCAGCTCAGTTCAGTCCTTGGTGAATGGTAGATAATAACATCCCTCACCTCATCTTGCTACGCAGACACAAACACTAGTTAAATGACTGCTGTGAAACAACTGGTTAGTCTAGATGCATTTGCTCTCACACCCTGAAAATAAGGCTTGTGCCCTCAGCATCTGCAGCGCTCTTCCCTGGCACTAGCCTTTAGCTCTCCTATCCTGAACACAGTGTGGCTTTGCTGCTCTGCAGAAGCACATCAAATGCTGTTGCTTTGAGCCAGCCCATGGTCAGGTGCACTGTTTGGCAGATGCCCTCCACAGGTCTGCTCACTGGTCTTGTGCTGCAGTCCCTTTGCTGCTTGATGGCCTGACTGTCCTCCTTCCTTCACCCCCAAAACACATCTCAATGAGTATGTGGTTGTACACACCGAGAGAGAAGATGTGGAAAGGTTGATCAGTGTTAAGTATCATAGGAAAAAGTATTAAATGTAGAATATTGATAGTATGCCATCGTCTTCAGGGAACGGATGAGCTATATTCAGTTCTGTAATTCTGTATTGTACATATACACATAAGGAATTGGATAGAACAAGCTTGGATTTGTATAAACAACCTTATTTCTGAACTTCAGTGATTAGAAAACCTCATCTGTCCAGCACTAATCATTTTTTCCTTCTGTGAAATTTCACAGCCTTTTGAAAAATAATAGCCACATTGTAGCTCACTTATTCCAAATGCATCATTACTGGTATTGGTACAGATTTCTGGTGCATTAGCACGTGAAATGCCATCTAGCGGGACAGATGTGTATGTGTTCATATAATATTGACCTGAAGAAAAGTCTTAGATAAAATGCATACAATATTATGTTTGTTTTTTTTCATTCAGGTGGAAAACTGTATATATGTTTCAATTAACAACATGTTCCGAGTGCCCCAAATAAAAAGCTTTATTTCATATTAGGAAAAATAGGATAACGAAGATTGTATTTACCAAATGGCTGGAAGAGTAAGTGTTTCTCCTTTTTATCTTATGGCTTGGTTGGAGTGCATACCTTGCCAGTGCTTGTGGGGTTTGAACTTCTACCTCTCATTTAAGTGCTTCAGCCATTATGCTACAAAGTCTTTCTTACTTGTTGTCTGTCCTGAGGACAATTTCAGCAGTTCATCCACACTGGCCTTCAGCAGTCTCAGGACACCAAGATTACAGGGAGTCTGGGGCAAGAAAGACTTACAGTCAGTGGAGGAGGACCAGGTTAGGGAGCACTTAAACAAACTGGAAAAACCTAAGTCCACAGAGCTTGAGAGGATGTGTCTTGGGTGCTGAGAGACGTAGCTGACATCATTGCGAGGCCACTCTCAATTATCTTTGAAACACAGCGGTGACTGGGAGAGGTTCCTGAAGACCAGAGGAGACCAAGCATCTCTCTTGCCTTCAAGAAGGGCAAGAAGGAAGATCTGGAGAGCTACAGGCCAGTGAGCTTCACCTCTGTCCCTGGAAAGGTCATGGAGAAAATCCTCCTGGAAATGGTCTCCAAACACATGAAGGTGATTATGAGTAGTCTACATAGACTTATGAATGGGAAATAACGCCCACCTGACCTGATGGTCTTCTACAACAAGGTGACTAGCTTGGTGGATGAGTTAGAGAATGGGACACTTACATAAATAAAATTAAGTTCTTCCAAACTGAATATAAGTTGATTAAAAGGCTCTCTTAACTGTGTGGTGTAATATGAGAAGTCTAATTGCTACTTGTTTTCATCTTTATTTCCTACTATATTGCCTTGGATGGTATCATGTATATTTGATCACATAAATGTGATGCAAGTGTATACATATATATGCGTGTATCCATGTTCCAGTTTGGAACCATAGGATGATGTATCCAAAATATTTTAGCAGCCCTAAAATGTGAGAACCGTTTTACAGGAATGACAAAGTGGTGGTCCCATACCCAGAGAACTTACTTTTAACTGTAGATGATAAGTAAAAATTCAGAGAAAGAGAACAGTGTAGCTAGGAGGAAACAAATATTTTTCAAAGGTTAATATGGTAGTAACTGTTCCTGGTTTGCTGTTTGTTTGCAATACAGAAGAAACCTTGCTTAAATATGTGTAACAACTACTTAGGCTAGAATTAGAGTGACATTTAAAGATCAGGAGACATATAAAAGTACAAACTTCCCGAGACATAACAGAAACCATGTTTCAAATTAAATACTTGCAAAACACCTGCTGAGTGGGTTAGGCAGAGTACTAGAGGGCCAGAAATGTTGGGAGAGAAGGCTAGGAACGGAAAGAAAACTCCTCAATTTGGTGAAGTGACAGCACATTTAAGGATGTGAATGGAGGACTGCATGTGCAAGTCATTCTGGTTTATGGGTACCTTGAAAGGAGGAAGCACGTGGCATGCTCAATGAGCAGAAAACTGAGATTTTTTTAGCTTCATTTAAAAGGGTAGATTTTTAAATAATCTGTAAAACAAACACAAAGGACAAATGGATTAGCTTTCTCTGACATCTCACTGCAATGGTGACCTCTCCACAGGAAATTAGGCTTCTGTAGTAGCAAATTTAAACACACATTTTCAGTAGCGTTAGAAACAGGAACTAGTGTCTCTTACTTTATAAAGTTAAGTTACAGCCTTATTCCAGCGCTAACAGCAAAGTCCTTTTCAGAATCAAGATTCTCTCGCACTTATCTCACCATTCCTGGAAGATTGCACTTCCTCAGATTTCTCATAAGTGGGAAAGTCCAGCTTTGATGAATCACTACAATGTCAACAGAGGGCAAGAGCCAAGGTCATGGGAAACTGTAACGCCACTGGGGTGGCACAGACGTTAAAATACTGCCCTGGGTTTAAGGCCTAGTAGTCCTGCTGCCCCCTTATTGATCAAAGAAGGGGAACCAAGGGCAACAATAACAAGAGGGGAAAGGAAAAAAAAAAAAAAAAAAAAAAAAAAAAAAAGAGTAACTCGGGATCAGGTGGCCTCACCCTGACTAATCCCTCTAGGGAAAGCAATCTGTTCCACACACCTGCTCCGCCGGGCTTCAGCCACGGCCACACCTGTTTGTTACCACACCGGCTGCTCCCCGGTGCCTCACACAACCGTTACAGGCCTTGGCCCGTAGCCGGGCAGCCGCTGCCTGCCGGCCGAGGGAGCGGCGGCGCTGCGGGGCCAGCCGAGCCGCTCGCGGGGCTCAGCCCCCCTCAGCCTCCCCCGGGGCGGGGGCGCCACACTCCCGCGCGAGGGGTCACAGCTGCCCCCGGCCGTTTGGCGCCGCCGGGGCCGGCGCGGGGCACGCCGGGATTTGTTGTTCCCGTTGGCGGGTGGCGCCCGCCCGCTCCGGCCGCGGGGCGGGGGAAGGCGAACTACAACTCCCGGCATGCACCGCGCGCCGTCCGGCGTCACGCCGCCGCGCCCGGGGGCCCGCCCCGGCTCTCGGCCGCCGCTGGCTACGCTGGGCTGTGAAGCGGCGGGAGCAGAGGGGGGTGGGCTGGTGCCGCTGCCGGCTCAGCCCGGGTCCTCCCAGCTCCCCTCGCCCTCCCCGCTGGGCCGCGGAGCTGCCCCTGCCTTCCTCGGGGGCAGCGATGCGAGCCGCGGCCTCCTCCCCGTAGCCGCCGGCGGGCCCTTACCTCAGCCCCGCGGTGCCTGAGGCGGCCGGGCGCGGGGTGACCCGCGGAGGGGCCGGCCGGGCCCCGACCGCCGCTGGCGCCCCTCCCGCGGGGCTGAGCGGGCCCTGACGGCCGCCGGTAGGGTTCGGCCCGGCCCGGCCGAGCGGCTGCCGCGGCGGGGAGGCGTCTTCCAGGAGGGGCCCCCGCTGCCGCCGCCGCCGGCGGGGGGGAGGCGGCCGGCGCCATGTGGCAGAGCATCGGGCTGACCTTGCTGGTGATCGTGGCCACCCTGGCCTGCGTGCTGCTCTTCATGCTGTGCGGTGAGTCCCGCCCGCCCGCCTCGGCGGGGGGACGGGGGGGGTGCGGGAGGGCAAGCCTCGCGGCGGTGCGTAGTGCCGGTGTCCGACCCCTTTCGACCCCCATCCCCTCCCCCCCATATCCCCCCATCCCCTCCCCCCCATATCCCCCCATCCCCCACCAGCTTTTTCCCCCCCCACCCCCGGTGGTTCCTGTGCTCAGATTGACTGAAGGAAATGAAAGGGCAGCGTGCCTGGCGTGTGGGGGAGCGGGTGCGCTTCGCAGCGCCCCCTTCTCTTTGTTTCCACATAATTTTGAGCCTTGAAATGCTTCCAGAGCTTAATTCGGTGACTAATCTGAAGCTGATAGCTTTTTTACTGAACAGACTCTGCAGTTTGTACGTCGGTCTGAAATGCCAGTGAATGGAAGAAGTAAACTTCCTGCTGCTATCCCTCAGCTTTTGATGTCTGTTTGCCAGAAAAGATAGAGGGCAGCTCTGAAGAGGTTTTTTCTTATGTGGATCCCTGACTTGCCTTTTTTCCTTATTTTTTTCAATGCAGAGAGAAGGGTTATTTCAATGGGAGGCAGGAGTTGCAGGTCTGTTGGAGTTCTTGGAGGGAATCAGCAGTGTAGTGTGTGTGTGGATGTTGTGGTCAATACGCTGAACTCTAGAAAAACACCCTGAAAAACACCACCACCACCAAACTCAAACTACCATAGCTTCTGGTTAAAGGCTTGTGAGAAAGGAACAAATGCCAAGTGGATTTATAAGTGATTTTTGAAAACCAGGGGAGCAAAGTGAAGAGTCAGCTGACATAAAATACTAATGTAATAATACAAAACAGCAAAGCATTCTGAAAAGATTTTGCAATATCAGGGGACTGGATAGTAAAATGGGAGGTGAAATCCAGTAGTAACATGTATGGAGTAATGCACATCAGAAGTGTGAAATGTATGCATGCATGACCTATGTGGGGAAATACAATGGCTTCAAACTGAGCTGTTAGTATCCCAAAGAAAGGATTAGAATAGCTGAAGTATAATTGCAAGCATTTCTCCAAAATATCTGTTTAATGCTTTGTAGAAAGCAACTAGGCAAATCAAACATTAGAAGTTTAAAATAAAATGGAAAATGTCATTATATTGCTCCAGGAATCTACCATGTGCATGTGTCACAAACAGTGTATTTTCTTGTTAAAGTGTATTACCTTTATTTGAAACAAAGTCCTAATTTCTTTTCAAAAAGAGAGAAGAAACTCTAAATGGGTTAGATCTGTTTAGCCTGGAAAACAGATGACTGGAGGAAGGGTGATGGTTTTATAACAGAGTAGAATGAAAAAGGTGAACTGGAAACGGTTGTGAAATTTCATCATTCTAGAGGAACTGGAGTACATAAAGTTGATCAACAAGCTTAAAACAAAATTCTTTTCAATTTATTCCTCCTTTGTGTAAAGCTCATGAACAAAATAGTATTTTGGATGCTGAAACTCTTTATCATTTAAAGTTTATGGAAGAAAGGTCAACATCTTTAAGCCACAGTACTAACACTCAGATGAGGAAACTTCTGCAATACAGATAACTGGGACTGCAAGGGTATATACTTGTATACTTTCCCTGGTCTTGTGCTCTTTTCCTGGGTCCTGTACTGTCTATTTTTACAG
This sequence comes from Falco biarmicus, assembly GCF_023638135.1. Lineage (NCBI taxonomy): Eukaryota > Metazoa > Chordata > Aves > Falconiformes > Falconidae > Falco > Falco biarmicus. The sequence continues at coordinate 95,931,302 of NC_079290.1, forward strand.
GCTAAGCAGTGACCTAAGTCACTTGGTCAAATTTCTGTATGCTTGTTATATGTTGTGTGGCCACTTCATCTTTAGAAGGTGAAATGTGGTACTTTAGTAAAGTTTTTATTATGCGTATGAGATCTTTCCTTACTGTCATGCTGAAAGATTAGAATGATTTTGCATCATGCCATTCAAAATTGGAAATTTTCTCTGTGCCTTCCAGCTTTTGCTGTATGTGACAAATGGAATTGAAATACTAAGGGCTCTTGCTAACTTAAACATCTCTCTAAGTGCTTTCTTGCTTAAAGACAGCAAAAGTAATTAATAAATTATTTTTAAGTGGCTTATAAATATGTAGCTGTTTGGAGTTCTCTATTGTACGTTCAACTTGGATTCAATGAATGCTTTGAATCCTTCATTATACTTCAATTTCATCAGTATCAGAGCTTATAAAATGTTTGCTAAAGGTCACCTTTTCAAATTACAAAAAGTCAGCTTCCTGTGTTCAGTACTTTTGAAATCTGTGACATGTTCATTGTTTTTTGGGGGGGGAATTGAACTGTTACCCTGTTAGAAGTGACCCAATAGGACTTGATAATGATTTACAGTATTTGTAGTTATGTTTTGCCATCATACAGCATTCATTAATATTGGTACACTTCTAGTTCTTGTGCCATGATTATTAATGGAAAATATTAATGAAAACCAGTGTCAAGATCACTACTAGAAAAAACCTGAGCACAAGCTATTTCCAGTGTAATTGTTTCTCTGTGCCAGTGATGGGCAGTTTCTTACACACCTTCTTACTGACAGGTCCCTAGTGTTTGCAGCCTGTGACTCCCAGGGAGACAGCGTGCTAGGTATGATGGTAAATGCCAGCTAGTGAGACATACACATTAATTAATGGACAAACCTGACACAAGAATGGCTGGATACAACCTTGAGTAAGCTTGATGAGATAAGAATAATTTACAGCCATCTGGTGAGAGGTAATGAAACAGGAGCGTAAAGAGCTGTAACTTGGATTTTGAGTGGCTTATAAAAGGACTCAGGGTGTGAATGCTTGCAGAGAACAATAGACTTAATATCCAGGAAACATTCTAGGATCACGTGGACTTATGCTGCTTGTCACAGACATGATGTGATAAATACTCTCAAAAATGAAACAATGGAGGAAAACATTCATTTTATCATTTTTTCTAAAGTGAAAAGATAAAATTCAAAGCACAAACTATCAGGAGTTGCTTTTTGTATGGCTGTGAAACTGGTTGATATAAATGTGTATGCCTGAATTAGGCATTTATGTCTATAAAAGTACTTCAAATAAATAACCTCGTTTATTTTTGTTTAAACATTTCTGGATGCTTGCAACTGCTACTTTCAATGTTAATCTCAGTTTGTTAGGAAGCATGGAAGGCTTGCAGTTAGCAACATCTCTATTTGTAAACCGATCACATCTGACATAGAAACCATTCAGGGACTTTAAACATAGCAATTTTTCAGTTGCTTTTTTAAAAAGTGTGACTAAGGTAACTTGCTTCCACTTTCTTTATTCCCACCTTTTCTGATTTCCTTTCTCTGGTTTCTCTCTGGTGGTCTCATTGCTGCTTTTGTATATTCCATGTTCCTCTGTTGATGTGAGAAACTCTGGCACAGCCAAGCTTATAGAATAAGATAAAATACTAGTAAAGGTGAACTCTAGTACTGCTTACTTCAGTGTGTTTGTTTTATTTTTCCCAATATAGTAACGCATGGAGCCATGTGAAATTGCAGAACTGCCTTCAGTGGAACAGATGGAAGCATTCATCTCATTTGGCAAGAGAGGCTAATGAGATGTGGTTTGAGAGACATGACCTTAAAAGAAAAATCATGTAACTCAAAGTGCTGACACAAATGTGTGGTTTGCTTCACAGGTCTGAATTCAGTTGCAGATGGGAAAACATCTGAGCCCTAAATTCTGCCCGAATAACTTAATGTGTTAGTTACAAAACTGTTTATAAACATATTGTATACTTGAAAAGATGAGGTAAGTCATGTTCCATTAGATCTGCAATAAAGAGAAAATAGCCTTTAATTTGAAGTTGAATTTTGAAACTTAGAAATGAGGTATCAGAAGAGCATGTTTCCTTGTGATGTCAGCAAGCAGCGTGTGGCTGAGTGTTGCATTAAATGAGACCAGGTTTAAGGAGCTGTGCAGAGCCAAGGACTGTGTCACCTGATGTCTTCTATTACTCCAGTGTCAGAGTAGTGTGTGCTTCTTTCAGTCTGATCTCCATAGCAAAGCTGTCCACTAGGGCAGTATATGTTCTACATCTTAAAAATGGCGCAGCATTGAAGTGACTTGTCCATGGTCACAGAAGACATCTAACACTGCTCAGAGTAGAACAAATCTCAGGTTAGCATCTAGAGCTCAGGGCTCCCTTTCTTTTTCAGCTATAGCTGCTTAAGATTTTCTGTGGTGGATGCGTCAGCATTTGAATACAGGCAACATTCATCTTGGGGGTACCCCAGTTCTAAATTAATCTTAATGTGCTGGAGTAATAGCATTCTATTTTCAAATCATTATGGATACAGAGGTAAAATGATCTTGCAAGACTGCACAGAAAGTCCATAGTAGGGTCAGAAATAGAAGTCAGATCTTCAGACTCTGTCTTGTGCCATTTCTGCATCTCCTTCCTTCCTTTCTTGGCTTAATTTGTATTTGACATAAGAGAATTCAGTTTGCTTTACCCCAGCACTCCATATTGGCACCATTTTTTTTTTGTTTTGTTTGCTCTTCCTGATTCAGATGGAAAAGGAAAATGTGCTCCAGTAAAAAGACCCTCCCTTAGCTTTTTGTGTACAAGCCAGTATAAGCTGAATGAAATACATGGACCTGACACTTGTACCCCTCACCTTTTGAGGGGAAGTAACATTGTAGTCGGATCGTTTTGTTTCTTTTTCCCTTTATAAAGATCTAAGAGCTGGTGTGGGAAGGAACAGAAAAGGTAGCTTTAATAAAGCGTAGTCAAATCATAAAATCTGTTAACATCCTGATACTGCATAGATGTTACGTACATCTGTGAGTCAGGAAAAGAGGCTTTGACTCGCGGTCTCATCTTCACAAACATTGCATCACAATTCATAAGAGGGGTTGACATACTGATGGCACAGTGCCAAGTGTGGCTTAAGTATCTTTGGCACCTGGCTGTGGCATTTGAAGTGAGACAGTGGCTCCTAGCTTTTAGTGAGTACTGAACTCTGCAAGGCTGAGGACTGCTATTTTTCCTGCATGCAAAATACCATCTGGTTTTGGTAGGCAGGATTTCCTGGCTCGCTCTGGATTTCGGTGCCTGCTACACCAAGAGCAGGAGCCCCCGTTTTGCATTATGATGATGTAGTGTTGGATCTGGCTTACTTCTCTGAGAGGCAACTTCTTTGGACATTAAACATTGAAATATTATAGTCTGCATGTCATCGCTTCTTGTTTGCTGAAGGTGTGTTGTGGGTATGCTGTTTGACATCCACAGGTTCAATCAAGCTAAGGATGATTTGAAAAGGTAAATCAAATGGCTAAAAACAATAAAGCAAGCACTGGAAGACTGAATAAACACAAATACTTTGTGTGTGGTGAAGTTAAACCAATAGGGCTTCTTTGAGAGTGACTTAACTGAACAAAGTGGAAGCATTTGAGATGCAAACCAGTGGTGTCATTTATGGCTCCAGTAAGAGCTCTACAGCAAAAGAGCTGCAAAGCTAGACTGAGCTCATAAAGGCAAGAATGCATGGAAATGCCCATTTTCCTTTTTTGTGTATTTTAAATTACATTGCAATTATTTTCTTTTTAAAAAATACACTGTTAATGTAATTTTAAAGCATGGCATGATGTCAGGTGTTAACATTCTGCGATGTTCTTAAGAGGTTGAGAAACTAATAGAAAATGCATTGCCTTCTGATTCAGAAGTAACTCAGTACTGTGAATCTGCCTCCAGGCTTTGTGTGTGTGTGTTTTTTTTTTAATGGTGTGTCTAGTTGGTATTGTTGCTGGAGAGAGTTTCTGTTACCCAGAATAACTTGTTCTTTAGTAATCTCGTTATTTCCAAGGAAATTCTTACTTGTGTAGTGACAGTGATGCGACAGGGAGTCTCAGCTGAAGAGGCAGTCTTGATTCAGCCAAGCGTGTTTGTTGTGGGGATTTTGTTTTTTCAACTTTCTGTTCAAGCTGGCACTGTAACTAGAGCAACTGAAAGAAAGAAATCTTTCTCCTGTGATTACCTTATATGTAAATGTCTTTGGTACAGGCTGGGTGATCTGGTGAGGTCTTGAAACTCTAGTTTTCGGGCTTGGTTACCCTCCCACTGTTACTGGCTAAGCCTGTTGTAGTTTTCTTTTCAATGCATTGCATTGTGGTTGGTTTCACTTGGCTATTATCATTGATCTGGTGGTTTGTTGACTACAACCAGTCTTGTTGGCAGATTGTTTACACTGTCTTGTAGTCTTCAGCTGAAGAGCTCTAAAGTCTGTTTATGGTACTTGGTATTTTAGATACTCAGACCATTGTGATCTAACCAAAACCAAACATAGAATAAAAGTAACGCTTTTCTTGAGAGTGTCTGGGAATGAACTGTAAGTGTTCTTTATTATTCCCCTCCCAATAATTCTGTGTGTTAAGTGGCCTGTTTGTAATGATAGAGGAAGCATGTGGTCTGCTTTGTCTAGCCTAAGTTAAAATACTTCTCAATGGAGTATTTATTTATACCAAATACGTTAAATATTTTTGGCTGCTGCTCTTCCCTACCTCTGCCTGTAGCGTTCTCTGGAAGTAATGTGTCTGATTCACAGTAATTAACTTTGCAGATGTTAAGATTTTAAACAACCCTAGCAAAAAGACAGATGCAACCCCCCTGAAAAAAATTGTGTCTGAGAGTTTCCCCACATGTGCATATGCTTAGGTGGATTTAGTAGAGTGTACTGCATGCTTTTCATGCACTTCTGAGTCTAGCGTCTCAAATTTTGTCTCTTGTCAACAAATTGGTGAGTTGAAGAAACTTTTAAATAGCTTGTAATATTCTGCTTAGGTCTCGCTTTCTTGCAAGTGTCCTATATTCACTTGGAATATTTTATGTGTTTTCTTTCCCACGTGGACTAGAAATGAGCATGGTATTTCTAATGGTGTTTAGATCCATGAGAAGAATGGATTGATTTATGGTCTTCAGAAGGTACCCAGCATTGAAGGTCCCAAAGACCTGAAATGTTCCTCAATGGAAACAACTTTCAGAAAGCTGCTGCTTCAGTTTTTCCTTCTAGATCTTAAAGAAAAAAGATGCTAAAACCAGACATCTGCCACTGAGGTTTTTTTTTTCTAGGTGCAGGGGGATTTAATGCGTTTGTGGGACATCAGATACGATTGAATCACAAGTCATTTAAAGGTTTAGGTATTGATGGAAAAGGAAGTACTCGGTGTAGGCTTTAGGAAGTAATTTAGATTGTAAAAGGTTGTCATATAAAAGCTTTCTTCCAACTTTTCAAAGCAGCAGTGAAGTTACGGATATCGAAAGTCTGCAGGAAGTGAAAAGTATTCTAGGAGGGAGGGGAAGGATGGGATCTTCTTTCCTCCTAAGCAATGGCCTGCTCATATTGGTGTGACTGATTACAGAAGAGGAAGAAAAATAGTGGTGCCATGGTTACACAAGTGTCACGTATTAGTCTTTCTTCCCCTTCCCTAATACGTCTCTGTTGTCCACACTTGTAAGTCTGTTTCTGCTGACAGCTGTGTAATTGGGAGGAGGGGTTTGCCTAGCTCTGTAAAATAGGCCTCTTAATATTTGCTTAGGTCATCAGTATAGGCTTAAATAGCTAGCAAGACCTTCTGAACAGAGAATAGGAGTATTAATTCATAGTTCTATGCAAGATAGATGACTTTTTGGTGTTGCAGATGATGCTTATATTTTATTTATTTAGCATATATTTTCAAATAGCTGTTTAAATTTTATACTACCTGTGTTTCACAGAGAAGTTACATTCCTCTTCTATGGATGATGAAACTTGACTGGTTAGCTAGTGGGAAGGGGCTAGTTCTCCGGTGAATAAAACTCCAGTCACCCTTGACCTCAATGCTTAGGTAAGGCAGACCTTTGAAAAGCAAGGCTTTGTTTTTTTAGATATATCTACCTCTAAGTTCCTTGCCTGTTACAGAAGCACTTGTACAAGAGAGAGGAGGAACTGGATCTTAAATATTTTTCAAGAGATATTCTAGAAATGTGACCATCTCAACTTCTTACTTGCATAGTTCTGGGACCTAGAGCGTTAGCAGTGGAGCAGAACCTAAATTTACCAGAGAATGCTAATTTTACTTTAATGGGATTTGGGTATAGAGAGGGAACACCTTGAATTTGGGTGATGCGGCCTTTTAGTGAACATAAGGAAGACCTTGTGCAGTTTAAAATAGAATTTATCATAAAACTTGGTATTAATTTAAACATCTCCACAAGTGTACTTGATAGTGATTATATAATGCAGCTTTTAAAATGTGATTTCCAGAATGATGTGTTCGCTGAGTGAGGGTAGAAGCCAGTACTGCCTTTTTACAGTGCTCGTGTAATGAATCCTGAGTCCTTGTTTGAAATTCCCTTTCTCCTTATCTGTGCAATGGTGAGGACCCACCTACTGCTTGCTGTGGCGATACAGTTCAGGATGTGTAGGTCCTTGCCTGGTGCTTCAGCGTTTCTTTCAGGATGAGGACGAACTTTATTGAGACAAATTGGTTTTACAGGACTGCAGAAAGGAGTGGGTGTGTTGTGGAGGGGTATTAGGGTTGAGAGTTGGCAATTAAAGGATGAGAGCTAATCATATATTTTTTTTCTCACTTTTTCTGGTGTACTTTGCCTGAGAGCTGACTATGAATTTGCGTGAAGTAACTAAGCAGTACCTTTTTTCTTTCTCCTGCAGGCTGGTACGTGGTTTGGCAATTGTTTTTGTCTAAATTCAAATTCCTGCGAGAATTGATAGGTGATACGGGGTCCCAACAGGGAGACAATGAGCCCTCGGAGGCTGAAGCTGAACAGGAAACTCCACCCTCGCCTCAGAGAGGTAGACAGAAATCCGCTCGACAGCGAAGGGCACCTACAGAAGACACAACTTAAAGTACTCCATTGAACTTCTGAGTAACTATGAATGATTAAGCACCTCTGCACTGTGTTGTTCAGTGGTTTGATCTTACTGAAAAACTGACTTAAGAGGTAATATTAATGCCTGTGGACCTTTAGTTCTGAACTACCAATGTATGCTACTTCAGTAGAGGTTCAGGGAGGGCTTCAGCAGCAAGCTGTGCAAAAGTGCTGGGAGAAAGGATGGGTGAAGAGAAAACTCCGTCAGAAAAATGCTGAGCTGCTGTAGCTCCTGTCTCTGCACGCAGATTAAAAACAGGTCCTGCACCATAGGCTTAGCCTTCGTGTTAGTCTGAACATAGTAAGCATTTCATACTTGAAATGTTTTCTAAATTATTTTCTCTTTACAGCACTGTAACAGCATATAATGAAATTGAGTTTTATTTGCTTAGCTATATATGAATATATATTTTTCCTTCAACCTTGAGAATGCATGTGAACTTGAAAAATGGTTGCAAGATCATCCGGCTTTAGAAATACTCTAAAGTGAGATTTTAGTTATGTTCTTCTATATATAAAAAGTATAAGCAGAATATGAAAAATCAATATTAGGTGCACATGACTTGGAGGTGTTTATTATCTCCTTTTAAAAAAAAAAAAAAGACGGCAAAAAAGGAATCAGGTGGTAAGACCTGTTTTCTTGGTTTTGGTATGAGAAGGGTTACAGGTTAAACAGTCCTGCTAGGTTTCTGTATGTTTTTCCTTAACGTTTTACTCTTAAGTCCAACTCGTGTTGGAGAGGGGAAGGTGCCTGGGTTATTGTTTAGTATTCTGAAGTGTCATCGTTGGTTTTTGGATACTAAACACTTCTCTAGTTCACTTTATACACCTTTACATCAGGTATATGGTACTCCATGTAACTTCTGTCCTGGAACCAGTTAAGGCATTCTGACCGGTTTGGTAGGCATCACTGTAACACTTTGGTAGTGTTATAGCAATGAATTTGGTACCTCATGTTCGGTGGAGGACTTCCTGATTTTTACTGGTAATAAGCAGTTGCTCCTGTTTTCTTTGAGAATGAGCTATACAGCTATTTTGACATGGCACTTCAGAATGCAGAGCTCCACTTCTGTTTATCTAGCAGCTCTGAAGATTGATGCACAAGGTCTTTGGAAAGAGGAGGAACATGCATGTACCACCTCTGGGGTGTGTGTGTGAGAGAGAACTACTAACAGGTCTTGTCATGAACAGCTCCAGTTTTCTCTCAAAGCTTGGATATGTGGTGGTGTCTGGATCACTGTTCCCTGTATATAAACTTATCAGGACTACAAAACTGGTGTTATACTCTCAGCTGTTAAGAAGGTTAAACCTACAACTTCCAAACTTGTGGTTTGGTTCAATTATACAGCTAAAAGCAGCAGCATTTAGCTTTTTCTTCAAGTAGGCCTACATCTGGGAAAAGAGCACTCTTCTAGTGCCTTTATGTTTTAATTTGTCATTTGTGAATACTGTTCAAAAGCTAACAAGAGCATTCACATTATAAAATAATTGGGATGTTTCAGTATTAAAATATGTAAGGTTGGCCCTAACCTTCCTTTGGAGTCTAAAAGTCTTTGTTTTGTTTACTAGCATGTATATATAAGCATGCTTTGTATTACAGGGTTACATTTTCAAGCATGATTAGGCAGTGCTATGCACATATCCTTTAAACACATGTAGAAATACTGATTGTCTCCTTTCTCTAATCCTGTCTGCTGGTAAGGGAATGCCTAAGGATGACTTTTTTTTTTATTAGTAAAACTCCTATTTATTCAAACGGAGCAAAAGCAATCAGATTCTATTCCCTGCTGCTTTCAGTTTGCCTTGCACAACTTAATGTCACAATATTCTCATGTCTGTATGTCTTCTCACACGATGAGACTTCCAGTTTAGTAGTGCTGACCAAGTACTGGTACGTTTTGCTTAAGAAGCATCTTCAGTATCTTTGTCTTGAGCTTTGCTAATATAGGCTTACAAATAAAGATACTTTTTTTTGTACTGACATAGGATATTGACACTCCACTGCACTTCACTTTTTACCTAGACTTTAGTGCACAAAGATGGCAAAAGCCTGATGCTTGTAGTATCCCAGGCTGAGATAAGTAACAGTTGACTCAGTCTCTGCTTTTAGTAGCTGTTGAAGAAATGTGAAGTTATAGCAATATACATAGCTAGTCAGGGTAGCTCTAAAGGTGCAAGAATCAAGACTGGAGCGAGATTATGAAGGAAAAATCCATGCGGGTTTGAATGCTGACACTGATCAAATATGCAATAAGATGGACATGGAACCTCTGGGTAGCTCATCTGCTTTAGCCAAACAACTTCTTTCTCCCTTCCTTGCTGTATGTAGGTGTACATTTCACTCCTCCAGGTTATTTTCAGTCTGTTTTTTTGTTTTTAAACAGCTGGCACTATTTTTTTAATGTTGCTGTGACATAGCTGCCAATAATAATGCTGTCTGCCTAGTGTGTAACTTCGATGATCTTATTAATAGCAGGCCAAAGGGTTTCTATTATGTGGTTTGGAAGAATTTTGGAATGCTGATGTCTTCTGTTAATATGTAATTTTTCCTAAAGGAATCTGTAGTAAAATCTTTGTACAGGGCACTTCATGCAAAACTGTAAAAGCAAAGCTATGTGTGTGAAAGCGTAACTTGTGATAAGACCTGGGTTGTGATTGCTGGCAGTCCGATATACTCACGTCTTTGAATATTTTTACTGATGTATTTCTGAAATGTTGCTGGTGGGTAAGCACTTAACTTTGAATTGACGCATTCAAGTCTGAAACCTTATGGAGGCAGCAGGTTACACGGTTGGTCTGGTTTTGTTTAGTAGGATCTGTTTTTAAAACTGTTTATTGCCTTATTGTTGCAGCCATTATCTTGAATGTATTTTGGGTTCTTGTTTGAAATATAGTCATATCACCTTTGTTGCAGGGGCTGTGTAACTTTGAATAAGCAGTAATTACCAATGTTGTATGTGACAGCTAATTGAAAACGGTTACTGCAATGAAGGCTGGAATAGACAGCATAGACTGGTTGAAAAAATACAAAAGCTATTGCTAAAATTTGAGTTTTGTTCATGCTGGATTGCATAATTCGGACCTGTTAGGGAGCCACTAAGGTTATTATTGTGGTGTTTTAACGTTTGCCCATGAGGCTAATTCTATGCAGTTCATCCACTAAGCACTGCTGCTGTAGCTATTTGCAGTAAATGCCATATACTGCGCTGCAATTTGTGAGCAACTTGCTGCTTAATATCAGGTTTTACACTGAACTAGACCTGTGTATGTACTTGTTTTGTTTGGAAATGACCAGCATAAAGAATGTGTTCAATGTGGTCATTCGCTTCAGTGTTACGATACTGTACTCAAAGCTTCTGTGGTTGTCTGTTTTCATCGTTAACTGTTCTTTTAACTGACTGCACAGATGAAAAATAAAGTAACCAGACTTGATATGAATATCCAACCCAAGTGGTTTTCTGACTGACTTTGGGATTTTGCCTGCAGAATAAGACTTCTTGTTTGAGTGTGCAGCACTGCAAAAGACTTGTCGAAAGTCATGTTCTCGCTGGTGTAATACCTACAGATGACTGTAATATTAAAAGGGCGGGTTAGTGTATATCTTTCACAGCAGTTGTTACTAAAGGTGGCTTTCCTGCCTTTTTCTTGAAAGTTGTCATTTTGTTTTAGCAATTAAAAAAAAACACAACCCCAAACAAACAACAAACCCAACAAAAATCAAACCACCCTCCTTTATTCTTCATACTTTTAAGGTTGGTTGTAGACTTCTTAGTTTTTCTAAAAGTAAGTATGTTGATAAAGTAGGAAATATTTCTTTTGGAAATGAAGATGTACAGGAGAAAGTAATGAGAACACGCTTCATCCTTGATTGCTTCTCTTAAGTAAAATGCATAAATTGAATCCTGGGTTCTTTTGTTGACTAATAAGGTATTAGAAGTAAAATTTGAAGAAAACAAAGATAAAATCTTGAATCTTGAGAGGCTGAGCTGTTTTGCTGTTGTCCTGCTTGTCTCATCTGTAGAAACAGGCTACTAATAGAGTACAGTAGACGGCCATGGCATGTTGTAACTCAAGCACTTGGGTCTTATCACCTCAAAAAGTTTTGAGTTGTACATGGGCTTGTGTGTTTGGGTGGGCTAATGTAAGTGGGAACAGTTGATGATGGGCTACTGGGGTCAGATCCCTGTAAAACACGTTTGCTTTTTCTGCTTTGGTACCGATCTGAAGGGAACGCTTCGTGGTCTGTTCCAGTAGAATTATACAAGTGCCATTGTACAGCTCTGCTCTGCCCAAAGTTCCACCAAGGGCTGTTTTAACCGATTCTGCTCCTTCCCCGTGGCACTTGTGTGTTGTCAGGTATCTCCTGGGGCCTTGATCCTACACGATTAAAATACACTATCTTTGTAAAACACAAGCAGTGTTTCATATTGCTTGGGTAATATTTCTATGAATTTTATTATTTTTTTTTTAGATGTAGGATTAGGTTGGAAGTTGGCAGCGTGAACATGCTGGATTTTATGTTAAACCTTTAAGATGTACATCAGCTGTATTCTTCATGTAGATCAGAAGCTCTGATCCCCCAGTATCTCTGTTCCCCCAGTGGGTGTTCTGTAGTCAGCAAAGCGTCATCTCTGAAAGCTGGGTAGGGTGGAGGCTGTTCCACGCTGCTTCATGGACCGCCTGTGAGAAGGGTTTGCATCTGGTCTAGGACTTCTGTTGACGTGTAGCGAAGCGGCACTCTGCTTCAGGCAGAAGGAATGGCAAGATGAACCTGTGGGTGGACGGAGCAGCATCATGGAGCGAACAGAAGGGCTAAGCGGTGCCAGTGTCTGGGAGTTCTTGGGGTGCAGCTACCTTTGGAGGAGTTGCAGCTATGGAAATCTGGGGGTGAAGTCTCTCAAAGGCGTGAGATCTCCCATCAGTAGAACTCGGACAGAGACTAACATCCTGGTTTTTACAAATGGGGACACTGAGACAAAATACAGCTTGGCCTTTATATTCCTGCATTTCTATTAATTTCTTTTCAGCTTCAGCAATGGGAAATGGGTAACACAAATGTTCCTTTAGCTTTGGTAGCAGAGAGACCATAATATCCAGGGGAGGATAGGATGGGGCCATAACTGGTCACTTTGGGGTTATTGTCAAAGTGTTGCTCGTGCACCGTCGGTGGTGTACCTCCCTCTGCTGGCATACTTTGTGTGTACTGCCACAAGGACTCATCCTGAAATGCTAGCAGTGTACTTTGAATGCAGAAGGGTCAGAAGAAGGTATCCCTTGCCCTGGGGAGCTGTGGCCTGAGAGGTTCTTGGCTGTGGATCCCTCGCAGCTGGGCCTGTGTGTGCTGTACAATTCATGTGACTGACTTCCACGCTGTTAAAGCTTCCAACCTTCTGTGCAGATGACTGCAGAGTTTTGAAATGAAACTCTTGCCAAGGTGTGTGTCACTTGTGTTGCCCTCTGAACTGCTGCAGAGGATTGCTTGCTGTATGTCATATCAATTTCCTCTGTCCTAGAGTATTTTAACATCTTGTATGGGGAGGTGAAAGCCTGTCAGCAAATCTGTGTGTTCAGAAGTAACGCTAGCTCTGGCTTGAAGCAAGTTTTGCTCCCGCAGTGTGCTAGGTTGAACTGCTGGGGCTCCGTTGATGCTGAATTTTTATTCTAGTCAGTCTTGAACTTCCTAGTGCAGTGCCCTGCTCCTTGATTAAGGACCTAATCAGGAGCCTTCTGTCCTCCTGAGAACTTCTTGCTTTGAGTTAATTGCAGTTCCTGTATCTCAAATCAGCCCTTCAATGCCAGCTCATGAGCTGCTAGCCTTTCTGTGTTTAAAGATGTCAAGCAACATCCTTGCCATGGTAGAGCGCATCAACGTGTCTTTTGCACACTGGTTGTTTCCAACATGAGTGATTTCAGCTTCTTAAGAATGCAAAGGGTTGCTACCCTCAAGTTCTGTAAGATCCTGCTTTGAGGACTTCCTAGAAGAAACAGGAGGCGCTGTCTGGGGATGTGAGAGGGCTGAGCTTGGTGCAGGGTGCTGGTGTCTGCAAGGCACAGAGAGGCGGCTCTAGGAGGTGACACGGTTAGCTCGGGCACGCCAGGTCTGCAGCGCTCAGTGCCTTCTCCAGTGCTGATAACCCCCAAAAGCCTGCTCGGTTTTGTGGCTGGATGGCACCGTATCTGCTGTGACTTCTGATCCTGGCACAACTTGGCCTTTGTCCTTCCAGGAACAGAACTGGTCTGATGGACCACTGGTGCCAGCCGGGTGGGGGCACTCCGGCCACGTGGGGAGATGCTCGGCCTCCCTGCAGACCAGCGGAGGGGCCATGCCAAGGCAGAAGGTAGGGAGCTGGGAATTGCACTTGGTGGCTCTGAGTTGCAGGTCTTCTACAGACTTTCTGTGCTAGCCCCTTCGTTCTCACGTATTTAACAACTGCGACGTTTAAGTACTAGCAATGACATTTGTTGCAGCCTTAGTTTTTACGCTTTCCAAAGGATTCATATACTGAGGGGCGGACGGTTTTCCTTTTCCTTGTGCTCACTTCCAGGATGTCTTCACGTTTCTCCTGGATCCTAGAGCGAGTGTGGATAGAAGAAAGTGCCAATCCCTGGACTGGCTGCTTCAACAGGTGGATTACTCCCAGTGCAGGTCCAGTCTGAAACCCTGGAGGCTTTTAGTACCCGAGCTGGTAGAAAGGGAGCTTTGGGGCTGGCTTCTCACCACTAGATGGCACGGGCCATCCAGCTTTGCGGGTAGAGGGCCACCTCGCAGGAAAAACGTTGAGCATCCATCAGGTCCGATCCCTTGAGCTCCTTCATGGTTTTTTCTGGTTTTAGTAATTCCCAGTGTTTACCGGGGCTGGGAAGTAGAGGGGCAGCTCAGCTCCTTGCAGGGGCTTGTTCAGCTGTATGCTTCGTGCCCAAAAGGCTTGGAGTCCTGTGTCTCATGGGACTTGTGCGTTGTTCTGTGGCACAGCAGGAACACCGGGTTTTGCTTTGTAAAGGAAAGCTACCTCCAAAATTATCAGCCCCACAAAGAGAAATCTCAAAAGTGCCAGGAGTGATCTGCTTTTCTTACCTCACACTGTGCTTAAAGAAAAAAAAAACAACAAAACACCCCAAAACACATCACAGCGGCACATCTTTGGATTCCAGGGTTACAAACAGTGCAGCACTGTGAAGGGCAGCTGAAGGAGTGGGTTGGTGTCCTGGGATTTTCCCCCTAGGCTAATCCAAGGACAAGCTGCCTGCTGTCAAGATCTCTTCAAAACGAAATCACAACTGTCCCTGGCTTCTCAGTTTCACTGCAGAGATGTCAGGTGAAATGCCACCCCACCAGAGCTGGTCTTTGTGCTGCTGGTTACCGAGCGGGTAAAACAGGGGCTCGTGATCGGCTCGCTTTAAAAATCTTCTCCCCAAGTCTAATATTCATATTAGACCAATAGTAGTCTAATATTAATAGTACAAGTATAACATTATTAATGTAATACTAATAATATGAATATTAGACTTGGGGACAGAGAGCCTGTGTCCCGTTTTCTTTGCGTTAAAGCCCAAAACCCTTGAGCAGAGCAATGAGATAGAGGTACAGTGGGGGCTGGGTCACCCTGCCGCTGGATCTCTGTGGTTAAGCACTTTGTGGCTTTGGAGAAACCTGTTTTCCCTTTATTGAGCCCCTCGTTTATTACTTAAGAGTAACAGCTCGTCCCCATTAGCAAATCTAACATTTACACTTAGAGAGCTGCTGGCGTTTAAAAAAAAATAATTAATTCTTTTCTCAGCCTGTATGACTTGCCAGGGAAACGAGGCTTGTTCCAGCTGTGTGGGTACGTGCCCGAGGAGCCCTTCGTCCACTGTTTGGCTCTGGGGGGCTGCTGCCCTGGTGGTAATGGGATGATCCCTAGTGCCTGGCGAGACCGTCTGGCTCAAAACCGGGAATGAATACATTGGGCCTAGAAATGGGGCTGTGTGTAATCACCTAGCAGGGCTGAGAGTGACACTGGCTCTTACGCCGCTGCTCTGCCTGGCAGCAGGCAGCTCCATGGGCAGCAGGAGCACTGCTGGGGCATGGGACCACCTCTGGAGAGGACTTGCTTGCCCACACGCTGGGCCACTGCAGCTGTGGCTGCCTGCCCACCCCGTGGGGGCTTGAGCAGGAGGAAGAAGCCTCTGCCCTGCATCCAGCAGGAGGAACAGCTGAAGCCTGCCTCTGGCATGTGTGTATTTAAGTCCTAAACCAGATGTGGCTTCTGGTTTTTTCTTGTCTGAACTCCACCCTGAGGCTGACTAGCCAGGATCCATCCATCACACCAGGGAAGACAACAATCATGCTGGATTTTCTCCCATCTCCAAGACCCTTCCTCTCAGTTCATGTTAGGTGAGATGTGCTTGTCATCAACGCTCACCAGGACTGGAAGATGCTTCGAAAGTGATTGTGAGGGACAGCGGGATGAACCTGTTCTAGGGAAGGGAAGAAAGTGTGTGGACAAGAAGAGAGCGTGGGGCTGGTGGGGTTCAGTGTGGGCTTCCTGCTCTGAGAAGAGGACACAACAACCCGAGCACACTGTCTCGAGGTACAGGTACATGATAGGAGCGGTGTTTTTTCTAGGAACGCCAAGTACTGCAGTGGTAGCTGCAGCACTGGGTTTCTTGAGATGTCCCACAGAGAGATAAAGAAACGTACATCCTACAGTAGGTAACAAAAGCCTGCAACCTGCTGCCACAGGGTGTCAGGAAGATGCGGTTGTGAACCTGCAGATACAGGCTGATGGAGACTTCCATCCGCATCCCAAGTTCATAGGATGATGGGTGGTATAGGCAGAGCTGTATTTCCTAACTTGCCTGGTCCAACGATTGCAAGCACTAGGGAGAGCCAGGTTTGTGGCTTTACCCCGAAATACCCATCTGCCCCTGTCAGAAACAGAATACAGGGCTGTGTGCACCAGGGCCCAAGCCAACAGGGCCGTCCTTACCTTCTCAAAAGGTTGGCAGGCTGATAGTTAGAGATGCTCAGAGAACAAAAACCAGCGGCATATCACGCACACACGCACGTCCCCTCAGCTAAGGAAATCTCCAAAGTCCAGAATGAATAATAAAAAAAAAGCCTTTGTTTTACAGATAGCTCTTGTGTTCACTGCTAAAGTGATAGGCAAGAAACCAGCATTCAGTACAGTCCGTGGGAGATCGCAGCCTTTCCTGCCCACCCGTGGCCTGGGATGCTCCGCGTGCTGAACAGGACCAGCAGGGATCAGAGCCAGGCTCTGCTTTTGGGCTTTGTGCTGCAGTCAGCAGGTACAAGACTGTCCCACCCTCTGTGCAGTTGATTTCACCTGTGTAAGGAAGCTGTGAAAAGCTACTTAGTTCCCACTTGTGCAAAAGGTAGGGTATAGAAAGCCTTTTTTTTTTTTATTTATTTTATTTTTTTGCATTCTTTACCTGAAGTGTAAGGGCTACAGGCAAACCAAGCCTGGAGGACTTGCTGCTGTGTGCATGGGATGGGCTTTAAAAATAGATGCATCTCAGCTGGTGATGGGGCTGCAGCTGTGACTTTCTGTGCATAGGGCTTGTGTCTTTATTTTTGTGTCTGTAGAAAAGAAGCATTGCTGAGGAAGGGGAGTCTGCTGAACTGCTTGCCTGGCTGCTTGTCGTACAGTTTCCTCCTGGGAGGCTATGGATGCATCCAGGTAGAAAACACTGTATTTCAATTTTCTACCTGATTGGGAGGGTTTTTTTGAGGTTGGGTTTTTTTGGTTTTTTTTTTGTTTTTTTTTTAAGGATGGGAAATGGAGCTATGTTCGAAAGGGCATGGAGATTTTATTCTCTGCTGCCTTGCCTGGAAGCAAAGGTTAGCATTTTCTGCCAAAGTTATTCCTTGTGGATGGGTTGCTCCACAGATTTTGGTTTGCTATGGAAGAGATGCCACAGGCTCCTGTGCCACTGCCCTATTATGGGACTTGGAGCAGAAAAAATTTATCTGTGGCAGAGCCCCTATGACAAGTAGCTGCTGGGATGTAATGGTTTTGTATGAAATGCATGGGTTGTGGAATTTCCCCCTATGCTAGCACAGCCTAAGGCAGGTTAATTTGCTGGAAAACTCATCACCTGAAGGAGTCTGGGTTGCGTGGTGATGGTCTGGTATCTTACGTTGGCCTCCACGTAGGTGCTTTTGTTTCCTCTAATAGTAGTATTGTCGGTTTGTGGTACAGGAGCAGCTTGTGAGTCTCTTGATGCTTCCCTGTGTGGTTAACTGTTAATTACAGAGCCCAAATACCTGGCTGTTTATTCCTGTGCTGCCAGCTGCCCCTGCAGTTCATTGCACAGGCAGTTCCTTGCTGATACAGGGCTTTGCTTGTGTCATTAGATAAAGCATCGAGAATAAGCTCTTTGAAGGTTTGTTCCCAAATATTATGAAGAGAAAAGCAAAAACGTGCAAACACTGTAGAAGTGAAAGCTCATTCAGCTGGATGTGTGCGCTTACTGCGTACGGTAAATATTACTTGCAGTTGTGTCATCCTTGTCCCCATATGAGCAAAAAACGCACAGAAATGGGATGAGGCATATGTGCTGGTAGTGGAGAAGCAGTCAGAGTAAATGGAAAAGAACTTTCACAAAACAGTTCTAACTTGTAAAAAAAAAAAAAAAACCAAACCCAAAACCAAACAAAAAGCAAGCTTACTTTGTCAGAAACTCATTTTGAAACCCAGACTTCAAAATTAAATGCTGTTTGCTTGCATGAAGCTCCTTTAGTCTTTCTTGGTGATTCAGCCCATCCCGTGCCAAGGACAGCTGCTCCAGATGTGCAGCCGCTTAGCTCCACATCTGGCACATGCTCCCCCTGAAAATGTGTAATCACAGTTTCAAATACTTTTTTCCAGCAAGGCAGGGAGGCATGCAGGACTGCTTATTGAAGGGGAGCTAAACATCACCTAAAGAACTCTCCCTGTGACCCTAACCTGATGGATTCTCCTGTCCTGACCCCTGTGTTTCTCGGGCCCAGTACGAGGAAGAGCAGCCCAGCCCGGGAATGCCTTCAGGGTGGGAGCTGGGAGCTCTGACAAGCCCTCCATGACCACCTGGGCTCCGTGCTGCCATGAGCCCAGAGCTGGCAAGAAAGCTGCCGGGAGAGCGGAGGCGCGGGGGTGTGCGCTACCTGTGTGCCCAGCTTTTCCCCATCTGGCACAGAGCACGTTTTGGCTGATGGGACTTTGGTCAGGTCTGATCCCAACCCCCGGAGGCTGCCTGCGCGTGGGGGAGGTGGCTGGGCTGGGGGGATTAGCTCGGATGTGGGTTGTGATGTTTGCAGCCTCAGGCTCCAGGGCTGCTCCCACTCGTTGGACCCTCGGGACCAGCGATTTGCCGGTCCCGATACCAGCTCCAGGATGGTATCCTGAGGGGTTCTGGTGTTCAGGTTGTGGCTTGAACTGTGTACATGGCCACACCAAGTTTCAAGAAGAAGATACGGGGTCTGTGGGAAGGATCCATCATCCTCAAAATTCAGGAGCCTGTGATGTGGTCATTTGCTGCCGAACTACTTCTCTCGGCCACCCTTGAAGACCTAAGGAGACCTAATCATTGGAGTCCGGCGAGGGTTTATCTCATCCTAAAGTAGATTTAAACATATGGCTTGGTCTCTAATCAGTTTAATGAGGACCCTGATGGTATCTCACATGCAAATGTCTTCAGGTAGGTGAGAGGAATCGCATCTGGGTTGTCTTGAACCGGGAGCAGAGATGGGCTAATCCAAACTGGGGCACTTCTGAGCATCACTATCCCCATGGAGAAGAAAGGAGGGAGTGAGAAAGAGGCTTCCTCATTTGTGTATCTCCGGGCCTTCAGCAGCTTTACTCCTTGGGTGGAGCTGGTGGTTCTGTGTGCTGCCCACGGTGTGACAGACAAGTGCCCACCTTCGCGCTGTGCAGAGGCGGCTCCACCTGCCCACTGCTCTGGGATGGAAGCGCTGGATCCCGCTTCCACCTTCTGCCTGTGTACGCAGGGGAATGAGGTGTCCAGTGCAGCACAGCCCTGCTCGAGGAACGTCCTTTTGGTCGTCGTAGCGCTTCCTATGGAAGTGGTGTAAGTTGCCAGCAGGGCTGTGCTCGCTCCTTAAGTAAATCTGTGCGTGGAAAACGGAGAGCAACGTCTTGAGCCGTGAGGCCTGAAAATAACTGCAGGTCAGGCGCTGCAGAGTGCACATGCTCATTCTCATTTATCAAAAAATAATTTCTCTTTGAAATGCAGCATGAAGAAAAGCCAAGTAAGTTAACTTCTCCCCTTCTGGAATGCAAGTTAATTACAGGTACCTGTTTCTAGCTTAAATCACCTGAGATAAAAGGCTTTCGGGTGGGCTGCTCCTTCCATCCTTCATAAAAACAAAGCACAGGGTAGAAAAAACAGTAAAAGTCCATAGGGTTTTTTTTCCTTTTTTGTGTTTGTGGCCACTCACCCTTGTAGTTTTTTCTCTTTGAACCTCACTGGGAATAAAGGCAGACTTGAATCACTGCACAGGGAATGCCCTGGAGCCTTCTGCATGCACAAAAAGTTTTTATATACTTTTGATTCCTTTTTGTAAGACAATCTAAAGCCAGAGCAAGCTTTTTTCTTTTTTTTCTTTTTTTTTCTTTTTTTTCTTCTTTTTTTCTTTTTTTCTTTTTTTCTTTTTTTCTTTTTTCTTTTTTTTTTCTTTTTTTCTTTTTTCTTTATTCTTTTTTTCTTTTTTTTTCTTTTTTTTCTTCTTTTTTCTTTTTTTCTTTTTTTCTTTTTTTCTTTTTTCTTTTTTTTTTCTTTTTTTTTTCTTTTTTCTTTTTTTTCTTTTTTTTCTTTTTTTTCTTTTTTTCTTTTTTTCTTTTTTTTCTTTTTTTTCTTTTTTTTCTTTTTTTTCTTTTTTTTCTTTTTTTTCTTTTTTTTCTTTTTTTTTTTTTTTCTTTTTTTTCTTTTTTTTCTCCTTTCTCTTGGCTCTCTTCTTTCAGCTTTTGTCCTTCACTACTTGTCCTTCACTGTAACCTTCATTTAACCACACTTAAGTCTGCCTTCATATAAATAGCAGATGCTTCAGGGACACTTACTGTGCCTTCCTGGTTTGCAGCAGTTTGGGTAGCCCTGCCTGCAGTGTTGTGTGAGATAAAGCTCGTTGGGTAGGAAGCTACCAAGGGCCTCTTGGATTTGGTTTCCTGCAGCTTTGCATCAAAGAAAGAGCTCTAATCATTTTTTCCTGTAATTAAGGGAAATTACAGGGAAGGAGAAAAAGAAAAATCCCTCTGATTTCAGGGGACAACCCCCCGACCCAGTAGCAAGATTTTTACATCCTTCCCTTGGCTGACAGAAGCTGATACCCCGTGGGTGCAAGCGTGTGTGGACCCAGGGAATCGTGATTTTTGTTTGGGCTTATGGTATGTGTAACCTCCTGGGAGCCGACTGCCTGCGGAGGCGGCGGCTTGTGCAGCAACGCCGAGGCCGCGCGTTGCAGATGCGATGAGCTTTGTATATCTCCTGGAGACCTGATACTTCGTGCTCCCCCGTTCTGTTTTTTTTCTGTAGTCAGCCTGATGTATCGACTTGTGGCTTGTACAGAAAAAGACGCTGTGTCTCTCGGCGTGCAGCAGAGGGAAGGCAAGCCCCGGCGGGGAGGTGGTGCGTGTGCCCAGTCCATGGTGCCTGCAGCAGCGCTCCTCAGGTGCTGGGCTTTGCCCTGGGTAGGGGCTCAGGGGGCTCATGGAGAGGTCCATAGCAGCAAGGCGAACTCCTGTGAGAAATGTTGACTTGATGGACTTTGCTTGTGGGTGGTGCAGGGCCAGAGGTTAAACGCAGAGAGGTGCAGAAGAGCCGGTGGCAAGCTGCAGATCCAGTCTGGGCTGAGCCCAGCTCGGCGCTGCCCGCTGAAAGGACAGAACTGAAGCACAGAGTCCTGTGAGTCACCTCCTACCGCAAACTAAACCCTAGGAGAGGTGGGAAAGTCATGTTCTGCGCAGCATTGCCTCTCCCTCGGAGCATTTCAGCTTCTCCTGCTCAGAAATCCATGGCAACTGCAAGGCAAGACCACGTGGCCGTGGGTTTATCAGGAGGCACAAGGAGCTTTTGTCTCCTTGCTTCTTGCCACGGAACTGCCAGCTCCTGATGTTCTGCTGCGCTGGGAGGCTGAAGAGGTGGGCTCAGCTGCGTGTGTGCCCAGCGGTGCCCTGATGTTTTGACCTGAAACTATCCTTGTTGGTCCTTTGCTCCAGGAGGCAATCCCAAAGTGGTCCTAGCCACTGACCTGGAAGGTGGTGGGATGAAGAGCACCCAGCAGCTCCCCAGAGGCACAGAGCAATGCCCTGGGAAGGTGTCTCCCCCGAGGTCAGGCTGCGAGCTGAGTGCACCGTGCCCTGCATAACTGGTGAAGGTTAAATATTTGAGTTTTGAACGGAGAACGACATACTTGTGTTTCCAAAGTGAGTCCAGTGGCCAGCAGCATGTCCAGCATGATCAGGCGTTGTTAATGATGTGAACTGCACTCCAGATTTAGCTCCGGTTTAAACAAAGTAAGATTGCTTCTGGAGGGAAGCAGCTTGCTGGAGGG
Source organism: Falco biarmicus (assembly GCF_023638135.1). Classification (NCBI taxonomy): domain Eukaryota; kingdom Metazoa; phylum Chordata; class Aves; order Falconiformes; family Falconidae; genus Falco; species Falco biarmicus. Next base: position 95,952,977 of record NC_079290.1, read on the forward strand.
AAACAGGGGGTACAGGTTACTGAGAGCCTGTGCTCGCCCTCGTGCTGGCTCCCAGGAGGTTAAGCCTCATGTCACTCCTGCTCCATCTCTGAAGTCAGCAGGTTTATGATAAGGCTGGGTTAGATGTTTCTCCTGCTGCTGTTCACTTCATCAAGGTACTCTCCAGCCTGGATTCATCACTCTCTTTGAGTCCGAAGAACATCTGGGAGGACTCTGCATTGCTGGATGTAACTGTCTGTTTACTCTGATGTTGAATATCCACACAGCTGTATCCAGGGCTCTTAAGACAGAGAAAGCTGCTGTCTTAGGTGGAATTTGGGTGCAAACAGCAAAAAAAAATATTATTTTTAAAAAAGAAATATAAATAAATCTGCATTATCTGGACAGTTCATCTCTAAGATGACAAAATCTAGCGGAAAAAGGGCTCGGCTGATTCAAGAGTGATGTGTATATGTTGCTTGTGAAACTGCCAGCGTAACAGGTTAAGATGAAATGAACAGCCACGTTTCAGAGTTGGGAGGAACACTCTGTGTCGTCCTCTGGGGGTGGCGAGACCCTGTCTTTGCCCTGGAAAGGTTCCTGTCCAAACGCGAACTAATGCTGTGAACATTGTCAGAGGAGAAAGGGGCAAGGGAGGGAGGGTTAGTACCTTTGGAGTAAATACTACGAGTTTCTAAAGCCTTTTGGTTGAGACTGAGGCACGTTAAGATGGAGCAGGCAGCCTGGAAGTGGTGTTCAACAGGGAAAAGCGGGATTTGGAGCAGAACAGCTACAGATGCTCGGCTCGTGGGCACAGGGAAGGTGTCACTGGCACAGCAATACTCCGAAGAGCGCTGGCAGTAGACGTGGGAGGGATGTTTCTGCAACATAGCCCAGATGTATGTGGCAGAGAGCGCCAGAAGCTCTAGGGTCTAGAAGTTAGAGGGGATGTGAAGATGCTGGGGTGTGATCTAGCATCAGGCAACGGGCTGGGACGTTGGTTTCCTACACCTTGGGTTTGCCAAGCTGCAGCGGCGCACAGCTAATGAAAACACAGCAGCTGGGCAGCCCTGGCTTGCAAGAAATGGCAGAGGTAGCCCCAGGGGGCTCTGCAGTTTGGGGTGCAATGAAGTTATGTCCTGCATCGATGCGAACTGATAATTTCTCTAAAACCCGCTCACTTCAAGGCTAGCTTTTGCCTCTTTCTCCCTCGCTCATCATCCTGGACGAGAGAAGAGAGGCAGCATTTTTCTAATTAATATGAATTGATATTTACTTAATGTCTAGACTAAGCAGCCAAATGTGTTCTGCTTTTGCCACTAGTGTGAGGCAGACTTTTTTTTTTTTTTTTTTTTTTCACACTGGACACCAGAGAATCTTTTCATGCTGGTCATCAACTTGGTTGCCAAACAGCAGCCGTGTCTTGGCAGCTGTGTGGGGACGCTGTGGCTCAGGGAGGGGAGCAAAGAGGCTCTTTTGCCTGTTCTGAACCATTCTGGCTGTCCAGTCCCTCCTCTGTTGTTAGCTGACCTTTTTAAATTTAGCAGAGGAACAAAATGGAGCACTTTTGGGAAGCAACCGTGCATCGTTGGCCGTCCCCTTGCGAGGACACGATGAGCCAAACCATTTTTTTGGTTTGCTCTCAAGGCTTTTGTGGCGCTCACGTTCCCCAGCAGGGATGTTGTTCGTTGGCAGCTGGGAACTGGTGTAAGCACAGAGCCAAGCCAGTCCCAGGCTGCTTTTCTCCTCCTTCCACACGTGGGGTGTTGACAGAAGGTAGGGCAGTGCACGGGAGAGTAACTTTTGGGAAAGACTCCGTGATCCTTAAAGCCACGTGGCTGTTTCAGATGGAACCCACACCTTGCTAATGCTTGACTTGGCGTGTAGTAGAAAAGGGGTCCTCTTACTGCTGGGGGGAAGGGTGGCTATGCTGAGTGAAGGTGCTCTTCCCATTCCTGCATGGATCGTGGCTTCACCAGTAAATGCTGGAGAGGGGGAACAGGGCAGAATGGGTGGACAGTCACACCTGTGTCCTGCCACCCCCCCTCATCCTGGGTTTGCATTGAGAGGACCTGCCGTTCACCCCGAGGACCACGCTGAGCCGGTTCCGGATGCAGCTCATGCAGCAGGAACAGACACCGGGAGTGGGGCAGGAGCGTGACCCCACGCACCGTAGGCACCAACGGCCGTATTTTGGGCTTGATGCCTTATGTAGCTGAGTTGCATAAAAGCTTCACCGGCTTCTTCTGGAGAGGCAGAGAAACTGTCCTTCCCCTTGTTTTATACCCTCAGGTTCTCACTTCACACTTAGAAGCACTGATTAGTGAAAAGATGGAAAGAAAGCAAACTCCTAATTTTAGAATGTTTTTGATAGTATTGGCAAGCAGCAACAATATTTCCTTTTAACATGCTTAGAGGACTCTGAAAACAAGAAAAAACAAGACCCAGTGCTGCCTTTTTTTATATAAAAAAAGCTAGTAATTTAATAATTTTAAAATGACTCTCTACAAGATAACAAACTGTAATACAAGCTTGCAATAAAGGTTCTCCTTTTGAAAGCACAAACTATCAACGTAACCGCTAAGCTTCGAAACACCTTCTTGCTTTCTAAGAATACACGGTGAAAAAAAATGGACAAGGGATCCTGACAGAATCCCAAACAACACTAGCACAAAAGAGGTTTGCTTGGATTGCTTTTCAGCAACTGGCTGTTGGTTACGATAGTGTAACTGCCCTTTCGGGGTGTTACGCCAGAGCCAAGCCCTGGAGCCCATTCTGGGCCAGCTGAGGTTGTGCTGGCTCCTGCTGCCCTTCCAGGAACATTCTGGAACTCTGGAAGCGATATTATGGCAGCCATGAGCCACCTTCACTCTGGGACAATACATTAAGGCTGCAAGATTTCACGTGCTGCTGAAATGGTTTTGTTATCCAAGACGACAAATCCCATTTCAATGAGGCATGTGCGTGGACACTAACTGGGAAGGTGAGCGGTCAGGCAGGAGTGCCTATTTTCTGGGTGCTGTTGATCTCATAACTGGGTATTTACCAGTGATCCGCTTGCTGATGCAAACGCTCGGGACACATCAGTGTGGGACTACCTCGAATTACACAAGGACGCTAGTGTTTCTGCTTTAAAAACACCAGAATCGCCCAAAATTTGCCTTAGCCATCGCTCACTTTGAGGCGTGGATTTTAGTCTGAGGACCCCAGGCAAATGGTGTTCTGTGACTTATTTTTAGGGAGTTTGCAAAAAGCAACCGCGACAAATAAGCTTATGTGTTTTGGAGCAGCCAGCACGTGTGAAATTTCTAAAGCAGTCTACTGCTCTGATAACAGTTTTTAAGGGTCTAAATTGAAAATTACTGGGTAGGATTGTGTGTACTTAGTGATGGAATGGCCCCATTAAAACAGGAGGTCATTTTTCACAACAGTGTAGTGCAGAAGGACCAGCACCTATGCAACAGAATTTGGAAAAAAAGCCCAATAATTGAATGGAAGTCAGAACTGCAACAGATACAATTAATTCCCACGAATGTCCTAGAAGAATAAGTGCTATTTCTTCATTAAATTTTGTATATGCCTAGAGATGTTTAAGTTATCTGTTATTTCAAATTAAGCTGTCTTCTTTCCATATGAATTACCATGTGCATGTTTATCCCTCTGGAAGGGACTGGTATTCTAAGACACTGCTCATCTGCAGCCTCAAAGACGAGCCCAGTGGATCCTGGGATGCTCTCAGGAGAACTCTGAGTCCATGAACAATAAGGCTTTCCAGCCTCACTGTTAAATTTAATTGCTGATGCAAAGACATACAAGGTAAACACGTATGAATTTACATTGCTGGGAATTCATCCACATTTTGAAATCCCACGTTGCACAGTTACTAGAAATAGCAAAGTTTGAATGCCATCAGATATTAAATACATACGATTTTGCCTTCCTCCTCAGAAGGCTCTACTTCTTATATATCCTAAAAACGCTGTTCTCCCAAATGCTGTATGCCTTGCTTGATGTGTTGCTGCTTGCAGTTGTGCATATACGCTAGTCAGAATGGTCAAATGCTGTACATAATAAAGCAACATCAAGAGGAGAGTTAAATCTCATGGAATTAACCTATAGAAAGTAATTTCTAAGAAGAGAATGGAGTTCTATGAGAACCATCACACTTGCTTCATGGATTGCTACAAGAAGGTTTCACAACCAAGTTCATGTGCCAAAATCAAGATGGAATGAAAGAAGAGTGCAGCATCCAGTTAACAAATATACTGAGGAAACGGGCAGTATATACAAAAAGATAGGCGCTGCTTACCCGACGCGTAGTTTTTAAGGTGCTTAATTGATGTTTTAAGGAATGTAGCAACATATACATATATGCAGTGTATACAAACCTAAATGTGTATTAGAAACATAATACAGAACCAGATATATTCCCAAATCCCTGATTTCATTAGATTCTCTAACGCGTAAGAATGTATTTAAAATTTTTCATTAAAAAAAAAAAAAATGATAACATTTACATAAAAATAGCTCCAGTTTGTCTGCTTTGCTGCTCATGGATTGGATTCCACTGGGTTTCATGAGGATGCCATTTGGACCAGCGAGAGTTTGAACAACTGTGCGTGACGAGACATCTCTGTGACTCGGTCCACCATCTTCTGTAGGGCTGCGGTGTTGGGGTAATGCAAGGCAGCCACCTTGGTAGCCAGAACAACGCTCTTCAGCAGTTCACACAGCTGGTTGCTGGAGTTCATCACTTTGTTACGTATGTCCTGAGTTGTCACTTGCCTCATAAGCATGTCCCCAATGAACACAAGTTTGTGAGCGCTCAAAATGACAAATTTGCTGTGAGCCACGAAGATTCGGGGGGGCTGAGAAGCATTGACGCAACTGAAGAAGGCGTCAATGGCGTTTAGGAGGGAGTTGAAGTGAGTCTCGCACTGGTCAGAATAGAATAAAAGCAGCTGGCTGTCACGGGAGGTGGCAGTGCTGTTTGCAGTCTGGAGACCTTGAGGTGGTTTCCATTTTGAGATGTCATTCTCTACTGGCTTTGTGATCTCTTGCTCCAGACGTTGGAACTGATTGATCTGAAAGGCAAATGAAAAGGCTCTCTTCAAAGAGCATTCTCCTAAGACGTTGTTATGTGTTACGATTTCACCTTACGCCTCAGGACAGCCCTGGGCATCCCAGCTTGACCTTATGCTAAATAAGAAGTATGTTTTCTAAGATCTTTTATTTTTGGAGAGTGAGGGGCACTGAAGTGCTTTGGTTACCATAAATCCAAATACATAGAGTTCAGAAGGGAAAACCATCTAAAATACTTTATTTGCATTTCAACAAAAAGAAACCAACTAAAAAAACAACCAACCAGCCTCCTGAATTTACAGGCTGTTTGAATTTACAGGCTGTTGCTCATTTGGAATATTCTGAAATCACAAATGAGAGAGATGGAGCCAAGTGGCAGTGACTCCTACACAATCTTTAAAAAGCTGCCATCTCCGTGGGATTTTGAGATGACAAACCTTTAACTCTCACCTCCACATTGCTCGTACAATTTTCTGCCATGCAATATGGCAACAACATATTGAAGAATTAATGAGGGCACAGTGACAGCCCTCCATCTTATATGACCTATTTTTTTTTTAGCATTTAAAGTGATGTTAAGCACGATATTTAATTAATGGTATCACTGTTTACCGAACAAACGTGCAGGGGGCGCGTGTATTCAGTGTGGCCCAGTGATTAAGGCACTGAACTGCAGGTCGGGAAGGCCAAGTTCTCACGCTGGCTTTGTGACTGGCCCACTGTGAGACACTGCAGAAGTCTGTTTCCCCTCTGTGGTAAACTTTTGGAGACAGAAACTGCTTTTTCTTATATGTACGCGCCGGGCCCACCACAATGGTGCATTGTATAAAAAATAATTACCTTCTGAAGTTGAGAGGGTTGGAAATTGTTTGCAAGGGAAAGGCTTATTTCTGCCACAAGAGGTGTCACTCTAAACACTGACAGCTGTGGCTAGGCTTCTGCTCAGGTATGGAGTGGCAACAAGGAAATGAACAGGGCAGAGATGCTGATCTTCGGAATAGCTGCTCTGCAGCAAATACCGAGGGTTTCTTTGGCATAAGCAATCACGGCACACATGGTGCCAGGAAGGTGCTAAAATTTTGATGCTTATCATTTCCCATTTGGAGCATGACAGTATGCGGCTTTGTCCTTCGCAGTCATAAATCCATTAATGGTGGAGCCTGACTGGTATAAATCCCACTTGGAAAGAAACTAACCTGGAGCTGCTGTTTAGCCAAGACCTAATACCTGTCATCTTCATCATCTAGCACCTGGGACAACTGTGTGTGCTGGCGCTCACACACACCTCACAGCCATGATGCTAGCAGTTGCACACTGCTAAGGGAAGGGCCCCTCCTGCTTTACTTGACAAATACTCCTTACGTGCAAGCAACACTGCATATTAATGTGATTACTGCACCTGAGCAAACATACCTGATGGTGCTCTAGCTCCATTTTGCTTTGCTTGATGATATTTTCTTTCTCCAGCAGCTCCCTCTGTTGCCTTTCAAACTCTTCTTTCCCCTGTTTTGCATAACGTAAGACACCGTGTTAAATCAAACCCACTAAATGACATCTCATAGGTCAAATAACAGGCTGCTTTGCATCGGCTTTTTCACTGGTAGTGCACCACTAAGAGTATGGAGAAGAAAAGGATAGTGTGGCACAGCAAAAGGCTACTGCTATTTTTATATATATTATATATATAAGGCTATATATATATATATATATATATATATATATCACCCCGGTGGAATTACTCTTGAATGTAATACGTATTAGTGCGGCAATCTAATTGCTGCTTGCTTCCCTGAAAACAGCTTCTGCAAAAACCAGACAACTCTTACGTGGCCTTGTGCAGAACAAGGTGTTGGGTTTACCTACCTGCAGGTGAACATAATCGTAGTCGTCCATCCAGCTCTTTTCTGAGCTCTCACTGGTGGTACTGGGAGGGTGCTGACCCTTACTCAGGAGCGGAGGAAGGGAACTGCAGTGGTTCTGTGCTTTTTCTCCATGACGCTGCATGTGAGGATTGTCATATAGATAGTCAGGAGCGTTCATGATATTCTCTGGTATGTTTTTGAAACGTGAGCTACTCAACGCCTGTTTGAAGAGCACCTCTGCGTTGATGCTGATGGTAGTGGTCAGTTGCTTGGCATCATCCGGGACTGTCCTTGCCACCATAACAAACCGATCCAGGTCATCACACTTGTTCTGCAGTCTGTTGACAGCTAGAACGTTCAAAGACCAGTTGTAGCTGTTCAAGTCGTGACTGGTTTGGGTAAGGATCTGGTGAGAGTCCTCCAACCTTTGCACTTCCCTTCTCATTTTGTTAAGAAGGCTGAACTCAGATAGGCAGGAAGCATTGGCTGCTGATCCTTTCGCAAACTGGAGGTACTCCAACAGTGACTGCTCAACCTTATCCACAGCAGTGTGAATTTCATTGATGTGTTTCTCCATATATCCATAAGACCGCCAGTCTGCTGTAATGAAGGCCATAAGGTTACTGACAGCTGTCTCCACCATCTGCTGGAGGCGATAAAGCCTCTCTATAGCAGTGTCTGGGTCAAGGATTAGTCTTTTGTCCTGTGCAGTTGATGCTGAGAAAGAAGAGTCTTTTGATGTTGTTGAAGATGTGGACATATTACTCCTTGTGCTTCCTGTGCTGGAGAAAGACAACCTGTTTATCCCATCAGTCACATCCTGTAAGCCTTTAGTGTCTTGGAGGACTGGTGGTGGCACGTCATATACACCTTCTCTTCCTTCTGGGATGAGACTTTCGCTGAGTCCTGTCTGTTGTCCTGGGAATGCAACTCCTCTTGGGGTATCATAAACATCTTTTTGAGGTGCAATTTGCTGTCCAAGAAAATGGTTTTGATGGTTCACAGGGATGTCATAAACATTCTGTTTCTGTGGCACTCCATCTGGCAATAAAACACTCTCAGGAGAAAATTTATTAAGTTCTTTCCCAGTTGCTTTGGTGATGGGAGGAGGAATATCATATACTCCTTCTTGTCTTACACTGTGGCCAACTGGAGACGAAAAATCCTGCAAATTTTCCCTCAGGCCTGTATCATCTCGGCATGCAGATGGAGGTGTAGCATAGACCTGCATCACAGAAAGCAAACCATGAAACTGGCTAGAACAAAAAATATTTTACATCTTCCACATGGCCTATAAAATGCTGGGGTGGATGACCTGCCATTGACTTTCATGGAGTCAGCTACTTATCCTGCGTCTGACGGAGCATCACTTTCAGAATCTCACTTTTTAGCATTCATCTTGATGCAAATTTTTAAAAGTAGCAAAATCCAAAGACAGCACGCTGCCACAAAGAGAATATAGGTCTAATTATCAATTCACACTCCATAACATTAATAACTTCGATGCAGTGCATCACTTTACCAGTTTTAACGGTTTAAAAAACCAAGGAAATCTTTAAAGTACTGAATCTCCTTTTCCGTCAGGATCACGTATGAACTCTTGTTTAAATATGTCTTTGGTCAGACATGAAAATACAGGATCTTGTGGAAACAGCGTAATACTTACCCCTTTGGCGGGTGGTATGTCATAGACTCCTAAAGCTTTTGCTTCGCCCATGGGAACTGGAAGCGCAGGCCCCTTAACCGATGCAGGGGGAATGTCATATATCTAAAGAAAGAATAAATTGATACAGACAAGTCACCTCAGGAAAGGTCTGGTCTCAGGTGAGTTTTCCTGGTTTCTGTGTTTCCTCTCATACAGCTCAAAGATGATCAGAACTCTTCAACTTTGTTTCGTATGGGAGAGCTGCTGGGATTGGCCTGGGATTTTGGACAGTTAGGAGGAAATGCACTTTGCTGGGCCCGCTCTGGGCAACTGTGTGGACAGCAAGCTGGAGAGATGAAGTCATGGCTGACTTCCGTCCTGACAGTTAAATCAAGGCCAGTCTATTATACATACCTGTTGGGGTGAACAGGGGAGCAGTATAGTCACGTTACCAGAACGAATCACACCCTTAGTGACAGAGATCAGAGGGGCTGAGGAATAAGCTTGTACTAGTACGCACTAAACTCTGAAACTAAGGCTGCCCTTGTCAGCATCACCTATCTGCTTTATCAGGTGCAGTGTGAGCTGTCTCACTAGCAGAGAGTACAGCTGTCAGATGTTTCAAGCATCCCGTTTGGTGGCGTGTCCAACGTTACAGTGGGTTCTGCATGTAGTCTAAGGCCACCGTCTGAATGTCTCTTAAGCCAGACTTCCCAACAGTTCTGGCCATTCGGTGTCAGCCTGTGTTATGTACTACTGAGCTTCAACGTTATCCTCTAAAGGAGCTGCTCTTTCAAAGAGCCGTGGAGAGATGCAGGATCGTTGGGTTATAGGTCCTGCAAGCATTTAGATGTCTGTGGTCTTGGGGACTGAATGCTAAGGGTGTTCCCCAGAACAAAGATGTATTTAAGTTCAGTGACATGGTGCAGTAGACATGTGGTGAAAATAACTCCCTGCATAGTAGCTGTTCATCTAGGCGATAATTTTACCCTTACTGAGTAAATTACTGTCAACTATGCAACAACAAAGTAAGGGGGAAAAAAAGATTGTTCCCAGGGAGCAAGTTTATTCTGTTTAGATACAGTCTTTGATCAAAACACAGAAAACAAATGGGACTTTTGCGTTTGGTGTGCTGCCAAATCTTAGTCAACATCAAATACAACTTTGAAATACTTCTGCGCTCTGTGAATAAGCCACAGCATCTAATTAAAACATATTTTCCCTCTGAAATGAGAGAATTTGCTTTGCTCATAAACTTCCAGTAGACATTCATCACCTTCTGTGCCCTGTCAGTGCTGCTGGCAGTTTTATTGGTACTTACCCCTTGGAGAGGGCGAACAGGGGGGATATCGTAGGTATCCTTCTGGTATTTGGAAGGGAATTCATAAACATAACCTTGTCCTGACCTGACTGGAGTTATTACCTGTGCGATAAAAGAAAAGAGGAAACTAAGTCTCTGAGGATGTTGGCGTATTCTCTCTGTAACTGCACAGGGTATAAACAATCTAGTGCTATTAACATTCACTCTTTACGTGGCAACGTTAGTAACACAAGTCTACATGCACTTCTGACAGTTGAACACCACCAAGTGACTGTTAGTAGCTACAAATGCACCATCTTTTCCTTTTAGACCATGTTCTGACATGGCTGCTTGCTAGTGCTACAGCATCTTCTGTTTGTCAAGCACAGGTTCTCCAGCAGGGCTACGGGAGTTTGGTCCCTTCCTCCCACTGAGCACAGACCACACAAGCTGACAGCTGACGGTTACACCACCCGACATACACGCTGATCCTGCTGAGGTGGAGTGTCCCCACTTACTGGCAGAGGCTTAAAATACTACGTTCAGGCTCTGGGAGGTACTTCCCACCTACTCTGGCAGGGTGTCTTGTGCTACTGTGCTCCATAGCACAACATCCTGGATAACTGGGTGTGAGCTGTGGCTCTGGGAATTCTTTACATAGAAAAGCTATGCTTAACCCTTCCAAAGCGGGACGTTCAGCTTTCCTCTCTGTTTGGTTCGCCTATATTAGTGGCTAAGAGATAGGAAACATTAAGCCATTCTTGGAAGTATATAATGCAAGAACAGCCTGTGAAAGAAAAAAAAAAACTAACTTAGAATTTTCATTTTTTGACATTTTCTACACCATTAACTACCATAATGACTTCAAATAAACCTTGGTAAAATGCCTCGTGTCTTGGACAGCATCTGCATGGCAGAATTTCAGTATAGTGTGGTATAAAACAAATGTTACCTAACCTCAAGAAAGAGCTGGGTTTACAGTGGAAATGCTGACATCTTAACCTCTGCTGGTGCTATTTAGCTCTAACAAAAAAATAGAAATACTGTAACACAAAGGCATAAAATGTCAAATTACAGAGGCCTGTACAAGATGTAGCTCTGTACTCATATGGGGAGAATTCTGTATGACAGCTCCCTAACTGTCTTTGGAAATGTATGTATGACATACAACAGAGTTTCTGCCCAAATGCTCAGTAAAGATCCTGTAAGTTTTTGCTGTAAGGAATGCTAGTATCCCGGTCAGATTCCACAGGGAGCTTTGCTTGACTGAGGTCTGCAGGGAAAGCCCCTGATGCTAACCTGCTACCCCCTCTCCGCTATGGTAACAACACAGGCTTTCCTTCTTGTACCAAATATTGCTGTGTAATCTCTCTCCCTGTGCCACGAAACAACCACTGGATTTTCCCCCTGGGGTGACTGCCGTACCAGTATGCAGTACACGCCTGACCGACTGGGAGCAGCCCAAGGCGGTGTGGCCACTGCCCCAGGCGAAGGAAGGCCATTCAGCCTGGCAGGCGGGGAACCAGTGGGTTTTGCAGCTGCTTTTCCTTGAATTAGCATCAGAGGAAGGAACTGGAAGCTCTATGGTCTCCAGTGCTGGGTCACTTCGCTGCCCATGAGAGAACTCCTGCTGAATTGGGTGTGCAGTTAATAGGGCTTACATACAAGAGTTGCTTAAAAAGAATCTAAAAAGGTATCGAATTTATGACAGACTGTTCTCTCCCACCGAGTCACCTACTGCACTGTAAAAGGTACCTACAGACACAACTTTCAGAAAGTTCTCCCTTAAATTACTGGAAGAAGCTTCCCATAATGGATCGCTCCAGACATTACTCCTCCCAGGCCACTCTCATGTAATACTGGGATTATTTTGTTTGCCTGAGAAACTGCTAACCTGGATCAACATTGCTTCCTCATGCTTTTTCTGCCGGTGAGGGCTGGTGATCAGACTAGCTGTCTATTTTTTGCCCCCCCCCCTTTTTTTTTTTCCCCCTTTTTTCTTTCAGTTGGGTGCTGCCAGTCAAACGCTTTCCACCCAAGCCAGGAACAGAAAGATTTGGTTTTAGGCAATGTTTACTCAGACTTCCAGGGACTTCAAAATTACCATCATAGTGTTGCTTTAATGATGAGTCACTGGGTGTTTAAAAATGCTCCTGCGGGAGAACAGCCAATGCACAGTAAACACGCAGGGCTGTTTCCTGGGTAGCCCGTCTCTGTGATCCCTTCTGCTACTGTGAACACTGTGGCACTAGGCTGCTTGCTAATATGCCGGGAAACTGCTTGACCGCTCCAGAGGAAAAAAAACCAGTCTGTCCATGGCAGGCAGCCAGAGACCCCCCCACCAGTTGCACCCCTGCAGTTTGGCTCTGCTTTCCCCACTGCCTAGCAGAACAAAGCAGGAGGCAGGCTCCAAAAGGCAGGTATTGGTCCCTTGGTCTGAAATTTTTATAAACCCTTGCTCAGCTGTGGTCTGCTTCAGAAGCTGAACTCTTATCGTAAACCCAGAGCAGGAATAAAATTTGACCACATCTCTTCCAGGCCTCAGATGTGTGATGCTTCTTGCAGTCCTGCCCATGGAGGCAACGTATGGCACCTCTGCAGCAGCTTTATGGCACCTCAGTTCTCCGAGGTTTGCACAGCACTTTAGAGAAGCGCCTTTCCACAGGCTCAGCCCTAACTGTCCTACCCATCTCATCCCTAAGCGCGTTCAGGATACAAGACACCACCACCCTCTCCTTGCTCAGAGAATTAATTGCCACGAGCAAACTCAAAGAAAAGTCACAGGCTTCCAATATAAAAAAGGGAGCTCAGCTGAGCAGCGCAGGGAATAAGGCATAGAATCACAGAAGGTTGGAAAGGACCTTGAAGATCATCGAGCCAACCCTAAATCTAACACTGCCAAACCCACCACTAAATCACATTCCTAAGCACACACAAGTAAAAGCACTTGCTGTGGTTGTTACAGGTAAACACGGTGTTTCGCTTTTGTAAAAAGAAGCTCTGCTGGCAAAGCAGATGATATCCTTACGCTGTGGAGACCAGAACACATGTGGAGAAGCTACGCTCGTGCTCAGTATTTACAGAGAGATCCTCCCTCGCTCTGCGTACAGGAGTATCATGCAGCTGTGATTATTCTTGTAGCTCATCCTTAGAGACCTTTCCCATTTTTCACAAGAGACTGACACACCAGATGATATAGGAAAGGTTTACAGTACTGCAGGGCTGCTTATATACTGTGCCATTATACAATCCTGAATAACTCCACTAAAGCCAGACCGGCCAGATGAAGGCGGCCCGTCTCACCCAGAGCTGCAGGGCTTCTGCTATCACGTATCTTGACACTTGCTCTCTTTCCCATACTTGACTAACCCCAAGGAGCGGCCAGGCAGAGTCACTCCTTTATTTAGGTGAAACAACCCCCTGCCCTGAGTGCTTCTGGCTGTTGTCAAAGGAAGCGAGAGGCTAAACCACGACGTGCCTGATTCTGGGTATTCATGGGTACAGCCTGCCTGTAGGGTGACTGCAGGCAGGAGACCTGAGCTGCCTGCAGCGCTGTGCTTAGCGGTGCACTCTACTTAAGGTGGCATTTATTTTCCAAATAAAAATGCATCAGAGGCTTCTATGTCGGCTCCTTTTTAGGCTTGTGAAAAAGCTATACAGAAGACAGAAAATACAACTTTAAGAAACCCAGCAACAACCAAGCTGTTGTTAACATGAAAGACAATTTTTCCTCCCAGTGACTCAGGTATATTTCCCTGTGTGGAGGATTATTATCTAGTAACAACATGTTCTGAGCGATTTCACATAAAATCTGCAAATGCTGATCTGGTCTGCAGTGAGTACCAGAACATTTCCTGCTGTACCTCTACTCCTCTTCCAACACTCCTCACTAGGTTAAACGTGCCTGTGAACTGCTTGTTCCTAGTCCATTCAGAACAGCAGCAGCTCATCGCCAAAACCTATCCTGAGCGAACGTTGTGTAACAGTAATTCAAACAATATCCACGCTACTTCACAAAGTGAAACTGTGGAGCTTTGTTCTGATTCTCATGTCTCCAAGACATGTCTCATGTCTCCTCATAGGTCATGTGAGCCAGGACATGTGGCTGCACTGCTGCTTCTGCATGAGGAAGAGGGAGGTAGCAGAGTAGGTGAATTAAGAGAAGTACCAAACCCAGTATTTTCAGAAGTAACTTTTGATTTTGGATCTTCATCCATAAACACATTGAATGAACTTGCTGCTTCTGAATGAGATGCTCAGCCCTTTCAGTGCATTGTTCGACCATTTTTTATGGCTTTGAATGTTTGATGGCGGTTTAATTTTGAAGATGGACTTCAGAAGGAAGGAGGTGGCTGCAAAAGAAAAGGTCCTCTTCTCTCACTTCTGGAACAGGGATAGAAGCTCTATCTGGTACTTCAGAGTTTATTTCCTAACAAATGTCACTGAACTTCAGGCCTTGCGAAGATTTTTCCTCCTTTTACCTGTTCTCTTTTAAGAATGCCTGTGGTCATCTAAGTTTAAATAATCCTGCATTTCAAACCAGCAATTTTCCTTGTTTACGCGTTAAGGGAAACAGATGGTGTTCCCACAAATTATCTAGCCGAACATTCTCAAAACATTGTTAACCACTTAATCCATGCAGAGTAACTAACCGGGACCTGGTTTGGCTCTGGCAAAACATGTAATGAGCCTACTTCAAACTCCCAGTACCGCAAAAGAAAGACAACTGTGCAGAAAGTTTGTTCTGTTCTTGCTAAAGACCATACTCTTCCAAAAGCAATTACTTGGGTCTTTTCCATGCCAATGGCATGTTACTAACCAAGAAAAAGAGCTGAATGTGCATGTACTTTGCAAAACATCCAGTCCTGTGGTTCATTAAATCCCTCTTCCTTAAATACAAGGAAAAAAACCCCAACTCATTCTATTCCTTCCAGGATTAAAATGGATGTTAGGCTGCAATAGAGAACATTCCTAACCCAGGCAGCAATAAAACAGTTCTCATGCTTACGGCAGACGCACAGCAGCGTAGTTTACATTGTTTAACAAGGAAAAATAGCAAATAAACCTACTGAAGCCAACAGAGTTACTCTGAATTCATAGCAGCACCGTGGAGGGCAGAATTTGGACTGTTCCCATAAGCAGCAATACCTGAGATGCAGAATGATGGTGGGAGGTGGGAGAACTGAAGCTGAGGTTTGCTGCACCTCCGCAACACCTCACCTCACCCAAACCACAGGCACACAGGGGAGCTGAAAAGGGCAGCTTGCTATTTCCCAGCACAGTCTCTTAACCCCAAGAATGTCTGCTGACGACTTTTAAAATAGATCAGTTCTTTTTGGAGGTAGAAAAGAAGAGGCACGTGAGGTGAAATTTCACGTATTCATTTTAAATCTGGATGAAGAATTGTATTAAAATATATCTCCTCCCATTATGCTCCCCTCTTCACCCCATGGTAACTCTCAGCAGTTGGTGAGCTATTGCCACCAGCTGCTGCTAATCTCAGCTGTCAGCCCCGTATCTATTAAAACCAGCTGTACCTTACCCTGGGAAGGGTCCTGCCCTGGAGGAGGCCAAGTGGTGGGGTATAAAATGGGGCTGCTAGTAAACCCTGAATGTGGGGAAAAATGACTCAAAATGTAAGTAAAGGGAAAAAGAGCATGTTTGTTTTCTGTTGTGAAGTATTTCTGTAAGTTTAATACAAAGCTCTAGTGGTTGAAATCCTGTTCCTAAGCCTCTTGGGTGGATATGTAACAGCTACCTGGGCTTTCTTAGGCTTGTAAGAAAAATCAAATAGTTAAAGAAAATATGGGGAAATTGTAAGAGAGAGGAATTAAGGGGAAGAATGTAATTCCTGCTCTCTTGAACTCCCAGTCCTTTGGAAGGCAGTGGCAGGAGCCACTGAACAATGCAAAATCAGGCTGTGAGCTGCCTCTTGGCCATTCTGTTTTGCTGTATGTATTTAAGAAAGCCAGGTATGTCTCCTTAAATCATTTTTCTTTGGGAAAGTCCCTGTGGCAAAGTTGAACAGCAAGAAGGTTGTGTTAAAGAACGGAGTTTCTAAGGTAATCTGGGTATTTGAAAGAACCTAGCTAGCTGGCTAAAACCCTGTCCTTTTTACAGAGAGCACGTAGGGTGTCCTCTGTCTTTTGCAAGCTGCGTTAAGATTCCCAATAACTGATAATGAATTTTCTGACAGTAATACCTATTGTATCACTTGGTACTGCTTACTGTAAAAAAAGAGCAAAAACGCTCTTATGATGCAGTAGCCCCAGCTTCTTTATTTTCTATATATGATGACACACAATGTGTTTTTCAGCTGTCAGTGAGTAAAGGTTGGGGTTTCATTCTCACATGTGTTACGGATATTCACTCATAAATGTATTTGTAGGCTGATCTAGGTCTTAGGATTATGAAATGGTAATGCTTTAACCTAAATAACGTATCAACATTGGGCCACTATAAACTGTCACATTGGAATATTTTCTGCCACAACTGAACCATTGAGGAGCTTTCGATCAAAGCTCACAGGCTGAAAGAGCGGGGAAGAAGCTTGTAGAGGCATTTCTTCTAACGCACCAGGCTTGTAGCTGCCACTGTGAGTTGTGTCTAGCAATGAGCCCAAACATTTCTGCAAGGTAAGAGGAAATCAGCAGAAATGACTGCATTTTCTTTCCTGGGTTGAGTGAGTTATCACCTCTGTGTGGTGGAAAGAAACGTGGTATGAACACACACAGTGATACTACCACTTGCCTTTGGGTGTTCCCCAGTGAATTTTCTGAGAAGAAGATTCAGATACGTGAAGAAAAGGAAATGTGACAATTACTACCCTGATACAGAACTGATTTATTTCCTGATCTTGCTTTCAAGATACACCTGCTTATTTTCTCCTATGCTTACAAAGATCTGCTTTTCTCCTGAAAGTGAACAAGCTCTTAGGGCTAAAGCGTGTCCAGATGTCGCTGATTCATGGTGCGTTAAATTAAAAATGCTTAACATTGCAGGCTCAGGGATTTAAAGAGCAGGTTTTAAATGTGGCTCTGTAGTGCCTCACCAGTAGATGCCCAGTCTTAAAAAATGCCTGTGATATTGTAATGCAAATGACAACAATGAAAATGGGTGTTTCACTTTTCTCCTTTTGAAGTCATATTATTTCAACCAGATTTATGCAAGTTTTGGGTTGTAAGTCTTGAAGATGTAGAGCTGAAGTTGTGAAACTGATTTAAAACACAAAATGTGAAGTCATGAGCTGGCCTTGATTCAAACCATCAGCTGCTGGTGATAATGGTATAGCCATAGCCAACTGCTTTGCAACTAGCCTAATTCTGACTCTTTAACTTCTGCTGTGACCTTTTCCATTAATTGGCACACAAAAGCAGGTTAATTACACTAATTTTCAGTTTTGTTTCTCCTATATTTTGTCTCTCCAAATATTTTTTTTTAATCTATGGAGTTACATAAATGACCTAAGCTCTGATTCACATGAGGGCTGTATTAAGTATAGGGGAATGCTGCTGACTTGCATCAGATGTTGCTTTGGATTATAGTGTCGAGTTTTTGCTTGCTGCTGGTGTTCATGATCACAAACTAACTGCAGATACAAAGGTCTGTCTCTCTGCAGACCTTACTGAATGAGCAGTACAAGGCACAAAAAACCTCAACAACTTTGTCACTGACAAGACTTGACTGGGGTTTTTTTTGCTTTGTTTTATGATGTTTTTGTGACCTGGTTCTGCTCTCTCTCGTACCAACTCTAGGGCTTTCTGCTAGTTGTGTTATGAGCAATGTTTCTGCTTGCTTCAGTGGAACAGGCTTGGTGCTGGCTGGCCTTGAATTGCAAGGCTGACTCAGAAGGGGTATTTCCTAGCTTCTGGTGGAGTCATTCTTGCTTACAAAATGAGATTAAAAGGAGCCAAACTAACATTTCTGAGGATCTCCCATTTTTGAGAGGAGAGGAAGAGAATAAGAGATGAGCAAAATATCCCCATTATTATGAAATTATCAGGATTTCTAAGAGAAGTGTGAAAGAGGATACTTGCCCAATACTCTTGTTACGAGTTTTACCAGCGCTGTCCCTGTGACAATTACTTCATTTAGACAGACAGTGAGATCCCCATTTCTGCATGGATCGGCCAACAGGACTAAAGAGCTGCTGTGTTACCGTACTGGTGATAGAACAGGCATGGGCTTTGAAATAAATGTCTGTGGATGGCTCTTACAGAGAAAGAAAACCCCCAGATTATTGTGTGCTAAGTTCTAGTGGAGAAATAGCTGCAACTGCTAAAGCATTCTCTGGAAACCTGTGCTTAAATTTGAGCTGGAGTTTTAATTAATGAAAGTGTGTGGCGAAACTCAAAGTGTTTTGGTGTCTGGCCTGTAGTAAATATTTAAAGCAGCATCTTGCTTTGGCTGTCCCAGTCTGTCTAGTCTTCCCATTTTAAAAAGGTTGTCACATTAAGAACCATTTGGCAAATACGCATTTGTTTTCTATGCCAGTAATACTATGACTTCTCTTCTCAAAGACAGAAGCCTGAACTTAGGGCAAGTTTGAAGGAGGAGAGGAAACGAAGAAAAGGATGTGAAGGTGAGGTGCTGGGACAGGTAGAACACTGTGGTCTTACTGTTGTGAATGACATGAAATCCTAAGGTCTCACAAACAATAAATCAGTTTGTTCACTCCAAACAACTTGTTTTAATTCCTTTGAGGAGCTTCATCTTATTTCAGTTATTTTTTCCCTTCTACGCTGAATTTCTAGATGGAATGCTAGGGGCTGGAGGGGAATAAAACTTCATTTGGGATTTGCTGAAGTATGGTATTTCCATGACTACTTGTTTCCTGTCAAATATTTTATTTCTTCCTTTAAGACATTTCTCAGAACAGATCCTTCCCTGTCAACAGTTCCAGTTTTGGTGACTGGCAATTCCCAGTGGGTAAAAAAAAAATAAATATGGTTGAGATAAAGTACTGCCAAAGAGTTTCAGTTCCACAAGACTGTCCTCAGAGGTACACTTGGGCAGAAACCAATGGAAGTGTCCCTAAAGCCTTTAGGTTGGCAACCATCTTGCTGAGAGAAGTAGGCTAAGAAAACCTTCCATCAGGAAGAAGCTCAACTTAATTTGATTTATAGAGGCTGTCTGGCTCACAAGCTGTATTTTAGCTCCATTTTTGTATGGCTTCCTCAAGGCAGCTGTACAGACAAGTGCTCCCATTAACTGGTGTTTAGAATAGCTTGCTTTGGCAAGTTTGTGGAAGGTATAGACACCTTTTAAACAGATGTAAACGCCATCCTTAACTGTCTGTTGCATCTATATAATAATTACCCCAGACCTTAGTCAGGACTGGTTGTGAATATAAAATGTTCTGATGAGACCCTATGGGAATAGATTAGTTTCTTTTAAGGATTAGGGATGGACTCTTATGGAATGTTTCTGTCTCCTAAGAACTTAACTACATTCATTTCACTTTGATTCCATTCTAACAATCTGTTTTTGTAGAAAGATTTAGATTCAATTTTTTGAAAAAATGGATGAAATATTAGCACTGCTATTTTGAAAAGAACAATTGAGATGTTTCATGCCAGACATGTGGAGTGATGATATTCTGATGCTAATTAGTCTTCCTCCAAAACAAAATGTCTACAAAATCACTGAACACCTGTAAAGCCTTTAGATTGCAATAGAACTGTTTTCTGTCAGCAACCTGTCTTCATCTATTCATTTCCTATCTCCAGAAACCATGCTTCCTCCTTATGATGAAATTCACTCTCTGAATAATCGGTTTTCCACTTGTGTTTTTGTAAAATGCTGCTGTGTTTAGGTTTTAGTCCTTACAGGGAAACTTAGATTACCCCAAATCAATGCTTGGTTAGTGGGCTTCCAGATGTAACCAAAGGTCTGGTTAGGTTTCTAACCACCACAAAAAGAGCCCATAAAATTGCATTTTTCTTTTTATAGTTTTTTTTTAGCTAAGGTTTGATCCTGCACTTGTCCCTGTGCAGGCGGGTTTGTGTCCCAAGGGACCTCAGTTATTGGATGAGATTGCAGGACTTGCCTTTTTTCAGATACTAAAGGGAAAAAAAATGCATGCCTCTGGTCTACAAATAGAACTGATTAAAAAGAGCCCCACGCTTAGGAAGAAACGGGGAGTAATGTTGAGCTCATATGTTTACTCAGCCTAATAAAATGCAGTCTTTTTCTTAAAATACTTCTCTACACATAGCATCAGTGACTAACTGCTGCTTACTCTGTCTTGTGGATGAGGGTTTCTTCACTCTGTGGTTTTCACAGAGATCAGATCAGGAGGACAGATTAACTGCACAGGCTCTTTATCAGTAAAATATGTGACATTAATAGAAGAAAAGCCAGAAAGTTACAAGTGGAACTCTCAAGCCTAAGTAAAAGCCTGTGTGCCATTTTTACCATTGAGTTTGCATTGAATTTGAGAGAACTTCACCCTTTAGAGTGCACTTTGTGAAACAGAGCATTGAGTGCTGAGGTATGTGTTACTGCCCCTGCTCCACTCAGCAAATTTGCTGTGGGTTCAGCACTTTAACATTGAAGTGATGTTTTGTTACTAATGTGAAAGCAGAAGAAACGAGGGACTGTAAGATGACTGGCTGGGTCATTTGAGTAAACCATTTCACAGGAAGCTGTGGTATTTCAGACTTGAGGGTAAACGGGGACATCATTCAATCTTGTAATATAGATACAACTTGCCAGCAAACTACAGAATACTAGATATGTTTGTGGTCTTTCTGATGACAAAATATACCTGCCACACAACTCCTTACTATGCTTAATGTAGGTCTCACTTCATAAATGTGAAAATAGGCAAGAAAAAAGTTAATAATGTGAAAGCAGGCTTATTTCTAGAACAAATGTTTTATATAGCAGTTTTTTCCTCCCGGCTAAGACAGCACTTGTTTAATTGGAAGGAAAAACGTCATAACGCGGCTAACTGGCTCCTGCTACTAAAGTCTGTGCCAGAACTGTCAGGGTGGTGCTGCTTGTGGGGTGGTGTCTCCACTTCTCATGGATTCACCCAACACAACTCTAAAATAAGGACCAGGAAACAAGGTCTGTTCCCTTGGCTGTGGCTTACCCAAACCTCCTGCTGAACACAGTGAACCCTTGAAAAAGGTGGAGATAGCAGGATGGTGGGGTGTGAAACCCTTGATCTGTCAAGGGCATGTTTATACTTGGAAATGGGCCAGAGATGTTCACATGTGGACATGAGTTCCTTCCCT
This sequence comes from Falco biarmicus, assembly GCF_023638135.1. NCBI lineage: Eukaryota > Metazoa > Chordata > Aves > Falconiformes > Falconidae > Falco > Falco biarmicus. Next base: position 95,974,088 of record NC_079290.1, read on the forward strand.
GTTCTGCTTTATCCACTTTTAAAAGGTGGATAAAGCTTGAGTGTTTCCTGAACTGTAAAGTTCTAGTTCAAACAGAACAACAAACAAAAAAGCTGATATGTTCCAAGTTGGCATTAATCTCTATTTGCCTGGCTTAGTCCATGCCTTGTGAGAGCTGCAGTTCAGGGCTGGTAACCCCTACAGTGCAGCCTCTTCCCTGCTCAAACAGCTGTGGTGCATCAGCCTTATATTCTGTTTTGTGCCAATTTCCCTTGATCTAAAGTTCTCTGGAAAGCTACTGATTCCTACAGAAAGCCTTCAGAATTTGTCAAAACTGTATTTCAACAAGGAAATGTTTCCCTTGCGTGTTTTGGCCAATGCTATTTCCAGGATAATAGGGAGTGCACAACAGATCAGTTAGGGGTAACACTGCACCAGAAAAAGCGTGTTTACAGTTAGGGGTAACACTGCACCAGAAAAAGCGTGTTTACAGTTAGGGGTAACACTGCACCAGAAAAAGCGTGTTTAAATTACGGTAGTGACTTTTTTTACATATAGCCTTCCCTGTTTAAAGCTCATGTGTAAACTAATAATTAAACACAGATGCAAAAGAGACTTTGTGCTTTGACAGCATCTTTCTCAAAGGGTGTTCTCGAAGCAGTCTGTACAGAACAAGTTCCTCTCATAATTACCCCACATATTTTGCAGGTGAGATTGCTGAGGTGCAAAAACACTATTCAAGACTATGCAGCAGTCTGGCAAGGATAAAAACCCCAGGTCTCCTGAATGTCAGATTTGTCTAAAGGCTCCTTCTCTTTGCTGGCTGCAGCAAAAGAGAGTAAGTTTGAAGGCAGAGCACAAAGAAGGAAAAAATTCTAAGATACAGCTTTTGTATCTTTATGCTCCTCAGACTCTCTTCACACTTAGGGGTGTAACCGTTCAGTGACTAGACTTGCAGAAGAGCTATAAAAGCTTGGGGCTAACCAAGACTAATTTTAAACCATCCCTTGTTATCGGTTTTGTTTATAGGGTGAGTTTTAGAAGGTGGTATTTCTATGTGATAGAAGGAGCTGATACAGCTCTGTTGTCAACAGCTTGCTTGGCCAGAATCAATTAATCACTATAATTACCTGCCTCAGGACTCCTTTTTGACTTGCTTTGCCTTTCTGGCTAACAAGATGAGTTACCTCAGCACAGCTTTACAACATGCATGCTGTTGATTTACTGTTCCTTAAGGCTAGGCAATTCCTGCCTGACAGCAGTTCCTAAGCTCTGCCTGTAAAACTCGTATCACAGCCAAACCACAATTTGCACAAAGAAAACAGGCAAATGCGTGTAGAAATGGATAGGTCAGAAACTGCTGCTGGTCCTGCTTAGAACGGTGTCTAGAGCCTTCTCTAGCTACTGCTATGGGAAAGGAGAAGGCTTGCGTATAGGATGCCCTCACCGCAAACCCCTTCCACACCCTGAAAACTGCTGAAATGCAGAGCTTGCTAACCAGCTGTTTCTGCTGATGGGAGAAGGCAGAGTGGCTCACTTAAGCCACTGGCACAGGTGTCACAAGTCTGAGAAGAGATTAATCATTCTGGAAGCCAAAGCAAAGATTCTCAAAATCAAATCTTCAAGGTTTCCAGCTTTCCTTTGTACAAAGGATTGCTTTTAATGATTCCTAGAGGAGGAGAATCTGGAGGATGGACTGTTTCCTCCAACAAAGGAGATGAGTGCTGAAGTGCTTCCTCTTAATTAGGCTTTTCTTTCACAAAGGCATAAGCAGATAGTTGCCGCTGTAGCAGTAAAAAGCAGTCTTGCAAGGTTAGGATGACAAAGAAGGGAGTATGTTTTGCATCAGACTCCTCTCTTACTAATAACCCTACACTTCTCTTGTCTACTAGGGTTTCAATCCCAATGAGCTATTTTTAAGTGTAGGACTAGCAATTCCAAGGGAGTAGAGGCATGTCTGCCCCTTGCCGAAGCAAGCCATTGCCATGAGGTTTGCCATCTAGCATGCCTGCCACTAGCAAGACAGTAGCTGAGACTCAGAGCTCTTAAGCTAAATAAATTTAAAGTTGGGATTAAAGTGATCCTACCCTAAGTAGCAAGAATTGGCTAGTGCTAAGCATATCAGTAGCTACTTTGCTGAGGGTAAAATGATTTATAAATGTGCATGTTTAGTTTATTTTGTAGTTGGCAACGTAGCCATTTGTTTTTATACAGCATAGCTGACCTTTCATAGGTTGCAAGGAATTAAAATGAAACAAGTCAGCCAAATAAATGGTCTTGATTTTCTACAGAAGGTGACCTGAATTCAGGAAAAAATCATATTCGAGCTTGTTGAAAAATTTCCAGGCAGAAACTTGGAGAAAATAGATGCTTTAATGCTTCTGATTTTTGCATCTCAACAGAAGTCTGCACTTACACTGAGACTCTGAAATCTTTGGTTTAATTTATCTAGGGTTTTAACAGTCCCTGTAGCAACCAAGTCTATGTAGAATGTCCTATTTCAGAGAGAACAGACTTCACATGCAGTTGGAGAATGCTTTCCTTTCAGGCTTAAATTGTGCAGGGTACACATACACACTTGCGTTACGCTAACTATGCCAGTGGTTGTTTAGGTAGGTCAGGTCCTAAAATTAAAGTACATAACACTCCAAGCTGTTAGCTTGGGCTTCCCAACAGACTTCAGTGCAGCTCCTGTGGCATCTCTGCTGCAGCGCTGTAATGTTTCATGCAATGTACAGTAAAGTGGGATCTCTTCTGTGCTGTACCATCAAAAGGCTGTTCACCAGGTGCCCATAAACTACCTTGGAGGATATCTAAATGCTGCTGTGGATAGGTAAACTATATTGCCCCTGAAAAAGATTTCACTGTATCTAGTCTGTAGGGAAAGGAGAAATGGAGAGAAAAGATGTAATATTTCTCAGAAAACCTGCATAACTGCTCTAACAAAACTCCTATCTCTACATGAGCAGCAAGTGCAATTTTCTCACTTTATCTTTTTGGACACCCCGCAAAATTTCATTGTGGAAAAGCTGAGCAAACAAACCTCTTTATAACCTGACTTAGTATGATTTCACAGGTCTCTTTCTCTTGCTCAGGAGGAAGAAAAAAAAAATAATCAATTTTTACCAGGGAAAATGAAATTGTAACAAGGAAATAAAAGCATTAGTAGATGCCTTCCAAAGGCCTGATATGAAAAAGGCTTAGTTGGGGGTGAGGTGGGGGAAAAACCTGAAACAGCCTGTCTTGTTGATCTAAATTAGGTGATGAAAGTTTAAACCGCTCAGGAACTTCTTGACAGAGACATCATCTGCTCACATACCTTTAGAGATTAAGGCATAGTAATCTGCAAGTTAAGGAGGATGCTAGCATCTGGAGCTGTTGAGCAAGGAATGGAGGGAATGTAGGAGCTTCTCTTTGGCTTGGCAATAAGGGATCTGGAAGACAAGGAGAATCTCCTTCCTCCCTTGGGTACCTTCCTTAACCCTTTGCAGCCATTGGGGTACCTGGCTGGTACCCCATGAAGGTACAATGAGGGAGTGACAGGGGATGGGGAGAGCCTTAGAAGGTCAGCAGGAATAAGGGACCCACATAATGCAGTGCCTCTCATGGGAGCCTTGGGAGTTCTCAGCTGCTGCAGCGATGAAAGTGGGAGCTGCAACAGCTCCGTGGTGCAATCAAGAAATTTAGCTGGAGACAACCATCAAGTGCACCCTTATAAACTTCAGGTTCAGTATTAAAAACATCCCTCGCTATCATCATCCTCTTGCGCCCTCAGACTTCCAAGTATGGCCCTTGTCTCATCAATCACTGTTTTCTTTGTAGTTTAGACCCACTGGGACTTCTCCAGCAAGGCAGTACATCATTTTTAATTAAACAAAAATTACTTGGGCAGATGATGTTAATTTGTGGGAGAGTTAATCTTACTGCAGCAGCTCTCTTTGAGCCTATAATGCAAGAGTGCCACAGGCAAAACGTGCTTCAGCTTCCTTGGGGAGCCTGTGAGGACACAAGCTCACGTACTCTCCCTCATCTTTAGATCCTGCGGAAGCGCAGCTCCAAAATCCTCTGCTGTGTATCTTCGTGGCAAATTAAGCAAGCAGTTAAGAACTGGGCTTTTATTTGCCTCCCACAGGCAAATATACACCGATCCTTCCTATCATAGGCTATCACTGGCCATTAACTACTTTACTGGTGCTCAGCACAAGTGAGCTGCTTTGGAGCTATGACATAAAAGCAAATGCACACACACCTTGTTAGTCAGAGCTGAACCATCAATACATCTCTGCATGGAAGGTGGCACTTGGTAAATATCTTGTCGCACGAGACCATGACCGGTGGGTATTTGGTAAATTCCCTGATTCGGATGGGAAGGTGGCACTTGGTAGACAGGATCACGTGCTGAGGCATGTGAGCTTGGCACTTGGTAGATCTTTTGCTGGTTGAAGGATTGATGCATCAGTCCTGAATTGGACATATCCTGGCCAGAAGGACTGTCCTGTACCACTGGACCTATCAGGAGTTTCACACGGTTGCCTGGAACAATGCCTTGCCGGCCATGCAAGGAGCAGAGCCACCATCCTTCAAGACCTTCAGTGTTCTGTTCTATCACTGTCAAAATGTCTCCTTTGCGGAAGGCCAACTCTTCTGCACATTCAGGGACATTGTCATACAGGGCTCTTGCCATAAGATTCTGTGGAGAAAGAAGGGCAAGAAAAACACATGAACAAACATACTAGAATCTTCTAAAACTTCACATTCTAAGTGGAGAGAAATAAGAACTTATTTTGTAAAGAGTACAGGAAATCAAAATAACATGGGAAAATAATGCAGCACAGGATTTCTCTGCCCTACGCAGGAAAAATGAGAGGCTTGTGTTAGCAACACTGCTAGTGAGAAGTCTTCCAGTAATGCTAGGTCAGGTAGGAGCTCTTTATGTGGTCTAGTCACCTGAACAGACAGGGAGTCAGGAGAGCTCTGCTCTTGGCATTGAGATGCTCTTCCTGTGAATGGGGGCTTGTACCTTCATCACTTGACATTGACTTCCCTGTAACTGTGCTGTGTGCTGCTACAGCCAGCTGATACTTAAAATAAAACTTGAATAAGGCTCTCGGGGACATAATCCAGAGCAGTTGTTTCCAAACATTTTTTAAGTTTTTCAGGGTCCCCAAAGACTTTCTGCTAGAGGTGCAGATCCCATTAGTGTGAAGGCGGTGAGCTGGCTTGTCTTAGCTGTCACCTGTAGGCTCCTTTAAAGTCAGGGATCTGTAGATCACCTCATGAGAAAAACCAGCCAAAACTAAAAATTGACAAGACGTCACGGGTTTTGAACTATGATGCTCACATTGGTATGTAGTGCTCTGCCTTCTCATTCTTTCTGTAAACTTCCTTAGCGGTGTGGTGCAGCACAGCACTGGCTTAATGGGCAAAAAGCTTCTTCCCCCCACTGCCTCAAAACCACCATCACCAAAAAAACCCCAAAACAACCAAAAAACCTCAAAGGAAAAGGTTCCCCAGAGTCCCCCTCTCTGTAGAGAGATCTTGAAGAGAACGTTTTTTACAAAGGTGTCCAGTGACCCCAGATGGAGTCATGCCTTTGCTGTGGGGAAAGCTGTAGCAATATGTATGGGCTTGTCCTTATGTTGAAGAGCGTTAAGAATTTAGGTTCCAAACGTTACCATAGAGTGCATCTGTATGCAACCTGGGAGGAGTCTAAAAGCAGTCAAGTGCCTTTGAGCTGTGCCAACGTACCTCAAGCACACTTACATTCATTTTGCTTGACTATGTCAGTGGAGCAGTAATAATACAGGGAACTTCACCACACGGATCTACTCCCAAGCATTTGCCTACTGTTTCAGGCAGGCTTTGCAGCCTGCCCTGACCTCTGTTTTGTTGTAGCTATGCTACCGGCAGTACCTCTACTAAGAAGTTTTAAGCCAGCTCTGAGTTGATGTATGATTGTGGTCTGACTCTCAGGGACTGAACCAGCTCCCTTTGCAGGCCCACATGGCACATCCAGGTCTGAGTAACTGGCCAAGTGTCGGTATTCAATGGAAAGTAGGCAAGCTGTCTGCACTGACATTCTTGGACCCCTCACAAAGGCAGTGAACACTTAATTTCTTGGCTCTGGTGATATTTCCAAATGCATTGGCAACAACTGTTCCATGCCTGCCTGCTTTTTGGTGAAGGCAGTCAGCAGAGACAGTTATAAACTAATTGTAAGCACTTGAAAAAAAACACAGGAAGCCCTGGGTCTGGAGTGTTCTAGCTGAAGCATGTGAATGCTGTACACAAACCGAAATGGTGCTAATCCACCCTAAGATAGGATATGCAGCTGTCTTGACGACTTATCTTCCCTCTATTAAAGGGATAGCATCAAGTTCAGTTTAGTGTTTTCATCTGTCGTGTTTATTCTCCTTCTTGGACATATCAAAACTTTTTATTTTATCCCCCACTTGTATCTTTCCCCATTGACAAGCACTGATGTTTTTGCATCATCTCTGTGCTTCATCAAAACAGCAGGCTTCCATCTGACCTTGCTCAGTTCAACTTTTCCTAAGTGTAGTATACAGCTGGGAGGCTGTATGAAGGGGCTGACTGGTGGATGGAGGAAGGGTCAGCTCAGATGTCACATAAAAGGTAGAAGAATATGCTTTTCCCAAGACGTAGTGTTGAAATGGGGTGCGTGAGATCAGTTTTCTCGTCTCTGAATGGGGGATCAGCTTTCAAATGTATGAGAAACACTGGCTTTGCCTTTCATCGGTATCATTAGTGAGGCCAGCATAAATCAAGTTTGGCTTGGAAAAGTAGGATTGCCATTTTAAACTCCCATGTAAACAGCAGCACTGGGGCCCACCATTCTCTCTGTACAGCTACTCAGCTCATCAGTCAACAACACTCAGAAATGCAAATAGAGATAAAGCAGGGAGCAGTTTTGTCCGTGCCTTGGCAGAACTGTAAAACTATTCTTTAGCATGGTCAAAAAACAGTGGTGTCGTCTTGAACACTGTATCTATGCTCTTGCCATGTTGACTTGGCTGCTCAGCTGAGTCGAAAGAGCTCAGAAAAGATAAGTTCCTGCCCAGTCTGAATATTCAAGTTAATCTCTTACCTTTCTACATTTCTTTCTAGTTTGTCTTGCACAGGATAAATCTACTAATGTGACTAGCTCAGGCTGTGCAACTGACTGTTTAAAGGAAGCTTTTGCAGAGAGTATTATTTAACAAAGGAGGAAGGTTGGGCGGGGGCACAAAACAAGCAGGCTAAATCAAAGATCAACGCTTATTCTTCCATACTTTAGTGATTAAAGGTATTTGAAAAGCTCGATTAGCTTCTGTAGCAAAGCAATTCTCAGAACAAAGCTGGAAAACTGGTAGAATTAGAGCAGATAAAAGTTCCCATGTGAATTTTTTTCCAGTTGCTCATTATCTCTGTCCCAGTGACCTTCTCACCACCTGGCATGCAGCATGTTAATACTTTCTGGATATGCTTCAAGAACTTCTTTGCTGCAAACGGCTTCAGATTCTCGTTGTCAGTGTTAACTCAGGCACCAGTATGTGAATTATACTAATTGGTTGCCACTTGTTTCACAGCAATATCCTCAAGGCCTTTTAAATGGCCCATGCCACCAGCATCAGCCACTGATGGAGTACTGAAGCCGGCAAAATATTCCTGCAAATAAGAACTGGGACCAGAAATCCTAAGCCTGCTGCTTGTTGCCAGCAACACAGCCACTGTTCCTGCTAAGCAAACCTGTGTTTTGAGCATTTCCCTGATTTCATTCTTCCTTCACAGGATTTCTTAATATGAGCTTCAGGAACACTGTCACAGTTGCTTTCATTAGTCAGCAGAGTCAGTCTTCAGAAAAAAGAAATTATCACCACAGAATGTCATCAGGAAAGCTTTTGAAAACCACAGAGCACCTTTGACCTGCTGTGGTGATCAAGACTGTAGTCCCTACTTTTACACACACAAAAAGAAGTCCTGATCAAAGGCACCCCTGAACACTTGTGGGCTGTATCTGGATTGATTTGACAAATGCAAATAATTTTTGGATGCTGTGGGCATCACAGCCTGCATCTCGGAACACTCCCCCTCACTGGTCTCACCAGCTCAGAGACTGGGGAGGGTTATCTGGAATTAACTGGACTTGCTCTTAGAGGCAAGGATCTGTCACTCACCTGTCTGTGAAATAGGCACCGAATAAGCACTAACACGTCTGATATAAGAAGGTAAGGCAACAGCAGTGACCTTTTTGTATGACTAAGTGCTATACAAATAAACTTGACCATTTCCTAAACAAATTGTCAATAGAGAGGGCTGCTGAGAAACTTGTCTTGAAGCTAGTTTTTCACAGCTGGCAAGTTGCACAGGTGTCCCTTTATTTCTAATACAAAGAGAAAAAAAATATATAGGTAAATATACAGCTCTATCATCCTGAGCCCTCTGTATTATAGCAGCTATTACTTCCATTAGTGCTTCTCTACAACTAATGGTTGACTGGAAAGGTTCAGTTCAGCTTTTGTATCCTCAAGCCTTGCTAGCAATACTGGGATGTTTGGAAGTGGAAGCCAGGGTCAGGCCCCCACTGTGTTTGTACTCTATACAGGCAAAACAAAAAGAAAATATTTGTTCTCAAGAAGCTTAAATTCCTCTTAACCTTGGACTCTTTGAGTGCAGTAGAAAGCACCTTCTGTAAAATCACTGAATAAAATGAAGTTTTTTAGTTGTCTGCTAAATAAAGTGCTATCCCAATTGTCATCAAGTCAAAGTGAAAGTGAGCCTGACCCTAATGACTGCTGCCTGGGGACTGTAGCTGGAACATGCTGCAGGAAGAGGCTCACCAGACTTTGTTGCTGCCCTGAAAGCTGTCAGCTGTTCTACTTGCAGAACCTAAACAAGAAAACCTCAAAACCCTCTGTAAACTATTTTTCTTCTTAGATGCTGAAGGAATTACAAGCCAAATTCAGATGCATAAATGAGGTCTATCATTGAACGGTCAAAGGTGTGTCTAATCTCTCCTTAGCCTACTGCATCTGATGGTTAACATGCCTGCAGTTGAATAAAGACATGTGAAAATACTTTGAAGAATATGATCTATTTTGGTTCGCCTTCCCTGCAGTGAAGGGATCTGGTAGAATTCTGTAATTTGAGGTTTGGAGGATGAAAAGGTTGTTTGTTGATGAGGCTGAATGGCAGAAGAGTTAAAGAGTGGTGGAAATATCTACTCTTTCTATTAGTGTGAACACATCCAGTGACGTGGGTAACAAGAGCGTGTGAGGTGCCCACAGCCATGGAAGCAAACACAGGAATAATAAATGACACGCTATGAGGTTAAATACAATGGAGTCTTTAAGGGCTGAGTGTCGCGGTGCCAAGCTCCTAGCGCAGGGCTGCCGACTTGACTCCTCAGCCAGCTCTGCAATGAATGAACGCTCGAGGAAAAGGTTCAACCAACCATAAGCTTGAAGAATTTCAGTCACTTCCACAAAAGTGCCACATTAGGATGTTCCAGAGCACACAGGCTTGTGGATACCGATCCCTGCGCTGTGCTTGGCTGGTGGGACATGTTGTTTTGTTCTGCTTTGTCTTGTTTTTAAATATTGCTTCCTATATGTAGAGTTTTATGTGCAAACAGAACTAGGGAAATCACCTCTGCTTTTAAATGAAAAAGGGTGGGACCCTTTTAGTCTATTATTGGACAAACTGTTTCTTAAAATGCCAAACAGCTTTTCTACGTTTAGCTAGATCGGGAGAAGGAAGGAAGAGAAGAACAAAGGAAGGAAAGGTGGGGGGAGACACCCCAAAGGAGTGTCTGTGCTCTAACCAGTAGCTTCATTTTGGTTGGCTCACTCTTAATTATCCATCACATAATAATTTTCAGTATAGATTCCCCCGTCTTTTAGGTTTCTTTAAAACTAATCACTGCCATTCAAAAGCAAGCTTAAGCGTTTATGTACCCATGTATGGTTGCAGTAGGTCTAATAGTAATGATTTGCCTGTGAGACTGAAGAACTGATCTGAAAACCCAGTAAAGAATGAGTTTTATTCTGAGAAACGGTTTTGACTACAAGCAGTACTGGCAGAAGATAGGCAAGTTTGTGCTCTGCGCCTTCTGACATAAGGGCTTCAGTGCAAGAGTCACTGGACAGTTTAACATCGGCGCTTTTTAGCACCTTCTCTGCTTCTCACTGTCACTGCCCCTGAAATAAAGAATTTATTGCATGGTGTTTACAACACAAGAAACTATCGAGGCACAGTAGGTAACAGGTATATCTATAATAAGCATCTTTTCATGAAGTCTACTTAATACAAGTTGACAGAGGTCACTGAATAAGACACGCAACCTTGAATAATGTGTGTTGCTGGTCTCCTCAAACCTGGAAGCAGGCAGCGCTTTTTGTCACACACCAAGATGCACCGGCATGTTCTTAGGTATGTCCATGTGGGTGCCAACACGGGAAATGAACTACAAAATGATGCCTTGTTGCTTGGCCGTAACAGCCCCTACCTGTGTGCAGACCTGTAACTGCTAATTGCCAGCAGCAAGCTGTGTGCAGGCACTTAGTATTTATCTTAAGTCGATAGCGAAGCAGAGGTGGCAGGAAGTGCTACCACAGCGTGTAGAAAAAGCTTGCTGCCCAACCAAGGTGTTGCAGTTAACTGCAGCTTTGGCAGGAGGACTCTGCCAGGCCCTTGGCATCTCGTTCAGGCTGCGGGTCTGCTCTGGGAACTGTGAGCTTCCCTGGCTCTCAGCTAACGACAAAAGAGGGAGCCTGGTTGTAAATGCTCGCCATGGTAATGTTTCAGTTCACGCTTACAGACAAAGCCCCCAGTTCCAATTTTCAGGCACTTTCTTGCTTTCTTCCACCAAATTTTCTTTTAGTGCAGATACTTTTCTGGTCAAGCATTGCTAGCCCAAATAACTGCAGGTCCTGCTGGATGGAAATTAAGGCTGTTTTCCATGTGCAGATTTGGAAGTTTGGCTTTACAGCTAATGAGAGTTAACAGCCTCAGCAGAGGCCCTAAGGAGGACAGGTCTTCATCCACCCTGAGTATCCTTGCACTCTAGCCCTATGCATCTCCAGAACAGAGGCAGTCAGTCACGCTCAAGTACGCCAAAATGCCTGGAGGTTGTGATGTGGAAAATCTTGGGTCTGCAGGGGAGAAAAGCAAGTGCCTTATTTTGGTGTTCTAGCTGTCCCAGCCCCTCTGTCTGGCCCGAAAGGTCTGAATTTCAGTTTGTTCTGCCTGGGGTTGTTTTGTAGCATGACCATTACACAGAAAGTTAAGGATGAAAAATGGGAATGTCCCCTTCTTACTGGATTGTACTTGGATAAGATGAAGTAGGCCTTATGGCTGTCATGCTTTGGATATATTTACTGTCAGTTTTTGCAGGTACAGCACTCCAGCCAGCTCAGGTGGCAGGCAGGCAGTGAGCAGACCAGGCAGGGCCCAGGCACTTCACACTCCTGCTCAAGATGCTGCTGTGGTCCATCAGTTCACCCAAAACTTGTATTCAAACTTAATGTGAACATGCAAGAGACTGAAGGCTCTCCGGCCTGAGAACATCTCTTGTTTCAGCAAAGCTGTTCTGTTTTAAGCAAGTGCAAGATATTTGTGTAGCCATTATTTTTTTTATGCAGTCAGCAAAGTGCTTTGTGACACTGAGATGTGGCAGTGAACCTGCAACTTGGGAGAGAATCTAAATGTGTGAATCCAAAAGAAGGAATAAGGAGGGTAGAAAAGGCTGGGAGGGAAGTAAAAAAGGAAAAATGTGAAAATGAAGGTTAGAGATCTTAACTGAAGCTTTGGCCTGTGTGAATAAAATACTTCATTGTTCTGCACTGAGTGCATCACCATGAAGTGCCTGACATTTCAAACTGGACAAGTGAGTTGAAAAGGAAGTATTCTGGCTCTGTGTCTGTTGAAGAGTAACAAAACGGTAACTCTACATTGCCTAGAAGGACAATAAACCAGGCTCTTGATCGAGTTTTGGGTTTTGGCTGGGCTGTTTTTGCTTTATTTTAGTTAGAGAACATAGATGCAGGGGTGTGCTGCTCTGATTTCCTGGGCACTACAAAGGTAATCGCAGAAACAGAATTTGAGGTCAGATGTTAAATAAGGAGAGCTGACTTACCCGCTTCTGTTTCTGACGCAGTGAAGGATGGATGTATTGGATGACAAACACCCTTTGAATCATGTAAAACTTCCGAGGTGCTCAGAAGCGTGTAGGGGAAGTCTGACAGAAGTGGCAACTCCCTTTTACTACATAGCAACCCTCTGTTTGCAGCCTGTGCCTTGAGACGCAACAGGTCATCGCTACGCTAGCAAAGGGCATATCTGAGGTAATGCTCACCCGCTCAGCCCTGGGGAACACCCCGAGATTAATGCCCACTGCTTCTGTGCTGTCAGACCACCCACCCTGTTTTGGAGCATCACAGAAGACTGATATGGTTTGTGACAGTAACATTTGCAGCGAAGTAGAGCAGTGATTTCCTGCGATATATCCTGATCTTGAGCTTATTCCCCTGCCCTCTGAGTTAGCGGGGTTTTACAGGAGTGCTGAAATACCACTTTCTCTGCTCTTTCTGGGAATGCAAACCACATCCCCTGACTTACCTTCAAGACCTATTAATATTTTGGGAAATTCCACCACACCTAACTCACAAAGTTTTCTATGTATGTTTTACCCTTGTAACCGGTTTCCTTTCCCCCCACCCAAGGAAGGGTGTGATCTAGTTCCATGACTTTAAAAGGCCTTTTCAAATCCATCCCAGGGCTGTGTGCCTTCTGTGACATCAGCTGGGGCTGGGGGGGGAGGGAGGAAAAAATAAAGCATGCAAACAATAGCCTTAGAGTAAATATGATCTCACTGTGATTAAACCACAGTACATCAAAATCAAAAAGCAGATGGAAAACCTAACCTCTTTCCTTCAGGCAAGCAATTAAAAACTTAATGAAAGGAGATCGGATGTTGAATGCTTAAGAATTGAAGGAGCAGAGGAGAAGGGAAAGGAAAAAAAAATGGAAAGAAAGAATCCTGAAATGTGTGTTTCAAGTTCTTAGTTTTCCATCTTCTGGCATTTGCGAGCAGTCTTCTCCCAGACAAAGCTTCCTTAAAAAAAAAAAAAACACCACACCATCCTCCTCCCAAATTTAACCCCTCTCTGTACAGCTCTGAGAAAACATTCACAACTAGACTGTCAAGAGACCATAGCTGTGCAGACACAGGACCTCGGTATTGTCACCAGCTTATTTCTGTCTGATGTCTTCAGCTTTGGGGAAGTATGATTTTTTATTTTTTTTTTTTTAAATCTAGAACTTAGCTGAACCAGGACATGCTCTTCTTCTCCCAAGTCTCTCCAAAAATTCTCCATAGAAGGGAAAGCCACCCTTCTCTGTCACTTTAGTGTCACCACCTGGGATACTACATAGCAGCAACAACTTGGGGTGCTCTTAAGAGTCCAGCTTACTAAAAAAAAAAAAACCCCAAGCTTGGGAACTCCTGTGCCCAGGTTCCTGCCAGCCCTCAGCAAGCTGGTGGGGGGAGAGGCAGCAAGTTGCTTGTGAATCAGAGATGCTTCCAGGGGAGCAGAGGAGGCTCTGCCAGGTCTGGTCAGGGTCTTCTCCATACCACAAGGCAGCAGCCAGAAGTCAACAACCCCCCAGAACAGCTTGATTTTGGCAAGCTGATGTTTTCTAGGGAAGCATACCCCTGGAGAAGGGAGAGGGAGGGAGAGTGCAGGTGTGCTTTAAGCAGTTAGTTATTACGCTTAGTCTCAGATTGAAATACAACTTTAACTGTGTTCTTAAATCATATGAGAGATTGGCTTGTGCAGTTTCTGTGCAGTTGGGCTGCAAACGAGATAAAGCAGTGTAAGCAAGGAGAGAGGAAAAAAAGAGAAGATATCTGCTTGTAAAATAGGCTCTTTTATAACAGTAAAAATTGGTTTATTACCCTAAGCATTTTATCTGGATGTAAAGTCCATAGGACAATGATATTCATGACCCTACCTACTGGAAGCTGCATGTTAAAACACTGCATGCTTCCAGTTGTTTTATACTTAACAGTTTTGGTCAAAAAATTCCTTTGAAAGAGAATCATTGAATTTTCGTGGTCTGTATTTTCCTCCTCCTGCCCTCAACTAAGCAGGACATTCATTGGAGGAGTTGAGACTTACTCCTAGGATGCTTCAGCATTTTCTATGGTTTGTTGTCATCAAATGATCCACCGTATTGCTAAAACTTTCAACCTTGCTGTGAATGAGGCCTGCTTATGAAAGGCCTTCCGATGCACTGATGGCATTCCTGTAAACTTATTCTTATTACTCTTCCTTTTCCAGACAGGCTAATCCTCTCTGACTGTGAATGAAGTGTTTTTAAAATGAATACAAAAATAGAAAGGCAAGAATGGGCCTCATCCCTATAGAGAAAAAAAAATATACAATTTTTGTCATGCTATGCACTTCTGTTTCTAAAACTGCAAATTATAGCTTTAGCAGTCCTGTTTCTTGTCAAACACAAGCTATGTCCAAATCTGCTGTGGAAAAATGAACTTAAAATTAAGACAGTTTCCACTACTGTAATGTCTAGACCAAAAGGCAAAATAAAAAGGCCACTTGCCAAGAAAATGGGAACAGTAGAAGATAAGGGTTCTCCACAATCGTTGCAGCTAAGGCAGGCACCCATGCATGCTCTTAAGTGCTTACGTTGCTTTAAAAATGAAATTAAACTCTACATCTTGGAGACAGGTGGGTTCCTAATTCCTATTAGTATGAGTGGGATTTAAGTACTTAAATGTCTGTGGTGAGCTAGTCCAAACAAAATAAGCAAAACAAAAGTGACTTTACCTAGGCCCCTAAGTAACCTAAACCCATCTATTGTATGCAGAAGTCATGCCTATGCCCCTAACATCTTTGATAACAGCAGTATGACAAGAAGCCCTATGCTCTAGTCATGGTTTTCTACTTCTTGTAGGCACAGAGACACAAGTTTGTTTACTGTTTCCAGATACTGAGGGAATGTCCTCTTCTCCTGTATGTCTGTGCAAGAACAGGATCTTGTGCTTGGCTAAGGAGTACCATGAACGCAAGCTATTTGCCAGATGACTTTGCAAGCAGAATAGGATTGTTGTCTCCTAGCGTTTCTAAAGTTGGTCAAAATAGCTAGTAGGTACACCCATGCCAGCTGTGGTGCATGGAGGTGTATGTGACTCAGGATTGCCTCACTTGAGCTTTTATTCGGGTCACTAGACACACCTGGCCTTGCTGCAATGATTCTGATATTTGTAATGGAGCACAGGCAGTTCAAAAATATGAACTTCTCCTAAGCCACCACACGTTTGAGTTCAACGTTCAGTGATAGGATACTGGTGCAGGTATAATCTTTCCTAACCCGACCTGTTGCTGTGCTTAAGATCAGAAGATTCCAAAGGTGAATTTGAACATGGTCTTAGGAACTGTGCTCCAACACTTACTTAACGAGTTCACAGTAATGCTTCATGAGACTTCTCCCAAGTCTAGCCGGTATTCTGCAAAATAGTGGTAATTAGCTTAGAAGGGCTGCAGAACATTCCTGAAATGTACTTTCACTTTTCCTTTGCAGAAGATGTTTGTCTAATAGTAAGACTTTATGGAGTTCTTCTGCTCTCTGATCTGGCAGGTCCCCCACTGATCAGCTCTTTCTACAGTATGGCACCATTTGGAATGACTAATGCTGGGTCAAGGTACCTCAAGGCAAAGTAACAGTCTAATGTGACTACAACCTCTAGCAGGATGTTAAAAGCATAAGTAAAACCCCCAGGTCAGTATCCTCTTGTACTATCTAGGGTCAAACTGAATTGCAACTATCAAAAATACAAGGAAGACTGTTCATCTGGCAGTTCTGCTTCCCCATCACATACTAGGAACTACTGGACAGAGACAGATTAGGCTACCCCAGTTTCTTGATGAAACAGATTTACAGCTACATTACTCAGGAGCAGGCATTAGCATTAAAACATAGAAATTGGAAAATCTGCAAACAACTGCAGGTTGTTTAGCTATAATGCTTTCTGACGGCTCTTCTTCCTCTGAAACAAGTCCTGTAACATCCCTGAGCCTCAGCACCTCCATCTGTACATAAAAGAGAATTAACAGCACCTTGCCATCCCACCAAGTCTTTAGGAGCGCAAACAAATTCTATTGTGGAAGTTTCTCAAATATCCTGAGGTACTGAGGCAGTTACCTCTGTTAAGTATACAAATACATACTTGACCCAAAACTGAAGGCTTATAAGCAGTACATAGGTCTGCAGGAGGGGAGGGGGCCACAGTGGGGAAGAGCAGGAATCTGAAAATGACAGTGGCCCTCCAAGCTTTGGGAAGGACCCAGTCCTATTGCTGCATCTCGCTCGTGCTGCTGCCGATTTAGGCCTGATGCTGCTAGACTTCTGCCACCTCCCTCCCTCCATGCCCAGAGGAAAGAAAAATCACAAAACTTGCACTGCAAATTCACGACGGTAACAGAGACAGTGCTTGGACAGTTTTTTCCTTTGTTGGTTTGTTCCTCTAGTACTACCTTTTACAAGGTTTTACAGTTCCTATTTACTTCTAACTTTGACTGTCACCCTCTGATTGCTGAGGTATTAAAAAAAAAAAAAGGGGGGGAAACAAAGAGGAATGTGAGGAATAAATGAAACTGAGAGGATTTGATTAGTAAAGTACAGGCAGTTCTTTTCCCTTTACACGGCCCGACATTCAGTCTTTCATTGCCAGGGTTACAAGCAGCTTTTCACAAGCATTTCTGGTTGGGAATATAGTATTTCTTCCCAGGGACACTATTTTGTTTGTCTTGGCGTGCAGGCATTGTAATCAAGTCTATATATTACAGGACTGTGCCTTAGCACAAATGGCAGGCATTTCAAACCCTATTTAGGTTTCTTCCTTGCCCAACAAATTATCTAAAAATAGATAATCAAGACCTCATACTTTACATCTACGTCATTCCTTTTGGCTTAAATGAGGTAAGGAATGTAGTTGTTTTTCCTCTCCCCTTTCACTAACTGTTTGGATCTTTCAGTAAACAGATTAAGTCCCCCTTTTTCCTTCCCCCTCTCTTTTTGTTTTGCTTGTGAACAGCCAACAAGCTACAAAAGCCTTGTTATGATAATGTCTTCTCCCTTTTGCTTCTGTCACACTTTATTGGCTGAGGTATGGGCATTGGAATTGCTGGCCAGCTATATCCTCTCCCTTCCATGTTCTTCTCTCATCATGGCAATCCATTAGTATTTCAGTTCCTACATAGTTAATTTTAGCTGCAACTACCTCATCCTTGGAATCACAGTCCGAGTTTGATTTCAGAAAGGATTGATCCTACATTCTGAACTACAGAATATTAGAATGGCATCCTGTGAGAACTTGATGGGATGCAGTTTTGTACATGGAGATTCAGTGCAAAAGGATGCTGTTGTCATTGAATGAAGAACTGGGGTGTTGCCATAATAAAGTGCACCCTACAGGAATTAGTTTCTGAAAGTAGCTTACAGACAAGTAGGACTACGAAATATGACCAACCAACACTTAAGTATTTGTTATACTTAACGTTTCCCATCTTTCCATGGCTCAGTTAGAATAACTTTTGTGTCCTCCAATATTTAACTGGTAGACCAGGACTTAACATCGGGTCAAATCTGTCTTTGCTTTGAACAGTCACATCTTCACTGAATTTCACACGATGCGCAAAAGATAGATGTGTAGAGACATATATATAAGGTAAAATTCTGAACTGGCTTAAATCCACAGGGATTTTCCCAGTAGCTTTCAGAGGATTCAGACTTGAGTATTAAGTTGGAAGAATGTTTAAAAGAGTGGGGTGGACAATAAAAGAAGCTTAGGTGAAAGAGGAGAGGGAACAAGTTTTCAAAACACTTGAGTGAAAAAAAGGTAGACTGAGCAGTGTAAAGGATTTTTAGACCAGAAATTACCTCGGGTTTAGTCACAGTGAAAGTGAAGCCATGAGTGATGGAGAGACATACTCAGGGTCTCACACGTGAGTCAGTTCCTGTTCTGTCCAACTCTTAATACTCTAATTAAACTGTAATAAGCACCTCAATCGTTTCACTAAATGAGGCTACATCTTATGGACTATCACAACATAAGTAGACAGGCCCCAATACAACACTAGGAACAGTTAAACAGACCCAATTCTGCACCTGAAAGCTAAGCCACCTCTTGTGATGCTAAGTGATGCTTGTGGCCTGCCTTCGGGACATACCATGCTCTGTATTTTCTGTATACAAGAAAAACTACAGGACCACTGTTTTTCTATAGAAAAATAAAAGGGGAAAAAATACAGAAAGAAAATGCCAAAGACTGAATGAGCAAGTATTTTCTTTATATGTTACTCCTGGGATAAGAAACAGCTCTAAGAATGTTTGTCCAAGTTAAACAGTGTAACTACCTACTTCACAATTCTCAGGGAAAGTAAACACCCTAGTCTGACAAGAAGGTTTGTGAGGCCAAACCCCTTCGTCTCCCCCCCCCCCTTTTTTTTTTAAATAGCTTTTTCTTTCTTTGTCTAGCTTTCTCTATCTAGAATTATGTAATCACAAAACCAAACCAAAATGCTCATTCCAACCAGACAAGGCAAAGAAAACTTCCCCCTTTTGAACCACCTTCTCATTCCCTACGCTAACAGGGATACTGCTCTTCTACCCCCGAGTGCCTGACACTTTGTAGTAAGAGCCACAGCTTCTCCAAGCAGGTACAAAGTCTACCTGAACTGATCTGAGATGGAGTAGAAAGGGGCAGGAGATGAATTTGATCTCAGACTTCGAATCAGCCAGTAGTGAGATACAAGGCGGAAAAAAACCCCAAAGGTCATTAGAACCAGATAAAAATTTTCAAACTCATGCAGTATCTTTGTCTGTCTATATCTTACACAATTTCTTTTCCCCGGTTATTTTTAACCAACCATCATGAAATGGAGAAACTGGCAGCAGCTTTGAAAACTTCACTCCAGTGACCTCTCCCAAAGTTTGGGTATGAGAGATCCTGAAAGCTTGGGCTGAGCTTAGAGATATATGGAAAAGCATGAAAATCTGTGTATATTTACCTAGGCATCACTCACACATCTCATTCTACCCAGATTTATAAGCCTTATAGAACTTTATAGCATCAGGGCTGTTTTACAGTACGCTGCCTAAATCCACTGAGAAGATGGCCCTCACTTCCAAACTAAGCATATAACGTGTGACATTTCCAAATCACCTTTTTATTGATGCTTAAGTTATTTCTGGCAGAGGAAGGAAAGTTTTTCCTTCGCTCCCCCTTTTTTCCAATCGCACAAGCTGATGGTATGTCTGTACAGTAACCTAATGCCCCATGGGCAACTCTGTGCCTTGCCCAAAGTTCTTTTGAGTAATATTGGGATGAAAGCCTTGACATTTGTGTCTTTTGGGGAAAAAAAACCACCAACCAACCTCTGATAAAAAGTTAAGCCGAAATGACGTACCGTATTTAACATGGGAGACAGGCTACCCATTTTTTAATGAGATGGCTGGGTTTTGGTGGGGTTTTTTTCCCCGACTTGCGACCCATCAAACAGACCCCCCCCCACCCCTGGAAAAGTGCCCTGGGCTCAGGATGCAGTCACGAAGGGCTGGCGAACGGGCGAGGGACACGGCGGGGAGAAGCCGCGATACCTGTCCCGGAGCGCGGCGGGCCCCGCGGACCAGCCCACCCCTCCCGAGCCGCCGGGCTCGCACCGAGCGCCGTCGGCAGCGGCACCGCGCCACGCCGGGCTCGGGGGACAGCCCGCCACCCCGCCGCCACCCGCCGGCCTGTCCCCTCCGCTGCCCCCCTCGTCCCACCGCGGGCGCCTCCCCTGGGGCTCCGCGCCTGGACACAGCGCGCAGGGCTCGGCCGCCCCGTCCCGGCTGGACCCGCTTGACCCGGGCGGGGGAGTGCTGAGGGGAGCCCCGAGCCGGCCGCCTCCTGTCAGGACGGCGGGCCGCTGGCAGGCTCTGGACGCCCGCCCGTACCCCGGCCCCGGGACGGCCCCCGCCGCCGGCTCACCTTGTACTTCATGGCTGCGGAGCGCTGAGGGGGCCGGCGGGGCTGCTACAGCGCCCGCCGCCGCATCGCCGCTGCCTCTCTGCGCCCCGCCGCCCGCCCCGCCGCCAGGCTCCCCCGCTCATTTGCATAGCGCCTCCCCATTGGCCACGCTCGGGAACAAGGTGGGCCCTCCTGCCCCCGCCCACTTCATTTCCCGCCTTCCCGCCACCGGCGGCGCAGCGCGGGTTACGCGGCGGCGCTGAGGGGAGCGGGCGGGGGGCGTTGGGCCCAGCTGCTCCCGGGGGGGAAAAGCCCCGCACGGAGCGGGGGCGGCGGCCCTGCTCTCTGTCACCCAGCGACTCTGCCCCCGCCGTTTCAAAGCCTCTCACCTCCAGTTCTCTGCGTGAAACAGGCACTCTGAACAACAGGCCTTCTGTGCCGCCCCCGCCACTGCCTCCTGCGCTGGGGGATTGCTGGGCCTGTCGAGGTTCAAAGCGCCTGGGCTATCGGTGAAGGGAGTGCTGGGAAGAGTGACTGAAGTGACAGAGTGGTGTGGCACTTCTAATGCCTGTTGCAGCCTGGCCTGGGCCGGCCCTGCCAGCTAGGCTCTTGCAGGGGTCCCAGCCTGTTGTCAAACCCGCCCGGTGCTAAACCTTTTCCATCCATCCCTTCCGTAGTCACCTTGTGCAGCTTTTGGAGGGCTTGAACACTTACTTCATGCTGCTCGGTTCTTCTCTTTGCATTGTTTCCTTGTTGATTTTTGTTCTCCTTTTAACTTTTTACTTTAAACTAGTACCTCGGGAATCAAAATGCCAAGTGTTCGCTTTGCCTGGGAAAGCCTGCTATTTAAACACTGGTTAGGCACCAGAGGCCAAGATGTCTTTAATGATCGAAAGCTGTCCATTATAAAGAGTGACCATGGCAAATAAGAACTATTTAGAAAAGAGTAATAATTAACTCTGGTATCTTGGGGGTAGGAAAGAGCGGGGAAAATAAGTGTGTGCTGATCCTCCATGCTTTTTAAGTCTAACCCCTTAATCAGGCATGATTGACAAGATGCACATAATAGGAATCTTTGTGTATGGGGCATACTCCAGCTTGTTTGGGTGAAGGGGAAATTAATTCTCTCCTTTTTGCCCGAGTTGGAACTTACCCAACATTTCTAGGTCACAGATGGACGCAAGACTATTTCTAGTGGCCTAAGGAAAAACAGCAAAGGATAATCTTGTACTACCAGATTACAAACATAACTTCATTCCATAGTACAGTGATATCCATAAATTCTCATGTGACTACTCTTCTAGAGAGGGATCCTATTGCTAAAATGGCTTCATGGCTTCTAAGGAATGTCATACTTTTATCTGCAATCTCCTCCGTTCTCTAGTTTCAGCATAAAATACATGCTTGTACTAATTGAATGTGAATTTTTTTTTCTAGACTACCTTCTTGACAGTATATGCCCTAGTAGTTCATCGGTGTGAGTCCCTGTCAGTCCAAAAGATGTCACAGTTATTAGCGAGAAAAGCGAGCTTCTGCTTTCTGTGTTGCAGAGCATGCCACTGTGACTGGGCTCCCTGTGCAGTGCTATAGCTTCACTGGCTATAACCCCTTGTAAGGGTTTTTCTTTCCATTTTTGTTGTTGTTGATTCTTCTCATTTTCCAAGAAGATACTTGTTATCATTTTGTATGTGCTGAGTTTGGGGCAGCATTTTTTTAAGTGTAGCATCAAAATAAATTTGGTTAGTTTCAGGAGAATAATGCTCATTTGTATGTTGTGTCCTTAGACACTGTATTTTAGAAAAGAATTCTTCCAGTGATTATGCATAACCAGCTTACTATTAGGAGAGTGCAAATCTCTTTGGAGTGATTCTTAACTGTAGAGTTTAACCTTTGATTTTCTTTTTGCATGTTTTTCCCCTTAATACTCTAAGGATAAAACTTTCTCCTGGGCGGAGAAAAATTTCTCCTAAGTACAGAGGACGCAATGGCTAAGGTGTTAGCATGGTATTGGACTAGCATGCAAATCCTGTTTCCTGACCAAGCTCTGAATAATCTCTTTATGTGGCACCGTTGTCATGAAGATAAACGCATTCAAGACTGTAAAACCACATTAATAAGAACTGGATAAGTATCAGAGACAAAAATAAGAAAAGTAGAATCATATTTCTGACTTCATCTAATACGGAATGCATCTGGTTTCCAGTCACTCCACCAATACTGATACTTTTAATTGTTGTTTTTTCCTTTTTCAGAATGCTTTACAATCACATTATGAAACGTAAGCACATTTGAGAAGCTGTGCCTTCTACTTTTGTCTTAGCTTGTGTTGCTTTTAATGTATGTAAAATGTCCCTGACTGATCTTAATATAAGGTAACTGATGTGTTAATGTAGAATTCTAGTTGGGTGGTTCTATGGTAGATTTTGTTTTGCCTTTATCACTCTCTGTAAGTCATATTAAAAACTTTTAATTAGATGCCATTGAAATGACACTTCGTGTCATTGATAGCTATACTTTACAATTCTGAAGAAGCAGAAGCAAGAGTTGGTATTTTACAGGGAGAAAAAGAGATTGCCATTGCACACCTCCTCCTCAGTGAAGTCCCACTGCTCATTTAATGTGCGTACCCTCCCTCAACCTCTCACCTACTTCGTTTACTGTCTCAAGTTTTCTTTGCACTTTGAGGGTGTTTTTAATCTCCCCAAGGGTGAAATACTCCCGCTTAGTGCAACACTTCTAGCAGAGCTAGCAGCATGGTAGAGGTCCCCGATCTATCGTGAATATCAGGAATTAGATCTACCTTGAAAAGGAGATTTGTAAATATGATCCTCTAGCCTTGACACATTACTAAAAGAAGTCAGGATTGTGGCAAGTTCACATTTGTGGTTAGCGCAAGCACTTTGCTTTTCTTGATGACCTTCTTGACTGCCGTGCATTTACTATGTAATACTGTATTTCAGGCGTAGTCTAGGAAAGTTTTGAGTTGGTTGCCTTGGATAATCAGCTCAATTATGCAATGGAACATGCTGATGAGGAAGCCAAGACCTGGTATTACTGATGTCTGTCTTGTAGAGGCAACTTGAGCTATATTGCCAGGATTTATAACTACAGGATCCTATTGAAGTTCTCAGGAGGGTAATTCCTGTAATGTGTCTTCTTGCTTCACAGCACAGCCATGGCTTGATTCACTGCCTCATATTTTATGCTGCTGGAATTCTAGCAGAGTAGCAAATGGGTTCTGTGACTTGGTCTTGTGCCTGCATCAATGGCTTTTGTTTCTTTGCTTCTGCTGACGGCAACTAATATTACTCTCTGCTCCTTTGGGCAACCTGCTGCTTGCCTCCTACTCTCATACACCATCCTGGTAAACTTATCACTTGCTTTATTTTTCACTCTATCACTGGTCTGTGTCTTCCTGGTGCCCTCCTGATTGCTGCTTGGGGTTCCGAGGTATTTGGGGGATGGCGGCAAGTAAAATGGTAGGGCAGCCAAAAGGACTGCTTGTCAGCCAGGCTCTGCGGCTCACCGGCCACAGCCCTAGGCACACAACATGAAACAGCTGTCAGCCGGGCTGGGACGGGAATACCCGTTGAAGCAAATCAGCCAGCTATCACCCTGTGACAATGGATAGGAGAAGAACACAAGACAGATATCCTGCTCTGAAAGGTTACTCAAACAAAAATCCCTTGTTCCTATTTCCCCATGATACAACCTGAGAAAAGAGAGACACAGCAGAGTGTCTCCCTTACAACTGAGAGACTCTTTTCAGGAAGGGTCTGTGAGCTCTGTGTTTGGGAAACACTGAGCTATCTTTTTTCTTCCCCTCCCCCCTCCCCCCCCCCCCACTGCACAAAGCTCTAACTATCCTTTGGATAATGTTGTGTGGCATCTGCATCACTTCTTGCTGTGATACTTGGCCGGGGGGGGGGGGGGGGGGGGGGGGGGGGCGGGAATTGGGATTAAAATTAATTTAGTTATAGTGCCACTGCACTTTACGAGCAAAGGAGTCGTGGTGATTAGCCTTGGTCCTGCTGCCTATATAACGCTACCCAGACTGGTTCAGCAGGTATGCAGTGGATGGAATTCCTTCAGTATATAATAGTTCTATACACACGCAGAGTGGTGGAATTTGCTTGCTTGGACAAATCTGTTAAAAAAGATGAAACGCTGCTGTTTCCTGAAAAGAACACTAACAAAAATTCACCACTGATGTGGGCAGGCTTCTGTGTCTGTCTGCACAGAAAGGCCCCCTCTCCCACCTCACTAGGAGATATTGAGAAAAAGATTTCATTCTCACCCAAAGAAGGGAATATTTTGCATTTCAGCAAACCAAAACAAAGTCTGCTCTGTTTTTCTTTGACCAGCGATGGAAATCTTTTCAAGCAAGTGGTCTGTTCCATTTAATGGTAACAGAAGTCTGTCCTGGCAGACAGAGGGGTGAGTGGTGATCGCTGTAGTAGTCAGGTTTACATTATTACATTCTCAAATTATGAGGATAAAAATTGTTAATAGAACAGTCTATTTAAATTTGACTGTCCTTTGCCATTCTTCCTAAGATGCATTTTAACCGTGGAGCTAGTTCACTTGCCTTGCTCTTGAATTCTAAATTTCTTTTAATATATATGAACTAATCCTACACGCATTCCACCTACCTTCACAGTCAAGCACAAAAGCTGTTCACATTCTCAAGAAGGGCATTTTATGCAGTGTTTCTTCAGAAATCACTCATTTAACTTTGTAAGTCAACCATCAAGGCCCTGTTTAGTGACCCTCCTTCAGATAAAGGGAATAAATGGAGCTCAGCTCCCTCTGTCCTTTCTGTTTTGCTTCAAATGCCAGCCAGAGAGAAACATACTGGTGTCCTCCCACCCAAAAGATTTTGAAAGTGAATCCGGCCTTTGTTAGCTTGAGAAATTATGGCAGTCAGTTGGGATTTAGATATTCTGGCACTGGCCATCACTGAGCCACCAGCCTGACCCAGTGAATGAAATCTGAAAAGTCTGTTTAATTAAAAAAAAAAAAAAAAAGAAAGAAAAAAAAAGAAAGAAAGAAATGGGAGGAAAATAAATACCACTACAATTTTCATTTGTTATGAGAAGCAGGCCGTCACCTTCTCAGGGGAAAATGAACACAGGAGAAGGAAACAATGGAATCGCTACTAAAAGAGCATGAGGGACCCATCTCATCCTGCAGAAAGGAAAAGAGAGAATGTAAAATCAAAATGAAATACATTTATCTGTGATCCAGTGCTGAGCACTAGCTGCAGATGAGGATGGATAAGAAAAGCTTTTCCAGGTCCATGCAGCACAGCAGCTCCCCAGCCACCTGGCTGGTGTAGAGCACGCGGGTCAGGGGGACTCTATGTTCTCAGCAGCACTGCGAGGAATTTGTGCGAAGACGGCAGCAAGCGTAGCTGAGCTGCCACATACACTTTGCAAAGCTGAGGCAAGTAAGAGCTCTGCAACCCTTGGTATGTGCACTGGTGCAGGTAATGGTGGTGCTTTGGGTGGGAGAGATGGCAGAAGCCGGTGGCTTCAAGCCAGGTGCAGGGCTGTGGCAGACTGGGTTCCCAGTGCTTGCCTGCCCACAAACTGGTATGTTAGGAGGGCAGGAAAAATGTCAGGTATGCGGGGAATACTGGAGAGGGAAAAGAATGTCAGGATGGAGCATGCACTGGCCTATTCCTTCCAGAGATACTGTCAAAGACTTACTCATTTCCCAAACAAACCAACCAGTCTAACAGTGGTGCTCACAGAATACACTCCTTTATTTTCCCCTCTGGCACTGAATATTTTTTATATATGGGTTAAAAAATACAGGCTTGCTTCCAGACGTGTGGCATGCATGCCATTCAACCTACAGACACCAAAAGAGGCTTTTTTTTGTTTTTCTTAATAAAAGCTGAAAAATAGCACAACTATGGAGACTGCAAAATAATTCTGTTCTCTGGTTCACAGTTGTGTGGATGAAAAATGATAAATGTAATACATGGAGGTTGCTCAAGAGGAAATGTATATTTAGACATCACAGCTCGTTTAAGATGAAAGGAGTCCAGAATTGGAACCGGAATTGCCTCAGACGAGAAACTTAGGCACAAAGTTTAGGTGTGTTAAGCTTTTCATGCAGTCGTAATTAGTCATAGTGCTGGCATCCAAAAGCTCAGATCTTTACCTGAACTTTCTACTTGAACTTTCCCCAGTTTGGGCAAAACTCTGGAGCTGAGATTTTATTCACATGGATCATGTTACATTAGTCCACTAGGTATTAAAATTGTTAAAATAGGAGTGAGTCGAGTAAGGTTTTTCTTTGGGTTGGGTTTTGGTGGGTTTTTTTTGGTGGAGGCCAACCAGCCAACCACAGGACTATGATCCCAGATTGGAAACAGCCCAGACTTTTTTTAAATACATGCATCCAGAATACTAGTTTGTGGGAATGAAGTCCTGAGTCAAGTAGCGCATAAGCCACCCGCAGAGGAGTTCCTTCGTAAAAGCAGGACTGCGAGTGTGGACAATAAAGTAGGAAACAATGGCCTGGACTAAAAAGGTTTGCTGACGTCCTGTTTGGTATCTAGGAAGATAATAGTTTTTAGACTATCATCACTAAGTTTTTTTCTCAGCAGGCGTGATCTTGTCTCCACACATGCACACACAGAGTAATATCAGCAATTCCCATGCCCAGAAGCTTTGTCTTGAATGCAGTAGTGCATGGCTTTGCTCTTTCCAGGCTCTGGTGCCGTGCTGCTGCCTGCTCTTCCTGCCTGCCTCTCCTTCACCTCCTCCTGCCTTCCCAGTCCTGCAGTCAATGGGGTGGAGAGCCCTGAATCCAAACACACGTGCCAGCACTTTTCTCTGAATTTGTGGATGTTTTGGTCCATCTGTTGCAGAAACAGCCTAACATTTATTCCTGAAGTGGTATTTAGAAAAAGGTCCTGCGATTCAGTGGGAAACATTTAGGTCTAAAGATCACAAGGATGTTGCACAGAAACATGAAGCTACAAAATAGCATATAAAGAGGGGTGTGAACTGAAGTCCTTACACATCTGTTAGATTATAAATACTGCATCAAAATCCTTGAAATCTCATGAATCCTCTGTGCAGAGCATTTCTGCATCTTAGCCCCATCTCAGGGAGCTAGGACCAAAGAAACCCTTATCTAAATACTCTCCCCTTCCCCCCGAAACAGCGTTTCATCTTTTGTAACAGGCACACTAACTTGGCAAAAACTCAAAACTGACCCTAAAATACAATCCCTTGACCATAAACTGTCCATCAGTTTTATACATCATCCAGGGAATCGTCCTGTGACTGGACTAGCCAACTGTGTCCATTTCGCTTGCAAAACCTGTTATATTTTTGTTTTCTCTGGTTTTAGGAACCTTTTGTTGCATGTCTCCCACACTTCTTTTAGCAAAGGTAATCTGCTGTCGTTATATTTTATATCCTCATGTTTTCCCTCTCCATCTCTCACCCGGAACTCTTGCACAGCACCAAACCCATTTCTCCCTGGTAGGGCCAGCAGCTTGGTTGTTGTCCAGTAGCCAGCAACTAGTTCTTTCCACTGGGAGAAGGGGAAGCAAAAATGAAAATTTAATAAAATGCAAGTTAGCAATTAAAAAAGAAATCAATTAATCCAAAGGGGAAACTTATGTTTTGCCTTTACCACCAAGCTTCCCCTGAAGTCTCAGCCCGGAGGTGTTTTGAGGCTTGAGGAATTTCAGGGAAATTTGCTTCTTTTGGAGGTGCTTGGAGCGAGGATATATGAAAGGAAAGCATTCAACTTTTCTCTCTTTTGCCTCAGCTAGATCTGTGGAGGTCAGTTGATATCCATAACAACAGGGAACTGCACGTGAAATGTCTCACACTGTCTGACTTATTTTTCTCTTCTTTGGGTGTTGGTGTTTAAGCTCTCATCTCATACTCAGTGTAAATTTGCATCTCCACAAAACTGCCAAAAATGGTTATCTTTGCTGCCATCTAAATCTGTTTTTGGTCTACTCTCCCAAAATCATTCTTTAAAGGCAAACGACTGGTTTCCAAATGCCTCCTCCTCTTCTGTTATTTTTAACAAGCAATTCAGTCTGATGTCGTTTAAAGAAAAAAAATCATTGCCTTACTGCGTGTTGCAGGACTCAGGAAACAATACTAGAAGAGAAGGAACGTGGGAACTCTGTTCCCTCTCTTTTCCATTGCTCTCGTTTGCAAACTCTGAATGCTTCCAGCAATGGGGTAGCCAAAGACGGGGTGAAAAGGACAGAACATGTTCCCATTGGCAAAGCTTCCCTCGACTTAAATGGGACCAGAATTTGGCCTGCGCTGTGTAGCATCCCAAGCCTTGGCTTTGACTTAATTGGCTCCTCATAGTAGACTGTCTCTGCTGAGGGAGACAGCGCTTGCAGATAACTTGGCTCTCACAAGTATCCACCACAGTTACTCTTCTGCTTGCTTCAGTCTGGATACTTACACTTGCACAGCTGATAGAAGCACCGGTCTTGCGATGACATGAAAGGAAGGCTGCACACAACCATTTGCTGGTCTGTCCTTCAACACCTACGTTCTCTTCTCTGTCTGCCCTTTCGCTCACATCGCAGTTGACTCACGGTGTTTGCTCCTGAAGTCTGATGAGGGCTTGAGTCATAAGTGCTGACACGAGGGTTTGACTCCTCTCCTCCTCAGAGTTCAGCCCTGCTGTCTGGGAGCTGTAAAGATCTGTGTCCGTGTGTGCTCATGCCTTTTGAGGAGGGGCTTAGCTCATTTCTTGTGCCATAAGGTCCTGGAGATGTATGTCTGGAAGCCATTGCTGAAAATCCCTGGGACTGTCAGGGTGCTGTAGAGGCTCTCCTTTAAAGTTTTGACACAGAGCGTGTTGGCTCTGGCTCACTAGACAGTAAGTAGGCACTGCAGAAGCACCTTAGTCGTGCTTTCAAAAGTAAGGCAGCGTGGTGTGCCATAGTGAGCGCAGCTGCCATGGGATGGGTCCACAGTAGCTGTTCCAGGAATTGTTGTTTCCAGCGAAAGACCATGGTATGGATGAGTGTTTGCCCAAAAAGAAAGCCATGAAGGCTGTACGTGTGCAATCCCCTCTCCCCAGAACATAAGCAGTGGTCTGACATGAGTACCTAGTGATCTAAATGCTGGCTCAGAGACGTGAAACTCAAAGATGTGCTGGGGGAGCAGGTTTCGGGTATATATGTGTAGATGGGTAACAAGGTTTGGACTAAAGCTGGTGGAATAGACTCCTTGGACTGGTCTTATCGTTTTGTTTTCCATATTTCTCAGAGATGGATATTCTGGTGCAGAGATGAGAAGTGGGAAAGCATAAGAAATGCAAGGTCCCAAATGCTGACTCCTGATCTAAGCACATGGGTGAAAGAAAAGTCTGTCTGACCAAGTTGCATTTGTAGGGGTGGAATGGAGGGAGACAATTCTTTGAATTTGTGGGAAAAGGGGCAAGAAAAGGAAGGTGGGCAAAGAAATAGGCGATTATTAATCAAAATAAAGGAGACAAGTAGTCAGGGGCATTAGGGATACAAAGCACCTCACACCTTATGTGGATCAGAACAGATTATAGCCTTTTCTGTCTTCTGAGAAATCTGTTCCCCTCACTTTCTTATTTAAAACATTCTGCACGTGATAAATAACAAAAAATATAGTTCTTAAAGACTGAACCACATTCTGGTAGCAGCCAAGATAACTTTATGAAGACAGACAAACTTGTGTTAAATTAAAAAATACATATATCATGCTAGAAAGTTATGTAAGATTCTATTTTAAAATCATCTGGTCCTAATTTGCTAAATTTACTGCCTCAGAGCTAATGCCAAACTGCTACATTTGATTTATAGAAATACTTTAGCACATTTTTCCATCAGGCTATTGTAGAGTATATTTACTGCCTTTTTATTATTGTTAAAAATGCAGACTTCTTTAAAGGAAAGGAACATTTTTGAAGAGCTTATTGATAGTTTCTCACAGGATGCCAGGAGACATGCAGATAGTAAACAATGCTGTGTGCTTAGGAACATTCCACTCGATTTTCAACTCCTTCACCATCTATTTTTTTTCTTTGTAATTGAACAAAGCAATCCATCTGGTAAATGGATGTTTGAAAATGTCCAGTTTGTGCCAAACCACTTTTCTTAAGCACAGACTACATTTTTTTCAGGCAAATATTTAAACAGCAGCCGTACTATGATGCATTGCTAACCATTAAACAAACACACACAAAACCCAGACAGCGGGCAGGGGGCAGTCAGGGTGGAAGAAAGCTTAACAAATATTCCATTAAAAAAATCTATCTAAAAATATCATGCTAAACAACCCTCCTTCTTCCCCTTTCTCTCCTTGAGAAGGGCTTCCAAATGGGAAATGACTGCTAGGGAGTGGAACCTATGCCCTGTGTTCAGCAAAGTGATTGAATGCGGGCTTAAATTCATTTGTATGTGTGTGCTTCACTAAACTGGGTCCTTGATGAGCTTTGTACGCTTGTGCAACAAAATTGTATTCCAGAGGAGTTACGTTTTTCAAGATTTTGAGAATTCATCATAGGTTTTTTTCTCCTGCATCTATCTCCTGTTGAACATATCTGCAAAGTTTGCACCATATGCAGTGAGTTCTCAAGTTTATGGATGCTGGATGGAGCTCTGGTTCAGGCCTGTCCCTAATTTTTATTCATCTCTGTATACTGATTGACTGAACCCAGAAGTGCCACAAGCAGAGGGAATTTTTCTAGTATTTCCAGCTTGAGCAGAAGTAGCTGGTATTACACATCTCCTCTTCTGCTGTGGTAAACTCAGACTAACTCAGACCAAATCTAGCAGTCATACCAGTACCTCTTCTCCAAAAGTCCCCACACAGTTACCTGAAACTTGTGTTGCCTGCTTTCATTTTGATGCCTCTCTTTTCTTATCCATCTCTACAACTGTTCTCTGTTCAGTCTTAGATTCAAATTCAGTCTCCTAAAGTCACACAACCAACTAACCAAGTTCAAGGACTTTAACTTCAGCCTTGTTTTGAGTCCATAAACTCCCTCCTATTTTGAAGTCCTAATCTTTGAGTAATTTTGAAGCTTAATTAATGAAGACTGATATTTTTTTGCCTTGATGCAGCAAGACATCAGACTTTTAATGGCAGCTTCAAAAAAAGCATCAATGCTTTTAAAGTGTCTGGTCTCAATAGCAATACTTCTAGGTGAGTTGGGTTTGCACAGCTGAAGAGGCTCTTACCTCAGCAAAAGAATGGGAGGGTGTGATGCTCATCCTAGCAAAGCTGTGGCTCGTGTAGCTGTGACTCCACGTTATTATCTGTTTAGTCTCAAGATAGAGAAGACCTAGTCAGTTATGCCAGTCTTACAGTGCCAAGGTAAAATTTATGAATTTTATGAAAAAAAATGAATCCCTTGCCACTGTGTCTGCTTGTAACATCCCAAGATTTTAGGGCATTTCTATTTTGTGAAACAGGTACTAGACTATTGTAGTTTTTGTAGATGTTGCTATGGTTGTTGGAGAAGGACTGTTAGAAAAGGGTAACTGTGTGTGTTGCTCAGTGTGAAAGGCTCCATGCTAAGAAAATTTCCCTGCAGCTCATCAAGTACAAATCCACCAAATCTTCTCAAATGCTTCTGTGATATAGATGCATGAGAGCCGCTCATGAAGAAATGGACTGACATGAAAGGGAAGGAGGGTAAAAAGGTCACAGCTCAGAAAAGAAATGATTCAGCAGTAGTTTTTGTGAGCTGGCATTTGTGTTTGCAGGTCAAAGTCAGTGTAAGGTTGCAAATGTTCTTTTGTGTTCTGCTCTGGAAAGGAGATAACGGTGCAAGACAAGCAAAGCACTAAAGTCTAAATTTAATTTGACACACCATGAAAATGAGACAATTGTGTGCTAGCTGGTTGAGGTCCAGAGATGTCACCTCCCATTACTATCATTTGCTGAGTGGTTGCCAACATTTGCCCGTTTTCACAGCCCCATCAATGCTATAGATGAATATTTCTGGGACTCCTCAGTAGTCTGAAGAAAAGTGGAGCTTTGTTTTTCGGGAGCTAATCCCCTTAAACCACTTCCTCTTCCCATTGGAGTGAGGTTTTCTTAATGCCTTTTTGTGTGTTTTGTTTTGTTTTAATGACCAGTGCTCTTGGGGCTGTTTCCAGGTCTCCCTGAAAGGTCAGGTCTGCTTTTCTCTTTGCTTGCCATTCATATGGTGAGTAGCAAGTGCTCCTCCTGACTGCTTCCCTCAGGCTTTGAGACAGCTGTTTGCTGACCTCAATTCCTTTCTTTGAGGTTGACAGTGATTATTTCGTTATTTCAGTCTTCGGAAAAATAAGAGAGTTCCTTACAAACTTGTGAATTTATATCCCTTTTTGCTATTTATCACTACTTTGCCCAAATCCCTGGGTAAATAAAAAGTACATCTGCATCTTTCCACCTTTTCTTAACACAGTGATAGAATGAAAGACACCTGATGCAGAGAAGAATTTTTTTACCTGCAGCTCTGGAGAGCTTTCATCTCTGCTTTAATGTTTGCCTTTGTTGTTGCAGGGTTTGTTCTGCGTTTCAGAAAACAAAACCACACTTGTGACATGTTTATATAGTCATGGTTCTAGACTTCAGATGTATTGTGTGTCAGCAGGTGTCCGCAGATAATATGAAATACATCAGGCATGCCATTTTTATAGATAGATATGATAAAGCCCCTTAATTAAACTAGTCATACATCCTAAAGAAAGACTGCACCTGTCTTTGGTTCATTCAAGATCCTGGTGGTGTTGAGAACCTGGAAAGCTATACTTAAGCTGCTTAGTTTTATGAGTGATAACTGTCTCTTGGGACCAGTCCAGTTGATAAAGCTTATGTTGAAGTAGGTGACAGGGTATGGCATTCGTATGTGTAGCGTAATAATTCTGACTTACTACATATAGATAACTTCATACCTTCATACCAGATTAATTCCAAGTGTCACCATGAATGGTGAAGTTAGATACAAAAAAATATGTCAGAGTATGAGAAGATTTAACTAAGTCCAGCCTTCAAAGCAGAAACTATCTCCTCTGTAATCAAGGACATGTCTTTTTATAACAGTATTAAGTTCCAAAGTTTGGTGCTAGATAGCTAATGTGAGCTGGATTAATTTTGCTTATTTCTCTCTCCATTACTTATTTACAAAAAAAATTGTACTATTTCTTGGGTTCACTGATATATTTTCAAAATAATTTGGGGCTTTTTGGCTCGTATCATGGCTCCAATTCCATAGAAGAATCATCTCATGATTTTTTTTCCTGCTATTCGTGACTCTATGATCCATTCCTCTTCAAGGTTTCAAAAATGAATTGATTGGAGAGAGTGCCACTTTTGGACCAGATGAGGTCAGAAGACAATTGCTGAGATGCTAATATGAACCCATCTCTGGTCTACAACCACAATATGAGAAACGGAGTACTAGAGAAAAAGTTGGTTCATTTAGCTGTGTTCTTTATCAGAGGAAAATAAGGGAAGGACTGCATACATCTTAGCCTGTCAATGGTATATTGACCACACGGTGGCTGAATTTTGGTTAAAAGAACATCTTCCAGTGTTTAAATATTTATTGACCTAGAACTATATATGACAGAGATGTAATACAACTGTTTGATCACGTTGTCCCTTGCATTTAAGAAAATTTACTGCATCCTCTACTCCATTTTTTTTCCTTGATGGAAGTAGTAGGTCAGCAATCTCTGAACTGCTGGCTGTGCTTTGACATAGAGTAGTATCATCAGTATTTTGCTGGAAGGAAAACTGAGGCACTTGGTGATTTGCTCATGATCACACAAGAAATGCAAAAAAGTTGAGGTACAGGCAGCTGTGAGATGAATGGCAGGGAGAATTGGCTACTCAGCTGCGACAACAGTGCTTAATAGGGGAGCATGGGCATTGCTCAGTGGCGCTGCTGTGTCTTCATTGAATCTCCCCCATTATACCCTTGGCTGTGTTGTAATGCTACAAAGAACACCTAGCTAGATTGCCCTTGCTCTCCGGTCTGTGTCATCCTCCTCCTCCAAAATCAAAGTGGTTTGGAGGTTTGGTTCACTTAGGCATGTGAATGTTTGAGGGCTAGGCTTCCAAAGATAAATGTGGGTCCACCAGGCATGAGACTGGGCTGACTGAGCATGGAGTCTATGGACAGGTCTACCTTAAGGTATCCCAGCTGACATATGGCTGCAACTCCAGGAAGGCAGTGGTATCCAAAAGGTCCCGTTGCCTTATACCCACCCTTTTATGGTTGGTTGAGAGTTGGGTGCATGAGCCTCTTGAATCCGATGCCTGAACATTTGTTGGGATCATGGCCAAGATACCTGAATGTCCTGGCTCAGCAAAGCTGAGCTGGACTTGGAGACCTGCATCTCCCCTGTCCACAAATGCATTTCTTCTGGCAGAAACAAGACATGCAGAGTAGAAAACACATAAAATAATAATAATCACATCTTCAAAGTATGTTTGAGCTGTTTCCAGGTAAAATTTTGGTCCAGGAATTCTGGGAGCTGGAGAGATTTGGTAGTCAGAGTAATAGTAGTAGAAAAATCTGGGCCCAGTTTCCAGTCCCTGATGTTCAGCCAAGTGAAAATTCATCCATTGTGTAATTGTCACAGCCTGCTTGCTTAGACGGCCACGACCTCTGCCACTTTTATCCTGTAAATACAAAGTGGCCTCTTCCCTGGTTCTGTTCCCAAGGAACAGAAAATTATTTCACTGCAGTCAACCATCTCAGTGCTCAAAGTAGCCAGTAAGTTTTTCCCAGGACTTCTGAAAATCCTCTTCATTTGATGGAATGCACACAGAAGACAAAGATACCTTAGAGGGAAACTACTTTTTTCAATTGTTTTCTGCTTCTACTAATTTGCGCCATACATAAAAAAATAGAGACCCTTAAATCCATTACTGATTCAGTAACTTCTACATCAATATCCTGCTCTCTGCACCAGCAGTCTTGCCTACCTTGCTAGCTGCAGTGACAAAATGTGTCTTTCTGGTTCTTTAGCACGAAATCACACCTCACACTGGGAGTTTCTAGGTCTCACATTCCGAAATGCTCACTTTCAGAAAGGATGTGGTTTTCCTGTTCTGTATGTTGCAGCACAGAGCTGCACCAAAACGCACTCTGATGAAGCTTGCTGTGTAGTGTCAGCTGTGACAAATGCTTTACCATTTTTCTTCACAAAGGATGGAACCTGCTGTTTTAGTCTTCTGAACTGCATCTGGCCTGCTGGAAAGGCTAGACTCAGGTTTAACTTGCATGCTGGGCGCAGTAGGACAATAGGACAATCATTAGGACAGAGGAACAAATGGAGACATACAGTGCAATGATTCTTGCCTAAGTGCTTAGTAAAACTGGCCCTGACTTACTCTTTGCTTTGGCTTCTTCTGATATTAAGGTGCCACCACAATAAATCTTTACTCTTTCAACCTCTGTGGCAGGTACCTAACTAGACTTTACGTCCTGGCTTGACTCCATACCCACAAAGCTGCACCATACAAGGAAACCTTACATGTCACCTTTTTGCTTGCCAAACATCTGCTAAGTCCCTGAGAGCGCTTAAGAGGTCTAGTCTGGGCCCTCTGGATTTGGAGTCTGCAAAGGGCCATGCTCACTGGAGCTAGTGTCTGCAACTCAGTTGTGAAAGGTATAGCAGACTTCCCAGGAGCATGGAAGAAATGCAGGTGGGGACATCTCCTTAAACCAAATGGTGGGGAAAAGCAGATGCAGCGGTTCCTCTGAAGCGTCTTCCAAAAGGGCTACACATTTCTAGGAACACAGGGCTAGTTCGGCAGGGACTAGCTGTGTCACTGAAGAAGCTATATTCATTCGCTCAACCCAATCCTGCTACACGTCATAACACACAAACAATTTTCTTTCCTTTTTGCCAGCAGGCAGCCATGGTTCATCATCAGTGCATTTATATCTTCAGGGAGGGATACACTCCTCTCTGCTGGGACTGCAGTAGTCTGCAGGTCTTTATGCATGAGGACCAAAGTTTCTCTGTTCTTCCTGACCAATTTGCTAATAAATTGAGAAGAAAAAGGGTTCACCATGTTAATGCTATTTCTCCACTCACTGGCCAGCAGTGGACACCTCTTGTGCTAGGTGTCGAGGATGGCCCTAAGGTGACTAGGAGATGCGCACAGCTGTGCAATTAAAACATCCACCTGCCTTCTGGGAGCATTTGCCATACTTGCTGCTCTTGGCCAGAGGGCCATGCTGGCTAATGCTCCGTGGTAAACCTGTAGCGACACCGATTTGACAGAACTGGAACTGCTGAACATACTCAGCATGGAGTTCCTTAACTGCTAGTATGGCAATGATGTCTCCATCTTTCTTCTCCATAGAGAACACACACACACAAAAAAAAGCTTTATAATCTAAAATCCCTCAAAGTTGTGGTTTGAAACTGCTACCAAATAAAAGTGTTGAGGAAATATTTGCCCACCAATTAGTAAACGGTTCTTTAAGGACAAGTTCTTGAGATTATTGCACAATTCCTGGTCTGCAACCCCATAATGAAAAAAAGTGACTCTTCTCTAAAACCACTGCCTGGCCACAAGTCAGGATTTCATTTCAAGGAAATGCTGATATCAAAATAATGAGACCAATTCCATTCATTACATTTTAATAATTTTCCAGACCATCTCATTTATGCTGAAGTGGCTTCTGTTTTTCTCAAAAGAAAATATGTAAAGCGTAGTCATCATACATAGGTTGGGTTCTTTTCCCCATGTATATGTTTTGAGTGTGAAACACAGGCTTCCAACAATTTGCTTTTGGTCTTGATTTCATCTGGGTTTTTAATGGGACGCACAACAATTTTGAAACAGCTTCTGACCTAAACAGCTCATTGTTCTCCTTGTATGGCTGAGGACCACACATGGCGATTTAAGAGACAGTAGTTGCTAGTAGATCTCAGGTATTTTCTCCCTCTCCTGACAGAAGGTAACGTTTTACATACAGGAGATGTTGTGGCAAAATTTCAGCCGATACTGAAAAAAACCCAAGTCAGGACAGACATGGTAGTATGGGGACTGCAAAAGCAAAGGACTAGCTCAGGGCATGTTTGCACTAACCTGGAGGAACTAGATAAATTCTCCAGACTCTTTTTTTTTTCCTTTTTTTTTTTTTTTTTCCCCCCCCCAAGATAGCCTCAGGTCTTCTGAATCATACATAACATTCAGCAATGGAAAGTTTCTGAAATTTTGCATTGGTTGAATTTTCACAGTGCATCTTCCAAAAGTACCCATGGCAGCGTGCAATATTTATATCCAATCCAGTATTTTCAGACCTGTTCTGCAACTGTGCAGCTTCTTCCTGGAGCAGTGAAAAAGCTCCAGGGGGACTCCCGCTCATGTGCCAGGCCCTCAGTTTAACAGCGAGGCAGTTTGATGCACTAGCACGTGAGCATCTCTTTTCTCTCTCATTCCTCAAGTTCAAAGAATACCAAACACAGATGAAAATGGCCCTGACCTTTCTACCAAGCCAGCAGTATTGTTCCATTTTTGCCTTCTAGTAAGCAGCTCTGACAGCCCAAGGCCTGCCTAATTCTACCTATATTTAACTATGTTTTGTTCTGCTAATAGTGTAAATTATTTCACATGGAACAAAGGCTGCCAGGGGAACTGGATGCTCTTCCCCTTGAGTAGCACACTGAGGATCTATTCCCAGGTCATTCTTGTCGCTGAATATTTTCTGATTGTTCTGATGAACACTTGCATTTTGATTTGTTCCTACCAGCCTGGCATGTAAATATCTAAATGGTGATGACTGCACCAGCTCTTATAGAAGTCTTACAGAATTCCATAGGCCAGATTATTAAAGCTATCTCTAGGGGAGGATTCTACTTTATTTGTGAAGTATCATAAGTGATTTAAATGATACTACTCATCAGTTGAGGTGTTTTCAGTCAGAATAACGAAATACTGGATTCTGTACCTTCTAAAAAGGATTCCTGCTTTCAGTAACCTCATTTCTAATTTATAATGGATATTAAAATATCTGCATGTGTGCAAATTATATCCACATGTAAAAATACTCATTTTACAGTTGATCTTGTTTACAACTAATGTGGTAAAACATTCCTCTGTTTTTTAAATAACATAAGTGCACCTTAACACAGTCAGTAAGTACCGACTGCCACTTCATTCGAAGCACTGGTATTTCCTTTCTTTACTCATGTATTTCCTTTCTTTACTCATGTATTTCCTTTCTTTACTCATGTTGGGTGATATCACTCATCTTAAATTGTCTTATCTTCTTTCGTAAGTCCAACTGAGAAGTAAATATTGTGGTTAAGAAAGTGTAACCAAGTCTAACCCAAGTACCTGTGCTGGTTAATGTAGTATGTAATTTTGCAGCAAGCACCTCAAATAAAAAGGAGTGTGAAATCAATTTGACACATTTATTTCCTATTTTTTGTCATATTACAGTGATTATCGAAAGGTTGATTTAGAGATTCCAACTTAAAAGATAGCCTCCTGAGTAAAGAAGAGAAATGGCTAAAAACATTATCTTTTTTTTAAAAAAAGACAACAATCCCTAGAACGTGATTTATCTGAAATATAAAAAAAGCCCCACTTGGTGTTAAGTGCAGACTGAAGAACAAGTGTGAAGATTTCAGGCTTGTCCCCTGGCTTAGCACAAATCATCCTGGTTCCGCTGATTTGACTGAATCGATACACATCTTCGCTAACCAAGGACCTGGCCTTTACAAATATGTGAAATGATCTCTGGTTTCACAGTATTCATGACTGACAATCCATTCATTTCAACTGGATTAAGGTCCAGTGTCTTTCTGTTAGATTGCAATGGATATGAGACTTCTCGTGCACACTGCTTCCACCTTTCAATTGCCTCTACTCAGAGATTCAAGCAAGAAACTTCTCTGTCTTTTCCCTTCTACTTCCATTTAGATTTTTGGCTTCTGCAGTTGTTGCTAGTCCTCTGCAAAAGGACAAAAATCAGATGGAGTTTCCAATAGGTCAGAAGCTGTCCCTAGTCCTTGATGGGGTGGGCTTCTGGGTGGCTACTGAGGAACAGAATGTCCCTCTTGATGCCTTTCTGAAAGTTGCACTTACGAATCTTTCCATCGTTCTAGTTCAGCATTTAAAAAGCAATAAATGGATGTGGAGAAATTTGACCTGATCCCCTTTGGGGTGATAGAACAAAGGAGGATGTGGAAACATCAAGTTGGTCACCATTTTCCCTCCGTAGGCTTTCTTTAAAGCTAAGGATTTGACTGCTAAAAGTCACTGTTCCCTACCTTCTCATGCTTCTTCAAAAAGTGTTTTAGAATTGCCATTCTCCTAGCAGAAAAATGAGTGTTAAGAAACCCAGGAAATTCCCCTTGCCCTTGCAGGTGGTAGCAAGCCTTCATTTCTCCTGGAATATGAACCACTCGTACCCAACTGCTACATAGTTTTGGGAATACATCTATATTGTGGTGGTCCTCGATGCAGATTTATAAATGGCTGCTACTTTAGGACACAAAAATGTTTAACCTTGTATATGTTATTTTTCTATGAGCTACATTACCTACTTCCTACTTCACTATTGAGGAAAACCTTTAAGACAGTGGAGGAAAAGATTTCCTCCTTTCCTTCTGCTCCATGCTGTATCTATGAATATTGTATTTCCTACTAACATTATCCCCTTATATTGAAAATGCAGGCAGATAGGATGGGAAATAGCATCCACACAGCTCCTTATGAGGGCCTAGCTAGTGACTCCAGTGTATCAGATTTTTGGTATCTGAAATCAAATGAACATAATACCCCAAGGACAGTGACACAATGGCAGATAAATTCTGTGTATTCAAAATGATCTGTATACTGCAGGTAACAGCACTGAGGCATGCTGAACTCCCTGCTTTTCTACATGAAATTGTTTAAGTTTTGCTTGCAGAGATTCTAAAACAAAACCAGATGACCTTTATTTCAATGTAATTATCTTTCTGGGAAGAGAAACGCCATGCTTGTATTTGGGGATATTTCTACTGGATTTCTCTCTTTTTTTCTCTCACGCACAAGAGGAGGGTGAAACTGGGGTTTCTAAGCCTGAGATTTTCCTGTTGTGAAAAAGAGTACAGCTGTTATGTGAAAGTGGTTTATTCCCTTTGTCTTCTAAGATTTTAAAGATTTTTTCCTGAATTTTTAAATGACAGAGAATAAAATCTCTATAATAACTGAGGTTTTCTTCTTTTTTTTTTTTTTTTTTTTTTTTAACATGTAAAAAAATGTAAGCTCTTGCTCTACTTCTCCGTCTTCCAGAGAGTGCCTGGACTGCTATCACCTCTCATTCCTCTAGGCCAATCTTTTCATGACTGTCCATCACTGTAAACACCATTCACTAGAAGACTAAAAACTTCATGTTTATTACTCATTATCATTTTTCTTACAGCTGAAGCAGTTTATTAATTCACATTAGCAAAACAAGGTTAAGGCTTTGTCCCCCTTCCCAGCCAGACAGTTCTTGCTCTCTCAGGTAGTGCCAGAAAGGACCTATGCCTGTTGTGAATAAGACCTTGTCTAAAATCCAGGCTGCCATAAAGGAGGTAGCTAGAAGCATTTGCAGGACACCATAATATCTGGAACTCATCCACAGAAATGCAATAAAGTATTTTTAAATACATACGAATCTTCCAAATCCTTGGAAATCTGAGCAGTTTGCTTTGAGAATGCCCATAAATTAAATATCTCACAGACCTGCAAACCACATCTGTTGCCAACATTTAATCCCAAATACCAAAAGTGCAGAAAGAAGCTGGCTCATAAAGTGTGCAGGGGTACTCCTGCGTGCAGATAGATCATCTGCTTTTGCAAAGTCCCCGACAAGTCCCCAACATGTTCAGTATGCAGCAGCTGCACAACTGCTGCAAAGGGGATTTCTGCATGCCAAAGAGATGGTTTTCTTGAAGATGGTGCTTTATGTACCTCAAGGACTTCAGAGGATATTTGGAATTTCATCTCACTGGGCTAGGCTCTGGATGAGCTACCAGCCTTGGCTCCCTGGAAGTCAAGAGTTTGAAGTTTCTGAAGTTCAGATAAATGGCCATACATGCACATGGTAAAGTTTTCTAAGAAATATGTATGTTATCCCTTAAGCTTTCATTGCCTTAGGAAGCACATCCCCACCCCACAGGTGCACTCGCATACAGATTATACATTTTGTAGAACTATTTAAGATTCAGTTTGACAAGTTTACCAAACTGTACTGGTCCTTGAAGTACTATTTTGTCCTGTTGCACATCTGCGTAGGCTGCATTGGTAGTTGACTTTCAGAACTAAAAGCAAGGGAGTACGTGTGGTTGCTGTAATGCTTCCAACATAGGTGTCATTGCAAATCTCTACTTATCTACATGTTAACCGGACTTGTGGGTTTGGTAGTGCTATTGCGTAACCTCCATTCGTGCAGCTGAAAATCTCGCCTCTTCCTGCATAATCAAGTTCTGACCATTAAAATCAGAACCCAACAAAAAAGGTCAGCATTTAACAATCATCCATTATATAAAATGTCCACATGTTGTTTCCTATTCCCTCCACAGATAACTAGGATGGATTTTTAGGTACTTTTTGGCTGACAGTTAACACATGTTCATTGCATAGTTTGTGTCTGTATTAAAGTATTTTGAATCTCAGCTTGAATGCTTTTATGTGATTTCTTCTGTGTAAGGAAATGAGGGTCAGACTTTTCCATTGGTTTCTCAAGAATAAGTTGCTTGTTCTTTTACTGCTGATGTACATGACTATTTATACAGTGCTGAGGTTGGACCAAATTAGACTGTTCAGCTAATGATTAGTTCCTTAGATCCTTCCAGCAAGTGAGAAGTGCAATTCCTCAGCTATTTGGTAGGATAACATTATGGAATCATATATTTTTTTACCAGCCAGCAGATAAAATGACAGCTCTCCCTGTGCCTTGGAATGTCATTGTGGTGGCCTCTTTTACAAGTTTTGTCAGCTTAAGTAAAACAAATGCCCTACTCATTTGCCTTAGGTTACAAAATAACAACTAGGCATTTACTGTTGTTATAAGGAACCATAATTATTATCAATTGCTAAGTATGCAAACGTATTTTGTATACTCAATGGATTTAGACCTATTTTCATTCCGGTCTAATTAGAAAGCTACATGGTAATCTCAGCCTCAGGCTTTTCCTACCCATCCTTGACTGCTTAACTTATCCCTTCAAAATAAACAAAGAGCTGCCAAATCAACAGCAAAGCTTAAAAGGAGGCCCCATACACAGCGACACAGCATTAAGAGATGACTTTTTTTTTTTTTAGCAATTCCCTTTCATTTTGCTTTGCAAAATTGTCCACTAACTACTAGCTTCAGTGGGAAGATTTAATTTTGAAACTCAGTTTCAGTATTTCTACACCAAGTTAATATTTTCTTTCATACATGGTGGAAGAGGAAGAAAACAAATGTGAAGCAAAGATTAGTTAGTTGACTATAAGACAAAAAAGATGAATTCTGGGAGTATAAAGTACTGAAGCAGGTATCCGGACGAGGTTATGATCTTTCTCATACGCTTTCCAAAGCATGTTAGATAAACATGCTGGGGTTAGCCTAGGGATATCAGATGCTTTCTCTGGGAAAAAAATGGTATTAGATGATCTCATGAGGTCTCTTTCAGCCCTAGTTTTCAAGGATTACTTTCAATTTAGACAGGGTGCTGAGCTGTGCGAGTCACTGGACTTAATCCTCTACTGCTAGAAATCAGGGTGCACCAAAAGGCAAGAGCAGACCCTCCATTTGAGAACTGTGGCACCGTAGGAGGAGGTGAGAGACATGGAGGTGAGAGGATGCTGGCCATACATCTCCAGGCTGGAGGGTGTGAGCAACACCAGTCA
The DNA here is from genome assembly GCF_023638135.1 of Falco biarmicus. Classification (NCBI taxonomy): domain Eukaryota; kingdom Metazoa; phylum Chordata; class Aves; order Falconiformes; family Falconidae; genus Falco; species Falco biarmicus. The sequence goes on from NC_079290.1 coordinate 96,016,967, forward strand.
AAGTGGGTCACTCCCCTGGCCTCTGAGACTGGCAAGGTACTAGAAGGAGGGTTTGAAGGGAGCCTGCCCACTCTGCCCTAGGGAAGGCAAAGAACTCACTGGAAGAAGAGGGATCCTAAGGTTTGGGTCTCTTACTCCCTGCTGGAACTTGGTGGGTGTCTCTGACATAATTGAATGTTTGCTGGAAGGCAGCTTGATGCCCAGCCTCCACATCCCATGTGAGCTGGGTTACTGATCTACCCTCTCACTTTCTGTGTTATCGCTGTCCCAGTTTAGGTGAGGAAGCAGGGTGGAATAAGTCCATCTAGTGAGACAGCGGGAGGACCACTCCAGGATAACATGTAACATAATGCCTAAGGTGGCCTCCTAGGAGTTTGAGAAACCATCATCCAGCCCCTGTTTCACATCAGGTGGAAAAAGGCTTGAGCTCTCACTTCTGGTGTCTCAGAAATAAGATTTAGCCATTGAGCCTCTTGATAAAAGAGAGGCATGGTCCTCTTAGTCTCCTCTTGAGCGTGATTTTGTGGTTTTGAGTGGATTTTGGGTGGTTGCTCTGAACAAGCCTGCTGTAGGACCAGTATTTAATGTGTATTATGCACGAAGCAGTTTGGAGCTGAATGAAAGAGATAACAAGGTTCAGCGTCTGCAGGCTGAGGTCTGGGTTCTCAGGGTGCAAACCACAGGCTTTGTGAGAACACGGCAATTAGGCACCTAAACCACCCACACAAATCTCATCCCGTCAAACTGTGGTGTTTGTCTGTTTATGTTTATGATTATGCTTATATTTATATTTTAGAGGGAGATGCTAACAAACCTCTTTGCCAAATGAAAATACCTCACTCCACAAAAAACATTTCCATCAGGAAGAAGCGACCCCATATGACAGAGATGGTCACACCACCCGCTGTGCAACCAGGAGGTGTTTGATACCACAGCAATGATGCTTCCATGAGAATTCGGGTAGTTTAGAAGTTTCAAGCTCCAGCAAAGGGCAGATGAATGCATACATCCTCATGGTCGTTGTTGTGTGTGTGACAACCCATATATTTTGGTTGCAGGATGGGTATGCTTTTTGATCGTGGGAGAAGCCAGAGCTACTCATGTGCATTTGCAAGGTTAGGTAGCCTGACTCTGGCAAACAATCGGACTCTATTTCTCTGTATCATGCTAATATTTCCACTCTGGGATATACATTGGCTTTAAGAACTCAGGAAGAGCCGTTTGTGCAAATTACCAAACAAATCAATGGTATGTGCATTCCAAGGGCTCATAACTCAGGCAGAAAAAAAAAAAAATCATCAAATTGCTCAAAGGAACTTGTTTAGGGTGGCAATTTCCTTGCCATATATCAGCTCTCTGTCTCCAGCTATTCAGGCTGTGAAAAATAAATCACTGTCTGGTTTTTTTTTCTTCTTTTTTTTTCCTGAGCAATGGGGGAAGTGTAATCAGTTTGTTTGTGCTCACTCTTTTTTTTTTTTTTTTAATTCTCCTTTTTCATAAAACCAAACAAAACCTGTGACTGTTTCTGTTGACAACTCTGCCCTAAGACCTAAACATGCAAAAACTTTAAAAGGGCTTAAAGTAGTATTTTAACCAGGAGAATCAAAATAGCTTAGCTGTTTTGCCTACCACTGGAATGTAACGCAAACTATGTACACAAACCAGGCCTCACATATTAAAAAACATCAATAAGAAGTAAGATCCATTCCCCACTGTAGAAGCTATGGCTTTCATCCTAAGTTGGAAGGATGCTGTGTCCAGACTCCTGTTAGATGGCCTCATCCCAGACAGTGGTGAGTCCATATAAAATCACAACCATTTGTGGGATATTTTTTGCCAAAGCTGAATATATTTCCCTTTGAAGTACTCATGGTGAGGAGCATGTTTTATTATGCATGGTGTTAACACCAGTTCAAAAATTTAACTTCTTTTTTCATATTACAATAAGAAATCGTGTCCATGAGAGTTCGAGATGAGCTTTTTAACTACAAGCTGCAACTTTTTTTTTTTTTTCTCAAATGAAATAAAGGCATTGCTTGGGAGCAGGAGACCAAAAGGATGTTTCTAAGCTAAAAGGCAGGCAGAATAAGCTTGGCTTGTCACCAAGTTGCACTGAATTTGACAAATGAAATTTCATTAGAAGTGCAGGGGCGGTTGTGAAACTGCCAGTAAATAACTGTCTCCCCAGAGTCTCACACTTTTTCCAGAGTCTGTTTTCTCTTTGGACTCCATTCTGCCAGGGACAATATTTTAAAAGCAAAAACCAGAGCTAAGCGTCAGAGTTAGAAGTTAGTAGATAATAAAGGTCAAATGTATTTTTTCCAGGAGCTACTGGAATTTATGCCATTACTTTATCTTTTCTTCCTCCCTTGCACTTTCCCTCACAGTTTTTACCACTAATGGGTGCAAGCCAAGGCCATGAATCTAGACAAATTCCGGGATGGTTCCAGAGCTAAGTTGTGTAGCTGACCATTTTCTCTCCAATGACCTGAAGCAAAAACCAAGTCCCATGCCTGTCACCCTGTGCTCTGAAATGCTTGGAACTGCTTCAGACCTGGGTCTGAACTTGATGGCTGATGACCCTCTCTAGTCATCAACCTTCAGTAATTCAAAATATAAATAAAATGCACATCATCATTCATCCCACCAAACCACAGCTGTGCATGCAGCTACTTTTGTGCTCTCAGGGCATTACAAAACCATGAAGTATCTCTCCTCCTTGCTGTTACTGAGCAAAGAAAAAGGGTTCTTGGTCTTGTTTCTTGCTGCTTCTGTAAGGAAGGTTTGCTACTCTTTCTGGCTTGGGGATGTGAGACATTGCCATTTCCAAACAGGAAGCTCTATCATGACAGTTTGTGTTCTCTGTAAGGATTATCTGTTGAATTTACTCTTCTGTACCACCCCTCACTGCTCCTCAGCTGAACTGTGGGCTGGGGTGGCCCTGACAGTGCAGCTCCTTTTGCTCTGAAGGCAAGGTGAGAAGCCTGGCGATGGTCCGAAGGGTGGCAAGGCAGCTTTCCTGCACGGATGCTGGCGCTTGTGATTGAGATTGGTTGGACGGAGCACCTGAGCTCTTTTCATAGGAGGGTTCCCCCTCAGTGACACAGTCTGTATCTCTTAAATGGCACTCTGAAGGACACCTGCTTCTGAAAACACGTACTAACTGCATCTGTCTGTCGTTAGGCACAATTTTGATCATGCATAGAGATGTTTTATAAGGAAGCTCTTTCCTTCCCTGCATGCAAGGAAAGAGCTGGCTTTTCTTGGCATCAGGTTAACCCAGGCGTATGAAACACCTGCTTCTGAAGTGCACAGCAGTATCTCCATTGGACAGGAGATGGAAAAGGAGGTGCCCTCAGACTCATTAGCTAGTGTTTATTTTTAAAAGCTTGAGACCATGTGTTTTGGGCAAAGTTCATACCTGGTGCCATTAGAAGAGCAGAGCTGGGATTTCAGCTCCCTAATTTGATTGATAGTTTATTTTGCTGGGAAACAAGTCCTGCGTATCACATGCTTCAGTCAATAAAATCAGCAGAACTTTACTACCTTCCCTCATCAGGCCGTGTCACTGATGTAAATGGAAGTCATTATGCCAATAGTTTATGGGAAGAGGATTTAGGGTATGGAGAGAATAGAGCCCCAGTTTTTGTTCTTCCAAGTGTTCGAAAGCCAGAAATGCTTGCAGAAGCAATATGAAGAGCATATTTCCAGTGTAGAGGGAGTTGGAGGACTCAGTTTCTTGGTACAGCTTCTGCTTTCCAGCACCTTAATTGGAACTTCCAAAATTCACTGATAACCCAGATGTCTTGCCACAGCTTTTAGTAGAAAGTAATCCTAGATGACCTTCCACAAATCCCTTTTAATTAGCCTCTTTCCCAGAGTGTGCCATGCCAGCAGATGATTAATACATTAATCTTACTGTATTCGCAGCTGACTCTTTATTCTTTCTCTACAGAAAATAGAGTGGAGTTTTATTTTGAGGCCCCATGAAGTTTTAGCTTGCAGTCATCTACTGTACAATCTATTCTTACTGTTAGAGGGTCTAGTCATATTTTGGTGAGGACAAGGGGAGGGGATGATCTAAAATAAAATCTTGCAGATGATATCGCACAAACCACCACACACAATTGCACACAACAACATACAGAATGCTGCCAGCAGTCCTGCTGCTCGAGAACAAAAACTCATGAAATCTGAATTTGCAAGTTGGTTGTAATGCTATTGAACAAGCTAACAAATGCCATACCCTTGGACAAGCTCACACAGGAGGCAGTGCTAATGCGTTTGTTAATGGTACCAAATTGTGCAGATGGTGACATCAGATATACCTTTAAGTCTTGAGAAATAAGTATTTGTTTATGGTGCTTATTATTGAGAAATAATAAAATTTCAGTTATGGCACTTGATATTCTTCTTTATACTACAGAGAAAATAGCCATGTAGAAGTAAAATCTGGGGGATTTAGTTGGGCTAACTAGATTTGCTGGAAAACATGTCCTGCATATCACCTGCTGCAAATTTGATCTGAATTTGGGTCATCAATCAGATGTTAGACTGAAATGCAATGTAACATTAGGGAGGGTCAGCACTGAGTTTTGTATTTAAAACATTACAATCTATGTCAGACATTAACTACATCAGCTGCTATATACGGCACTATGGAAAGTATTTTGCAACTGGACTCGGTAACTCCCTGGAAACATTTTCCTTGAAACTTTCTGCTGGGGGGAAAAAAGGTAAAGAAAGAGATAAGTAGGCTTTTGCTGTCTCTGGGCTTTCTGAAGGCATGACTTTGTGGATGGTCATGGAGAGCAAGGATGGCCAGGTTCAGGCTAGCAATTGGTCATGTGGATCATGGGGAATCTGGAAGGAGGATCAATTAATCTGCTTCCGTTGAGTTTATCTCTCCCAGTGGCAATCTGGGTACCAGCAGGTGTGTGATGGCTTTATGGTAGGCGTGGGTTAGAAGCCACTGGAAGGGCTATAAATATTCAGACTTGAGGCATGAACTGACACGTAACCAGTGGAGGTTAGGGACAAACTTCTCCCTTGGAGGAACCACTGGGTTATTTGTGTCTTATCAAGGCAGCTGGTTTTACATCAAAACCAGTGCCTGGAATAGACAGAGGGTTAGTTGTATCAAATACGGTGATTCCTCTGTCCTCCAGCTGTCAGGCTGGGTAGGGAAGCTCTGTCAGATGGTGAAAGCACACTGTAAAAGAGACCTGCCAGTAACTTCTTACAGTAGCTGTAGGTATCCTGTATAGTTAAAAGCTGAGATTCAGGTCCTGCAAGACCCCACCAGTGCTGTCATTTGTTTGCAAAGTCCTCAAAACGGAGCATATGCCATACCTTGCAGAACAGGCACCTGTCGTTTGAGTAGCAGAGGGGAAAAGCCAGAGAATGGGGAAATCTGGTGGTACAGAAATTTGAGACAGGCTCCAGAGAAGATTTTCAACAGTGGTATTTTGCACTGTTTCCCACTACATGCTGGGAGCCAGTAAAGATTTCTAAAGATGCTTGCTTGATAGAACACCCACTGCTTGTTGTAATTAGCTTGGTCTCATTCTTAATAGGCACCAGATGAAAATTTTGAGTGGCATCTTGCATACATTTCAGTGTTAATGCAGAAAGATGGGTCTGACAGAGTTCAAGTTCTCATCCTGGTTAGTGGAGGTGTAGTTCTGTGGGGTCTGGTCTGGCACAGCACAGCAGCGAGAGGCAAGACCCAGCCACATTAAGTTTTGTGGGTTGGGGCTATCTTTTCCATTTCACTTGAAAGACTTAAAACATATAAAGGCCATTTATGTTCCCTTTTGCTCATCTCTGTTCAAGGCTGCTGAGGTCTTCTGCTGAAAGCAAGTAAGGGTTGCCTGTGGTGAATAGCTTTCCTATTAAGAGGTAGCTAAAGCATACCAGTAATCCTTGGCTGATAGCAGACAAACCAACCTCCTCTCATGTTCCCTCACACAGAGCCTTTAAGCCTTGCTAGACATGCCTGAAGATGAAAAAGCCAACAATGAGCTGTGATAATAGCTTGTAAACACAGAGCATGGCCACACCTTGCAGTGTCTGCAGCCTAAGGGAACAGATCTGCCAACCTATATCTGCCCTTAAATGCCAGGAAACAAATCATTGGTAATAAACCACAATGGCTGTTTTCCATCTGCAATCAATTTCTGTTTAACTAATGATGTTAAGTAGAAAATAGCCACAGACATCTCTTATTAGGTTCTTGAATAAACAATGGCTGTAGCTCAAATGGTTCATTAAGAGGGAGGGAAGCAGTTCCTTTTCCAGGTGTCCGTAGCTGCTAAGGTTTGCATAGCTGAGGGCAGGCAGGAATGGCCCCTGTTACTGCCATCATCCTTTACCTGTGTGATGGAGGGACCCGTGCCTCTGTTTGCTGCGTGGCCTGGACAAGTATGGTGTGGTCATAACACTAAGGCAAGTTCCATACCGTAGTGAAAAGAGTAAGTCTTTCTTTTAATCGGAAAGGGCTTTGGGCTCAACTGTGAAAAAAGTCACTCAGAGTCTGGGAGAAGTTCTGGGTGCCTGGAGGACAATTATGAACCTGGGTTTGTCTGTATGCTATTAAGCAGAGGTCTTGAGACAAGCCACCTCATGTGTTTCCTGTCTCTCCTTGAGCAGGCCTGGGGTGCAGCTGCTGGTGGCATTGCAGTCCCCTTAAGCTGCATGTAGTTAAGATGTATTTTCAGACTCAGTAGCAGAGAGAGGTTCAAGATGCAATGTCGGGGTTGGGGTCAAGTGCAAAAGCTGTCAAAAGCTGAAAGTGATGATATGACTTTGATTTGACTTGCCAAAAGCCATACACAGAAAACACCTCTCAGCTTTTCTAGTTTAAGGTTATTCACTCTTTAAATTAGTTTTTTGTGCCGTCTGTAAATTACAAGTCCAGCTCTCTTAAAGTGGAAATTCTTTGCTATGTTATGCACACAGGGCTTGGCTGTTCTCTTACAACAAAATGCCATGCCAAATAAATAATTATGAGCATAAGGAAACGTCATGAATGAGAGAAGGGAGAAAACAGAATAAAATGAAATAAGGGTCCTTAAAAATACTGCAGGAAATGAGTAGACATTATGAGCGAAGACAGTATAATTTGTAGGCAGACTGGTGATTCTATGGTCTTTAATGGCATTTTAATCTTGCTGGTGAATCTATGTTCTTTAATGGCATTCTAATCTCGCTGCTAAGAAATGCATGTATTCATGGGACTTAAGTAGATGCTGGATCCTTTTGCTTTAGGACTAAAGCAAATACAGCTCTAAGGTATTTTCACAGAGCCCCTTCACTTCCAGCCTGCTCTTTGTTAGTCAAAAAAAAAAAAATAAATAAAACAACCCAAAACCCCCAACTAAGACATCACAACAGAAGAATTCCTAGAGGAAAATATTTATGTTCATTTGGAGCAACCCAAAGCCTTTCATTTGTTTTTGTTTTGAAAGGCAAATGTTTACCCTGAGTGTGAGCCTAGCCTGCAGGTGTTGTGGTACCGGGGAACCTGCTCGGGCAGCTCTCAGGGTGGGCTGCCTCGCCGGGTGGCTTAGCTTCAGTCTTTGCTGGGTGTGTTATAGAGCTGTCTGTCTTAAGAAAATCTATTTCTGGCTCGGATTAGGTTAGAGAAACTGTGCGGAGAAGGGGGTTTGATTCCTTCTAGTTTTCCGTTTGTGCTATTCAGCACTAATGGCTTCAGCCAGCTCAACTTTGAGAAAAGCAAAAGGGATTTCTCCCTGCCTTCCCCCCAGCATCTGATGCTTCTGACCGTGAAAATGTTGGTTCTGAGCATTAGATGTTAGCACTGATCTATTCCAGCCCTTTTGTGTGTATCTGTATTTAGTTTGCTATTCTGGATCCCCCCTTCTCCAACAGAATACTGATGGTGATCATGCAATAGGGGTTTATGTAAAATGGCCATCCAAAAAATGCTATATCTTGCTCCAATTTACTTTGGCTGCTTCTCATGTGAGTTCTTGTGATCCACATACACGCTGTGGTAACCCTACAGAACAATGAAACATAACAGCTAGAGGCTGTCTTTAATTGGGCAAGGTAATATTGAAAAATTGTGTGATGAGTCACTGAAGCTGGAACAGCCCAGCCTTTAAATACTGCGTTACTCAACAGCCGGTGAATGTGTCCCTGGGCTCTCTCTTCTGCAGTCATCCTTGTAACTCAGTGATACTTCCTCCATTTGATCAAGGTTGTATTAATCCATAATCCAAACTTCAGCTCAGTCTCTCTAGCTCTGGTTCTTGCTGCTTTCCAGTAGGCTGGAGCTTGAGATGTGCCTCGCTTGCGCTTTGTCATGCTTGGAAAGGAAAGAGGACTAAGCTGGCTTTAAACTTTTACCTGGCTGTAGTCTAGGAGTTACTGACTTGAACACAGGCATGAAAAAGAGTGGGCATAGACTTTTTTTTGTGCGCTTCTTTTGTCTGTCAGCATCTCCTGAGGACTACTGTATTGCAGGGGATGGACTTCCCACTTGGGAGATGTCTCTGAGGTCTTACTGCTGCATTGAAGAACAGCAAATGCAGGAGCCGCTCCCAAGGGCAGGCTTCCTGGAGGGATTCCTTTAGATAAACCACGGCCAATGTGTGTTGATGAACTACTTGTGCAGCAGACTGGAAACAAATGGAAAGCATACCAAAACTGCCTATCCACATCACAGGTTTGTATGTTTTCTGACTCTGCTTCTAATCCGGTTTGAAGGACTGTCTTTTTTACCCCTCCCCTTTTCTTTTCTCCTTAAAAAAATATAAAAATCCAAGTACTTGGTATTTTTCTTCAAGATCCATTATGAGGTATTCTGTTTTTCTTGCTGCTTTACTCGCTGGACACTAAACCCAAATTTCCCCATGGTAATTTTTAAATAACGTAAAGCTCTGCACACAACATTTTTGTAATTGGGTGTATTTCAGGCAGTTGCTACTTCAGGCCTTCATTTTCCTGTATTTCAACGGAGAGGAGAATAAGCTATCTATGTCAACTGGAGGTAGAGGTTATAGATGGAAAACTATGGCCCCCTTGAATTAAAGTATTATTCATGGAGTGAGATGTAATCCCCAGGATCCAGGCTGGGAGAACTGCTGCTCAGCTGAGGCTACTTTTAAAACTTGTAAGGCAACTTGCTTTCCTTGTAAACTAAGGAATTGGGTATAAATAAGTTTTACTGCACCTTTAAAGTACAAAACAAAACAGATGGTTGAAAGGTTCTGTGCTCTCTTGTCAGTTCTCACCCTCTTTATGTGAACTTCTTCCAGCCCTCCCAGTCTTTCTTTGTGGGTTTTAATACAGTTATTAATCCCAGTTTCCCTCCCCTCCTTGGCAAGGGGCCTCTCCCCTTGCCACTTTGGTTAGGTGATACTACTGAAACCTGATTCAGGACCTGCTAATGACGCCAACCCTGTGATTAGCTATTGTTTGGAAGCCCTAACAATTAGGTGAGGTGTATATGTTCATCTGGAAGCCGATGCTCTTGTCCAGCAAAGCATCCTCACCTCCTGAGCAAGTGTCATGGAGCAGCTCTGTTTACTGTAGTGCAAAGCATCCGGGGATGTGCAGCCAAAATCCCTGATGAACGCATTGGGAGAGGACATCCTCAGGAAGGGCTTGTTGTGCTGCAGCTGCCTGCACAATCCAGGTGGGTTGGCTTTGTTGCCTGAACTGCAGAAGCAGATAAAGCACTGAGGGCCGAGTAAAAAATACATAGCTTTCTTAAACAAAAAATAATCGAATGCTGGGGTTCTTGTAAAATCTGGGAGCTGGCATGGCACGGTAGAAACCAGCACGTATTCTTAGTCTTTGTGTTCCAGAAAATGTATCGTGAGCTGGCAGTGCTGGACAGTGGAAGGCTTGTAAGGATGAAATATTAATGCTGTGTGCTTTAACGTGCTGCATGTCAAGAGGGAGGTACTTGATTCAAATGTAACTTGCTTGGGGGGCCATCTGAGCCTGCAGACTTGTTCCAGCTTGTTATGAACTGCTGTGCCTTGTTCTGCCATCTACCTCCTAATGAGTAGTTAAGAGGACAATTTAATTTGGTTACGCAGCTCTCCTGAATCCAGGCGTAGCTGTGCCAGACGGGCTGGGTTGTGCACAGAGGGCAAACCGTTGCCCTTGCCCCGTTACCATGCAAGCGCTAAGATGCATGGGCAGAGCTTGGTCTGCTGCTGCTTGGAAGGTGCTGGTGTTGGGTACAAATTATATTTCTTAGGGCAGGGAGGCTGAAATTTATCCTGCCTAGCTGAGATTCTGAGAGTTGGGTATTTCCAGGGCTTATTCAGTCTAATACCAGTTTCTGTTGACTGTGGAGAGAACAACTTGGTTTAGTCAACTTTATTAGGTGAGGTGGATTCTAATGCACTACACCCTTGAGTGCAGGGCTGGCTGGAGAAATAAAACTGATGCTAGCAAGATGGTCAAAGATTAGCCCTTCCTTCTGTAAATCCTGACTATGGGGTTGGGTGGTGTAGTGAGATGGGATGCCTGCACAGACAGATGCGGAGACAAATGTGATTGCCCTTTTTCCATTGACTAACGGAGGATGGAGTGATCCTGCTCCTTTCCTTGCTGGGCTACGAGACATGTACTTCACCTCTGCTGGGCGGTGCTGAAAAGCAAGAGTTCCCTTCTTTCTTCTAGCTGGGCACACTGAGCCCAAGTGGAGGGTCGTGCTTTTGGTCGGATCCTGAGATATAAGGGAAAAGCTCTCTCTGAGTCCTGCTGTCTCTTCCCAGGTACGTTCTGGATGCAAGCAAGCCTAGGTATTTTATTTGACCTCAATTTATACTTTCCTAGAGAGAAATGAGGAGGGTCTGCAACTGAGTCCTGACTGGAAGAAAGCAAAGCCTGCCACAAGCATCTATCTGCCTGCCTTAGTAACAGGAGAGAAAGGAAGGCTTCTGCTTAGTGGAAGAAAGAAAGTGAGTGCAGCTAAAACCTTGCTAAACGTGGGGAGTCCTTGCTACCTTTCGGCTCCTGCTTACTCCCTGTGATTTGGCAACACTCCATTCTGCCCGCACAATTTCTTCAGTGTGACTGGGCTTTGCAAAAACCTCCTTAATCCAACACAGAAAGGTTTTATGCAATTGCATCCAGCACAGTCCTATTTCACTTGATTTAAATGAGAAAGTTAAATCTCAGTCTAGACGGAGTGCTCTGTAGCTCCTGTGAATCTTGCACCCGGCGAGATGTATCATCTATGAGTATGTTTCTCATTTTCCAGACGAGCCCAGGGGATCTGCACCCCCCTCCATAAAATTCCTGTCTGTGCTAAATTGCCTTTTAGTCCTGATTTATACCTCAATAAAACACATCATGCAAAAGAGAACATGTTTAATTGTGTAACTGACAGGACTTATGCAGGGCACATTTTTGGTGGTTATTTATGCACTTATCTCCTTTAAAAAGGGGCATAATGACATTCATTTACAGTGGGAACAGTAAAAGGTGAGGAAAATAAATGGGGTGAAGGACAAAGAGTAAACTTTAAACTAATATGGCTTCTGGAAAAGGACCTCTGTTAAAAGAATCACTGAAAAATATGAAGAGAGGCAGGTTGGATTTGGGAACTTAAGGGGTTCCAAGAAAAACTTTTGAGATTCCCCCCCTCTATCAAACAAAGCCAAAAAACAACCTTATGTTGGGGCTGTTTGATGTTGAAAGCTGGAAAATATTTCTTTCCTCAAAGCAGGAACAAATGAAGAAATCTTTTATGTTGCTCATGAAATCATTGATTCTGAGTTCTTGTTTGATTTCTTTCACCCAGATCCCTTTCAAAATTGCACTGTGGTTTTCTTTTAAAATATTTTTTTCTCAAGGGTGAATAAGGTGCTAGAGAGTCAAGAGACAGGTATGCAAGCCTGTCTTCAGGTTTCTGCTGCACAGTTTCTACTGGCAACCTTGTCCTACTGATGACAGGCACCCTGGCAGCACCTTAAACAAGTGTTGAAGCGGCACATGCAAGATAAGATGACTCCAGGATAATTCGAAATGGGTTCATTACTGGGAGGCCAGCATGATTTACTTTAATTACATCATAAATGTGCTTCCTTATCTTTTCTATCGCCTGTGTAAGGATGTAGCTTCCAAGCCTGTTCTTCAGAGGTGAAAGCTAAAGAACAAAATTAAGCTTGTTGTTCAGCTCCAATTTGGTCTCATTACTGATAAAACGTTTATGATGGCATGGAGTTAGTGCTGACAAGTGCTTTGTTCTGCACAACATGACTCTTGCCTCAAGGGCCATCCAGACTTCAAACACTGGAGAGTAGGTGTGTGGTAATGCACAGACATGCCTGTATATTTGCATATTGGGCTGATAGGGAGAAGAAATACTCTGTAAATATGTAGGTCAGCAGCATTCTTATCTCCTGGTCTTTCGCTGTCTTAGCCCTAGGCCTGCTTGCCTTACCTGTGGTGGTGTCCTCTGTGTGGGAACTGGATTGCTGTAGTGCCGTGGACCAGCAGACAGGGAGCATGAAGTCAGGAACTTGTGAAGGTTTCAGAGTGGTGGGATACAAGGCCTCCTAAAATGTCTTAGACTGCCCATAGGAGATGCTGAATGCTTCCTGTTGACATCTAGAAATTTCCCTTAAATACGAGAACTGATGACCACAATCTTCAAAAGTTCTCCTCTAATGGAGAGGTGGATGACGTTGCTCATGTCTTTGTACTTAGATGCTGTACCCCAATGGGCTGCACCAATCCCCTGAGATACCATTTACTAAAGGCTCCCCCTCCTTCACCGGAGACAATCCTCCTGGCACTATGTTCAGTAAAGATGTATTTACTACCAAGACCTGCAGTGTTGCCCCTACTCAGGATACCAGCTCTTGCTACTTTTGGTCTAAGACCGGTTGCGACCCAGCCTAACAAGGAGTGCTCTGCCTGACTTCTGAACACTGTGGGTGTTCAGTCAGCCTCCAAGAAAGAGTTTTTGCTTGCTGAACTCAAAAGAAAGGCAGCTATGCTTCTATTAAAACAGCTTTTGACTTTGCAGAAAGTGAAACTTACCATTATCCAGTGTTTTTGGCTTCCACCTATAGTACGTTAATCGAAGGAACACAGGAGCTTTGTGCATCAGCGATGGTTATCTCCATAGGAAATCCAGCGTTGTGGTTACACTGGCTGGTTTTTTGCTTTTCCCAGTTGTAGGACTTCTCCGCACTTGCAGGATTCCCTTGTTCCAAATATTTCTTCATGGATCCAAATGCTTTTTTTTTTTCCCTCCTCTGAAAGAAAAGGTCAATGAAACAGAGATGAACAAAGGAGGAAAATGTCTTTCCGTTTACTTACTGTCCTGCCAATTCAAACAGTTCTGCATTGCGCAGGGTTTCCCTGCACGCCTCTCCTGATGATGTACAAGATTGACCTCAGGGAAAAACTCTGATCCTCTCTAAAATACAACTATAAGTAGATTTGCCACTGTCAGTGATATGTGTTTTTAATCAGCAGCATGACCTTTATTTATATCCCTGTTAAGGGCTAAGGAATTTTGGCAGGTATCATAAACCAATGCATGCTGCATGGCCTTTACTTTACTGCTCCCAATGCATTTATCAGGAAGGCTGATATCCAGAGCTGTTCAATAGCTCTGGAATGCTTATTCCCACAGTTCCTTCATCTGCAGATCTGCAGCCTAACCTTGCAGCTCTGTGCTGGAAAACCAAAAGGTCAAACAGACCTCATCCAGGGTAAAATCAGCTACTTCGTGGGCTTCACTGGACAAGCTTTAAGAGAAAATGCAGCCAATAAACCAAAGCACAAGCAATCCACAATTATGGATTGAAAATATAACACTTTATGAGTTTGAATAGCTTACCCTTTTTAAAAATATTTTTGTTGCTCTTCATACTGAGACAATGCCTAAAGCCAAGCCACCATATGGATTATGCAAACATAAACCATAGGGTTGTTCTCTACACTAGAGATCATTAATCTAGTTTTAAAATGACCAGTCGTGCTTTCAGAGGTCACTTTGGTTTGTTCTTTAAACCTGCTTGTTGTCTTGAGTATCCTAAAACATAACATTGCTGAGGCCCTGCCCTTATGCTGATAAGGGACACACAAACTGCTGTTGTGCTTGGAATTTGCCTCCTGAGCCTTCAGGTGTGGAGGTGGCTGCTTGCTGGTAACCAGCTCCTCTGGGTGCTGTTTCTGAGACCCATCATGTTTCAAAGAAAGACCTGAACTGCACGAAAAGGAAAAGAGGGGGACGACGACACCCCAAACCCTATGGGAGTTGTCAGGAAATAGCTGAGCACGCTTCTGAGAAAACTGTGAGTTAAAGGAACATGAGAAGAGCTTATGCCATGTGTGGAGGGTGTGAAGTTTTAGACAGGCTGAGGGTACGGCTGCGGTAAGCCATAACGTAATCCTTCTAGCATGCGACAAGCAGGATGAGCTAGAAGTTGAGTAGATTTACTTGGCTTTGGGATCTTTTCTGTTTGCCAGGAGAGTCAGTCTGAAGGAAACCTTGGAAACACTGCGCACTTAGGTTTTTTGAAGAGCTCAGTAACTTTTGCTATTTGTACTTCCAAATCCAGGAAAACGGTTGTCACAAATGACTCTGTTCCTTTTGACTTATTTTGACTGAGGTTATGTCAGTGACTCCTGAACTTCAGAATCCTTTCGCTGTCCTTTTAGTAGCATGCAGAGAACCCAGGAGGTATGGCTTCTCCCACACCAAATTCTTCTAGACAACATTAATGCCTTGTCCAAAAATTACAGAGGACACAACTGCACAAAGCAAGGCAGAAATGACTGCTGCCTTATAAATACACTCACTTCGTGGCACTAATGCTTCCCCCGGCTCCCAACCAAAACAGATTTATAACAAAGGCTCTGGGTGAGCTGGAGGGTCCTTCACTGACAGCGAGACTGCTGGTAAAAGCTGCACAGCAGCCTCCTTTCTCTGCTCCCAACAAATGAGGAAAACCGATGTCCTGGCAAGGACTTTTTGTGTCTGTCTGCGCCTTAAGCACAGAAGCAGCACTTCCCAGGGAAGAAAAAGGCATTATTTTTTTGTTGTGCAAATAGCAGCCAGCTGCTGGTTGTGGGTTGTTTTTTGTTGTTGTTGTTGTTTATTCTCCCCGCCCCCTGCCTTCTAAAATGTCTTCAACATCTTGAACCCAGTTTCTCACCTCTCATCCAACCGGCCGAGGATTTAAACAACAGGATCAAAAACGTCTCTGTGTCACATACAACAAGTGCCCTGAGGGGTGGAGGGGCCAGAGGCACCTTGCTGCAGCAAGCCCAGGGTATGAGCTCAGTGCTCAGGGATGTGATCAGTTTGGCCAGGTGGGAGACAACTTCAGGGGGGCTTTTCCTGAAAGCAGTGTGTGCTGCCTGGCTGCAGGGCTGCCACTCTTGGCCTTTCTTAGGTCACCTCTCTGGTCGCTGTTTCATAGAAGCTTTAGCAACCGTTTTACTCTCCTCTCCAGCCCCTGTGGTGTGAGCCGTGCACTGCTTGTGGTCTTTCCTCTGAGAGTGGAGAGCAGGAAAGTTGTTTCCCTCTCCGTCTTCCCACCAGCCAAACTTTTCCTCTGCAAGGTGTGACCTGGAGGAAGGGCAGTTCGTGCCTGCCTTGTCTCCCATCAGGGGAGTGACGGGGTCCAACAGCTCGTGCAGGGTTTCATGTTCCTGCTGAACATGCGTGTCTCCTGTGATCTGGAAATGTGCTGATGCTTCTGGGGTTGGTCTAGGTGTGAGGAATCTTACAGGCATAGCTGTAGGGTGCAGTTAAGCCATTGCAGTAATGCCAACGTCAATTCCATTGCAGTTATGCCAATGTCAATTCCTTTGCTTGTGGATTAAGAGTGTAGTTCAGGCTGTTTGAGCTGTTTCTGAAGTGATAACTCTTGAGTATGGGAGGGCAGGCAAAGTATTTGATCCAAGCAATGCCGTTTTGGAGTTACATTACTGACCTGCTGGTGGGTACTCAGCCCAGGAAGGAACATATAGCTGGGGGGAATCACCAGCTGAAGGATCCGTGCAACAGAGTAAAGCAGGGCAGCCTTTTGCTAAGGGCATCAAGTGAGAGTCTGAAGTCTGTTGGCGTGTTATTTCATCTGTTGGTATGTTTGGTTTTTTTCCATTGCCCAAGAATGAGGCATGAAACCTGCCTGTGAAGCGCCTGCAACATTCATCCCCCATGCTTGCTTAAGAGGCTCTTGAAGGGAGTTGCATTAGTTGCTTTCAAGTTAGGCAGCAGTAACCTCATGCTAAATCCCATGAAGGAAAGGCTGAAAAGCTTTCGGCCAGGACTTAACTTCATAGCTTAGGCAACCAAATAGCAGTCCAGAAGTAAAACAGCGTTTCTCAAACGAGCAATTTGGGATTATTGCCCTTACATTTCAATTAATGCGTTCATTCCTATAGTGCCGTCTGAGGTATACAGAAAACATTTGTTTTACCAAATGGTACCGAGAGCAAAATTACCCCTCTATGATCCACGTGGTTTACCAGGGTAGATCATAGTACTAAAAAATGATGGAAAGAGAGATCCAATTAAAATCCTTTTGAAAATACAAACACTAAAGAAATCCTTGTCAGCTGTGTTTAAGGAAGAAAGGCAAACATAAAGCCCCCCTCCTCTAAAGAAGGACAACATTGTACTGAAAGGGCTAACTGCCCCTCTACATATTGCGTGATTTTACTTTGTATCCTTTCACGGCACTGAGGAAAGAAAATAAGGTACAACCCACATGCCTTCCAGATCTGCCATAAGGCAGCGTTTTTTCCCACCACTCTTGCTCCATAAAGAGCAAGTGCTCCGTGCCTTTGCTTCACAAACAGACTACTTATTGCTTGACACTGAATTTCCCTTTTACACTGGTGAAAATAATCCAGCAAATATTTCGAAAGTTACTCTTTCAGGTATCTGCTCTTCTAGCACTGAAAAATGCCTCTTTGTGCTGAATGAGGTGCTGGAGGAAGTTATTAGCTTCTAATTAGGACAACAGCCTGAGGGACAGGCTACACAGGCAGTCCTTGTGACCTGAGCAGGTAGCAGCAAGAGAGCAAGCACTGGTATGAGGACCTGAAGTGACTTGTACAAGACCCAGGTAGAAGATATGTGGCGGCGTTGGGAACAGAGTCCACATTTTCTGCATCACAGCAGGGTCTCATCTTTGACAACTCTGGGTGGGAGGATTCTTGGGACCCCAGAAAACAAGTCACTGTTGTAGTTGGAAATGACCATCTAACCTGCTCTGCTCACGAGGGAACTGGTTGGAAGAGTTCTAACGGCTGGGTGCAGAGATGGAGAGGAAAGTGTTAGTAGGCAGGGGTGAGGAGAGCAGGGAAAAGTTGGTAAAAAGCAGGGATGGATGGCTGAGGCATCAGCCTTGATTAATGGGGGTTTGGTTTTGCTGTTCAGGAAGTGTGTGGGAGCTGGGAGATTGCAGAGGTGCGTTTCATTTAACCTAAGGAGGATGTACCCAAATTCCTGAGTGACCTGCAGTGAGAGTCACCTGATGCTTCTCACTTGGAAGATCCTACTTGAAGGTGTTCATGTGCCTTTGACTGGGTGGGTTGATGGCTTTGGGGTCAAACCAGAGGCACAGAGCCGGCAGCCAGCCCCAGCTCCTGAGCTGAGAGCTGCTCCTGCAGTGGCTGCATGGGATGGGTCTCTCCTGATGGCTGCTACTGGGCTGCAGCTTTAACCACCACACTTAAACCAGAAATGCCTCTCCCTCTATTAAGCCAGCTGGAGGGTAACTGGCTGAAGCGCATTACCAGAGGTCATTTCTCCTTCAGGACTTGAAGCAGGGATCGGGACTGTATTTCCTTTCTCTGCAAAAGGCTGCAAAGCCGCTGGAAGCTGTCTGCCTCACCTTCTGGGAGGAGGACCACAAAGGGAATCGTGGCAGGTTATTGCACTAGCTTTAGTAGGGAAGTGTAAATGTTGCTCACAAGACCTGATTTCACAAGTGAAAATCTGTTGTTTCAGTATATTTATTGTAAAATATTAAGAAAACTGTGTTAAAAGCATCCTATCAACGTTGTTTGATTGGTGGGTTTTGATGATACTAATGGTACTTTAAAAAATGAATCAATGCCAAATTCAAGTTCATCTGTATGAACTTTACTTAATCTTAAGTTGCTTAAATCATAAAACTTTTCTCCTCATTGTTCAGTCACTCTCTGTTTCCTTCTCATGCTGCATGCATTACCCCGTATATACTGTATGTCCTCCTCAGCCCGGAACTACATAGTTATTTTTACGTTTGGCTGTCAGGTAGTGCTGCGGTTGTAGATGTCCACCCGGTGGTTATCTGCCTGGTGATGAGAGATGGTATTTTGGAAGGAGAAGCACAGAAAGTTCATTCAGCATCATCCAGGGCAGAATGTGCTGCACCTGCCATCAGGCATCTTATAAGCCTCTCATCTCTCAACGGATGGGGAAAGACATTTCTAAAATGTCTTTTCAGTCGAAATCGACTTCTTTCATAATTTTTGTTTTGTTTTGTGTTGGGTTTGGGGTTTTTTTGGGGGTGGGGGGCGGGGGAGAAATATGAAATCTAAAATACTGCTTTTCATTTCCATTTAAAATGTGCTTTTTCTATCAAAATTTAGATACCTGTATTCTTAACCAGTTGGTTTTTTTTGAAGATAGTAAAGCCAAATGTTTGCACTTCTGATAGTACCTACTGACAACTATTTTCTGGCTCTGACCCAGCTTTACTCACAGGCTCACTTAACTGAAAACCAGATTTGTTTTCAGGTCAAAACGAACAGTGACATTGAGAGGAGAATATTCCAAAACCTTTTTACTTGTACTTAACATTTTTCTTACACTACTTGATTAATTTAAGTATAGCCTTCTGCTTTTGGTTGTTGTGCTTGCTTATCATTCTAGCAAAGCAGGCCAAAAATGTTTCAGCACAATTAATTGGAACTAGATGAACATGCAGTATCTATTTTCAAAGTCTGGGGTTAAATAAGGTAATAGACATTTTTTAGGAACTGTGCAAATGTTATGGATGCAATCTGAGACTATGGAAACTTTTTTTTGTACAAGAGACCATGATTTTTCTTTCAACAGACTGCGTTCGCTCCTTCAGTAGCACGTTATGACTTTACAACGTATAAAGCAGGGGCCTTCTAGACAGGATACTTACTGGGGCACAGCCCCCGACTAATACTTAAAATATTGGCGCTGAATGAGGCATGGGATTTATGGAAAATTAGTATGTGATAAAATGCATATGGGTAAAGGCTAAAGCTAAGAAATGCAGATATAAAGGCTATTTGCACAGTCTGGATTCAGAGTCCTTGCCTTTGTAGCTATGGTATTCTTTTAATTTCTAAACATTTTTTTATGCTAGGGGTGCTAGACTGAGATGTGGCAGGAAGGTTTTTTGTGTGTGTGCATATATATATATATGCATATTTAAAACATATATTTTGGTCTAAACCCCATGCTTGGTTGTTCTTCCAACCTGTATTCTGTCTGCATGGAGAGAATCAGTGGAGTGGGGACCTGGACCTTCTCAGCCTTCCTGAGCGGTACAAGCAAGCAGGCTGATGCAGAACCCTGCAGTACCAGCTGCGTGTGGTGCAGGTGATGGCAGGCAGGCTACTTGGATCAACAGGACTCCCCTTGCAGTGGAGCTTCACTTGGACAAGGGAGAAGAGCAGTTTTGGTGGCTGGCTGTGTTATTTAGCCTCATCATTTCACAAAAAAATCCAGTGGGCAACACGTATGCTACTGATGCAAGGTGCTTAGATCTGGTGACAGGTTGCACCAGGATGGTAACTGCCTTGCCTGAGGTAAGCGAGAGGAGGGAAATGAAACCAAAGATCATTTTTTCTACCCTTTGTCTCCTTGAGGTGGATTGAATTTGTTTGTCTTTCCACATCAGCTGAGTGCGGACGTTGCAGCCTCACTCCGCGTGCCGTGTGGCACAGCAAGCACCCGGATGCTCTGTCAACAGCGCACTCTGTAGCTCCTGGGCTGAGCTCGGCCAGCTGCCTGAGCAAACTGTGCCAGGCCTGTTGGTAAGCAACGCTGGTTCAGTGCTCAGAAAAAACAAACTAGACTAGGTATCAGGAGCATTTGGCAGCCTTTTTCCTTCCTGTCACAGAGCAGCAGGGAAATATTGGGAAATTTGGCATGAGCAACTGAAACAGGTGAATGGACGTTCTGAAATACGCTTCTGTGCTTCGCAGTTTTGTGAACTTTCAGGTACACGCTGTTGTTTTGGGCCCCTCTCAATATATTTGCAAGTGGGGATCTGCTCCATAACCAACCCTATCACCGAGGTCAGACTGACAGACCTATAGTTCCCCGCATCCTCCTTCCAGCCCTTCTTGTAGATGGACATTGCATTTTCCAACTTCCAGTCAACTGGGACCCCCCCAGTTAGCCAGGACTGCTGGTAAATGATGGAAAGTGGCTCAGTGAGCACTTCAACCAGCTCCCTCAGTACCCTTGGGTGATACAATCCAGCCCCGTAGACTTGTGTGCCTCTAAGTGGTGTAGCAGGTTGCTGACCATTCCCCCTTGGATTGTGGGGGCTTCATTCTGTTCCCTGTCCCTGTGTCCCAGCTCAGGGGGCTGGGTACTCAGAGAACAACTGGTCTTAACGCTGCCTTTGCCTCAGTCTTTAATATTAAGTACCTCAGCCTTTTCCTCATCCTTTGTCACTGTGTTTCCCCCTGCATCTAATAAGGGATGGAGATTCTCCCTCACCCTCCTCTTTTTGCCAACATATTCATAGAAACATTTTTTTTTTTAATTGTCTTTTACAGCAGTAGCCAGATTAAGTTCTATTGGGGCTTTGGCCCCTCTGATTTTCTCTCTGCATAATCTCATGACTTTCTAGTCCTCCTGAGTGGCCTGCCCCTTCTTCCAAAGGTCATAAACTCTCCTTATATTCCTGAGTTCGAGCCAAAGCTCTCTGTTCGGCCAGGTCGGTCATCTTCCCTGCTGGTTCATCTTTTAGCACATGGGAGTGGCCTGCTCCTGTGTCTTTCAGATTGCCTTCCTGAAGAATGTCCAGTCCTCCTGGACTCCTTTTTCCTCCAAGACTGCCTCCCAAGGGAGGCTCTCAACCAGGTTCCTAAACAGGCTGAAGTCTGCCCTCAGGGAGCCCAAGGCAGCGGTTCTGCTGACCCCCCTCACTTCTCTGGCAACGGAAAACTGTCATTTCGTGATCGCTGTGCCCAAGGCAGCCTCCAGCCATCACATCACCCACGAGTCCTCTGTTCACAAACAACAGGCCCAGCCAGCGCCTTCCCTCGTCGGCTCACTGACCAGCTGTGTCAGGAAGTTCTTCCACATGCTCTGGAAGTTCTTCCACATGCTCTGGGAACTTCCTAGGCTGTTTCCTCTATGTTGTACTGTATTTCCAGCAGACATCTGGTAAGTTGAAGCACTCCTGAGAACAAGGGCTAGTGATGGTGAGACTCCTTCCAGCTGCTTATAGAATATTTCATCTGCCTCTTCATCCTGGTTGGGTGGTCTGTAACAGACTCCTTCCCTCTGATCCTTCCCATAGACACTGAACCCCATCATCACCATCATTAAGCTCTAGATAATCAACACAGTCCCCAGCATACAGGGTTACCCCACCACCTCTCCTTCCTTGCCTGTCCCTTCTGAAGAGTTTATTCATTGCAGCACTCCAGTTGTGTGAGCCATCCTACCATGTTTCTGTGATGGCAACTGTGTCATGGTTTTCCTGCTGTGCAATGGCTTCCAGCTTCTCCTGTTTGTTGCCCATGCTGCGTGCATTGGTGTAGATGCGCTTCAGTTGGGCTATTGATACCACCACCTTTTTGGCAGGGCAAGGAAGCCCTGATTCCTAGGTGACCATTCTCAGGTGCTTCCATGGTTTCTAACACATCAATACCCTCAGCTTCTCTGCTGCCACATGGATCTCCAACCTCTACCTCCACTGAGACTGAAGGACCTCACCAGCACATTGTCCCTCAAACATTGCTGTGCTGCCCCCAGGCTGATCTCTAGCGAGCCTGGTTTTATCCCTTTCCCCCTTCCAACCCAGTTTAAAGCTCTTTCAGTGAGCCCCACTAGCTCCTGTGCATGGATCCTTTCCCTGCTTTCAGACAGGTGTACCCCACCCGTCCTGGTGTGTAAACTGACTCGTGATCCAAAACCCCCAAATTCTGCTGGTGACACCAGGCTTGGAGGCAGGTATTGATCTGCTGGCTCTGCCTGTTGCTTCCCTCACCGTTGCTTGCGGCTGGAAGGATAGAGGAGAACACGGCTTGTGCTCCTGATCCCTTAACCAGTCATCCCAAGGCCGTTTTCTTGATTGCCCTCGGACTTGCTTCTGGGCAAATCTACAGACTCCTGTTATCCCATCCGCAGCATGGTTTAAGCATGAAGTTTACCACCCACCAAGTCTTTAACTGTGCATGGGGGTAGGAGGAGGTAAGTCATATGAAACAGGAGATAATAAAGAGCCCAATGAACAGCAGGCAGAGCAGACGCGAGTTAATGTAAAAGCAGAGTAAGTAGCGTAGTTAAAAGCTTAAGGAAAATAAAGCTTTGGCTGTCCTGTTGAAGTGTGTGTATCAGTGGAGTCCCCACATTCTAATTTAAGTGTAGAATTAGTCACAGGCGGTAGAGCAGAGCCTCAGGGAGGTGAAGCAATGCCCGTAGCTGCCTCCCAGAGCCCCGCTCTTCCCATGGGCATGCCAGGAACCTCCCTGGTGTTTGCCAGTGGCCAGCTAGCCATTAGCCTGCATCCGTCTGTGGTCTCTGGCTCACAGGCTCAATTTATCAGGGACCAGCTTGGTCCTGGGCAATAAATGAGCGATAAATGTTGCCGTGGCAGTGGAGAGGAGCAGGCAGCTGTCAGAAGGCTGGTGTCCCACCCTGTGCAAGCCTATGTGTTTGAGGGAGATGGGAACGCTCTGACTGGCACCTGTGGCATATGGACAGGATCCTCGAGTAAGTCATCATCACAGAGTGCAGTTGTGTATGTGAACAGAGCCCAGAACTGCAGCTCTGCTCTTCCACCTGACTGTGCACTAGCTGACACTTGCTGTATGCCGTGCTGACGGTAGGAGAGAAGGTTACAGCTCAGTAGCTCTGTTTGGCTTCACAGCTCATGCTAGAAAGAAGTGCCTTTTCCCTCCCACACCCTCCTTCAGTTAACCAGAATGAGTAAGCCATTCTGAGTTCAGGAAAGACAAACACCAAATGCTTAAATTTACACACACACACCCTCCCGAGTTTGAGATGTGGCTTGCAATTCCTCTCGGGTCTAGCAGCAGCAGCAGATGATGGTGTTGCCACACTGGTGTGCCCATCACCTCTGCCAGAAGCTGCTGCCACCATGGCAGAGATGACAAAGCAGCAAGCTCCCCTCTCCCCAAGGCAGTTTGAAGCCTCACACACTAACACCAGCTGAGGTCAATGCCAGTGTGGAGGGGGATGCTGGGCTCTCATGAGTGCAGCTGAGAGCCACGCTCCAAATATTTCTGTTTTAGCACTGGTAGCTGGTGTTTGCCTAGCCCTCAGCAGGTCAAGAAGCAGCTTTCAGTCCATAGGGACTGCACATTGCTTCTGACCTTGTCTGGTCTACCTCAGCAGTTTTATATTACGGTAGGTAAAATAATTGCTACTCACACCTCTTCCTCAGCTCTGAGGAACCCACTTTGTCATCCCTGCTCCAAAGTCATGTGTTGGGGGGTATCACTGAGATCCAGTCCCTCACCCTGCCTTAAAAGCTCTATGTTCTTAAACTCCTGGTCCGTTTACTTCCTGTATTATGACTTCACTTCTTCCCAGTTCCTGGTTTTGTCTTCTCCCACTTTCTTATGATTTCTTGGCTGCCTAAGTCCATGCTCTAAACAAAGCTTGTAAGAAAAATGAGCAAAACCACAGCAGAGCATCCAAGTTTAAAATTTATTGTAGCTTTGGATGAGTAATTAGCAATCACGTTGCTTCAAGAGCTATTTTCACAATTGCCATTGAAAGCTCATTACAACTCGTATTTCTTTTTCAGCAGTGATGCATCAGCTCATTGAATTAGTAGTTGTAAATGACACTCGTACTTGACAGGAGGAGGACAAATAATCTGGTTGGTTAAATAGTTTGGTTGTAAGATGCTGGGGTGGGTAGTGGTCTGGTCTAATATGAACATCCTAGCGGAAGAAGCGTGCGATTAGAGCTATAAAAAAACGTAGAAACTGCCATAGTTGGCAGGATAGTGATTAGTCTCATCACTTGACTAACTGACAGTTTTGAAATTTGGTGTCTACGCTCCCTCCACCACATGAGGTAAACTGGGAACCTTGGCATGGTTTTGTGCTGTGTCTGTGATGACTTGCTCTGTGACTGGCCTGAGTGCGAGGGCGCTGGTGGATCAAGAGGCTTGGCTCACAGCCAGTTCACATTGAAGAGCTGAAGGCAGACCAGATGAGTACTCCCTCTTCCTTTTCCCACAAGGCTTTACAACTAGGTGGCTTAAGTTTGCTCACAAGAGTTGAGGCATGGGTGATCAAGTGAGACAGAGGAACAGAATTAAACGTTGGTTTCCTCGCATTGCAGCTAAGCTATAGGGTACAAGGAGGACCACAACCTTCTCCAGTTTTGTTTTATGCAAACCTGTGAGTAATCGCTCTAGTTGTCTACTAAACTGGGCCTCTTGGACAGACTAGGCAAATGAAGTCTTTGTAGATCCCCTCTAAATGTGAACTTCAGCAAGCTAGCAGGTTGCTGAGCTGCAGCTTTGTTGGCCAAGATGTTTGCCACTCCTGCTTTGCACAAGAACGCTTGCCATAGTGTCAGGATATGTTATACAAGGCAGGCAAGGGGTTTGGCCAGCAAAGTCCATCTTCCAAACACTGTGTGTTCCAGTGGAGTAACTGCTGCCTTTGACCAAATGCTCCTATACCTGCAGGCTGGCTGAAATCCTCTGGTTCCCTCTGCTGCTGTGAATAGTTTTCTATATGAGATGAAGAGACTTGATGGATTTTCTGAAAAACTGTAACAGTAGAGGAAGGGACTTGCATCCAAGATGACAGTAGTTTATTAGTGACATGTCTCATGAGGTGAATGACTGCTAATGAAGTCAATTATGGTCTGAGCTGTCAGGACGGTAACTGAAGACAAAAGGACTAGTTTGGACTCTCGTGTGTTGAAAAAACTCCAAATCCCTCGCATACCTTTTTATTGAAACCAAATGTGTTTCTTTGAAAGGCAGGGGTTACCTAAGAAAGATATGTATTTAAACATGCAGACTTAAGTGTCAATTGTCAACTAGTCATTTGAAGCCCTGTAAATAGTACCTTATCCGTTTTTGTGGTAGGAGATGTGCATATGATCATTGGAGGTTATTGTGGGTATGCTTCCCTCCCAGCGCCAATCCAGTTCTGCTTCAGAAATACCAGTTCATTCCCTTTCATGCTTATTTTCCCTGGTTTACTTGCAGTACTTTCAAATAATCAGAATGAAAACCAGCCAAAGGGTAATTGTTTTTAGCATTGGGATAAATGTGAAAACACAACTTGTGACATTTTAAGCCATTCATTTTTAGGTTGTGTTTTTGTTTTTGTGGGTTTTTTTCCTCCCCTGAACACAGTGAGTTACATCCCTAGATAAACATCTTCCTAACATACCAGTCAGACAGTCATCCAAGCCCAAATGTGTATGTTGGGTTTGCTGACATAAGGAAGGGCATACCACTTGGCAGCAAATGCTTCAATGCTTCTCAAAGTTCAGCAAGCCTCTAACATAAATTTATATATATATAAAAGGTGGTGGGCTTTTGGGTTTTTTTTTTTGTGGTTTTTTTTTTTTTTAAAGTTCTGGAAACCATTTCCCTTAAACCCCAACAATAATGAAAACCACCCGTTTGCAGCGAGGCCTGCGCTGTTGCAGGGAAGGCTCGCCTGGAATGCGCTGGCTCGGGGGTGGGATGAGCTCACGGCACAGACGGGGAGGTGAGCACACGGTGGCATACAGCCCCAGCGCCCACCAGCAGGCAAGCGGGGCTGCCCGTGCCATAACGAAACATGGCACGTTAGGCAGCAGCCTGGGAAAATAACCCTGGTGTTCACGGTTTTCTCAGGTACAAAAGCAACTCTTGAGACTTTCATGCTCCAGCAGCTCCGCTGCAGAGTGTACCACCTCTGGGAGATGGTTTGAGGAACTAATGCCCAACCTTGACTTGGGTGTGCTCCAGGGGAATTCATCTCGTGAGAGCCCTGGCCATGGCACAGCGTGGGGCTGACACAGCTCTTGCCGACAGCGGTGCAAATCTGTAATCACTCAGAGTCCGATAATCAAAGCAGAGTATTTCCCTTGCCGGGTCAGTAAGCCTACTTCACATTTAGGTTCTGCGTGGCAAAACGTGGCCTTAAGGGCTCAGTCCAGCAGTATGCCACCCAGCTCTGGCCAGGAGCTGGATGTCCTCTGCTCCTCTTGGAGGAAAAAACTGTCCCTTTCACCTGGTGTGCTCAGGACCACACACAGCCACATCATTTTGAGAGTGGGAATAAGAGCTGTTGTACCTGTTGCTCTGATCCTTGGGCCATCTACACTCCATTTGAACAGCAATTTGTGTGCAGAAGAGTTATTGCATGCCTTGTGGTTCATGGCTACAGATAAATCTGATAGTTGATCAGTTCATTGCAGTATGGTTGTGGGCAACTAATCTGGGCAGAACCTCGAACAGGATTTCATGTCTTCATTGCAAGTAGTTCAGTGGAGGAGTAGGAGCACTGCGGAGAGCTGTGGTTTCCCTTCTCCAGAGATCTGCCTCTGGAAACCATGTGTCCCATTGCAGCTGAGACTCTTTTCATTTGCTGCTGACTTTGTCCTTTGAAAGCAAAGGGTAGCAATCAGTTTGTTCATCTCAGCTGCCCTGGCTGCATCTATAAAAATGTGTGATTTCCCTTATGTGCAACAAATGGGAAGTGAGTCTAAACCACCGCATCTCTGTTTTTCCCTAAGCTGGTGCCCTGGTTCTGTAGGGACCGTCTGCCTTAAAAAGAGTAAAACCTACTGCCTGGGCCAGCTCTGTCAAATCTGGCAGCAGATTCAAACCTTGGGAG
Organism: Falco biarmicus; assembly: GCF_023638135.1. NCBI lineage: Eukaryota > Metazoa > Chordata > Aves > Falconiformes > Falconidae > Falco > Falco biarmicus. The sequence continues at coordinate 96,044,024 of NC_079290.1, forward strand.
AGAGGACCTGGATTTGCCTTTCATCAGATGGCAATTTTTCAAATGTGCTAAGTGATTAACACTGGACAAGCTTGGGATCCGTAGCCTTTGGGTGGCCTTGGTAGTGCTCAGATGCATGCAGGGGCAATCAGAAAGCAGTTTCAGTACATCTGCTTCGGTTTGCCAGCAGTCACAAACTCATAGTTGCATGTAAGCATTTTTTTTTTTTTTTGTTGGGCGGATGACAGAGGAGGAGATTGTGCATTCAAAGGAGTATTACGACAGGTCATTTTTTCGGTGGCACTGGAACGTGCTTTTCTAAGCGTGGAAGCTGTGGAGGTCAGAGGAGTCTCTTCCTGCTTTTGCAATAGCAGTTAAGTTTCAGTTTACAAAACAGTTTCCCTGGGACACAAACACAAGGCGTTTGACAGCCTTGTTAGAGATAAGTGTTTTGGGAATGTTTTTCTTGAGATCATTTTTGTAACAAAACAAAAACCTACTTTGTCTAAAACTAAAATTTTCCATGAGAATTAACAGTGATAAGAGACTTAGCTGTAAAAATTTCAGATTATGTTTTAAATGTCCTGATATTTTTGGGTAGAAAACTCTAGCTTAAAACTAAAACTCTAGCTCGAAATTACCTTCAATTTTAACACTTGACTTAGTTATAAGAGCCCTGAAACAAGAAAAATAAAAAAGTGTTTTGAAATGCTTGAAGCTTAAAAAAAAACCACAATGAGGGAAAGAAGGGATAAATGTGGTTTAGATTTTCATTTTTTGTAAATCTAGATTTTTCTTTAGAATAATTCTCCCCAAGCTTTAAATATTTTCCCCCATGTAGAAGGGTTTTTTCTAGTCCAGTTTATTATGGATTCAATAGTGAAGAGTCTTGCACAATAGATAACCCAGCAAATACTGTTTGGGAAGGGAAAGAAGTCTGACCCAGTCAGTCTCTTAATGGAATTACTCAAACCAGAGGTCTTTCTGACATGATACTGTGGGTACACCTCCTTTCTTTGATGCGTTCCAGACAGCACTCAAAGAAAAAGGCATGGTGTCTCTGAACAGAGGGGTATGGAGAAGTTTGGGTTGTACAGTAGAGTACCATTGAATGTGTAAACATGTACCCAGAGGCTGGGCAAAATGAAAACTGAGTTTTGTTGAGCTCTACCATCGTACCTCCACTGCCATCTTCTAGTGGCTGTTTCCCCTTCTAGCCTTTTCTGAAATCCTCGCCCTACAGGAAGAGAGAAGAGACCTCCCTGGAGGAACTGGGGTCTCAGCCACAATAGCTGTGCCTAGACCCCCTTGTGCCACGCTGAGGAGTGAGTGGGGTGAAACAACTGGAGGTGTTTCCTACACATAGCACAAAAGATGCACATCAGTAAGGTGGAGCATCTTGGAGATCCCTTATGGTGGACATAACGCTTTTCAAGTAGGCTGTAGTGCCAGTGGTGTCCCACATTTAAGGGTTTTCCAACAACCCAGGATCACCAAGTGGGACTGAGATCATTTACCTTCCCGACCTACTGCTTCTCCCACAGCCACCAGTAACACTGTGTGGTCTGTAGGGCTGCTGGCACCCCTGGGAGATGGGCTGGTGAATAATCCAGATGAGATCCTGGCAGTGATGATTTATTCGCTCATGAGGGAAGAGGTAGAGGTTGACCTACTCCTATGCTCTCCTGCTGGACTTTATTTCAAGAGCTCTCCTCTCTGTCCCTTTACTTTGGTGCATGATTTTCCTCCGTTTCCCTCCTTCAGAGTTTTCTTCTTAACGTTTTTGTCCCCCCTGCTTTCCGCTGCTTTTGTGCTTTGACAGCCAACGATGAGAACAGCCACAGCCTAGGGCTTGCTATGAACAGAGCCTGAGCAAATCCATCCATTACTGTGCTTTTTTATTATTCATTTGTTCCATATTGAAGTTTTTATAATTTCAACTTAAAATTTGGAGGAGTATCTCGAAGGTGGGAGCATGGCAGCAGAACTTCTGGGGAAGTCATAGCACTGTAGGATTGTGTAGGTTAGAAAAGACCTTTAAGGGGATCTAGTCCAACTCTTACCCAGCACTGCTAAGTCCATTGCTAAGTCATGTCCCTGAGCACCACAGCTACGTGTCTTTTAAATACCTCCAGGGATGGTGACCCCACTTCCCTGGACAGCCTGTTCCAATGCTTGAAAACCCTTTCGGTGAATAAATTTTCCCTAATATCCAGTTTAATCCTGCCCTGGTGCAAATCAGGCCATTTCCTCTTGTCCTGTCGGTTTAAGAAACAGCTAGCCACCTCGCTACAGCCCCTGTCAGGCAGCTGTAGAGAGCAACCAGGTCCCCCCGAGCCCCCTCCTCTCCAGGCTGAACGCCCCCAGTTCCCCCAGCCCCTTCCCCAGCTCCAGCCCCTCAGTGCCCCCCTGCAGTGAGGGGCCAGAGCTGAGCCCAGGGGTCAAGGTGCGGCCTCACCAGTGCCCAGCACAGGGGACGGTCACTGCCCGGGTCCTGCTGGCCACACTATTGCTGACACCAGCCAGGGTGCTGCTGGCCCCCTTGGCCACCTGGGCACGCTGGGGGCTCATGCCCAGCTGCCTGCTGACCAGTGCTCCAGAGGCGTCAGTCTGAGGAGACAGCACCAACTGGGTTGAAAGAGGCTTTATGTGATAACGCTCTCCCCAGCTTCCGCCCTTTCCTGATTTAAAAAAGGCCAACCAAAGAGATCCTTTCCAGCAGGTCACCCTGCCTGCTGCTCCTTGATAAACACGCTTTATGTCAAGCATCTTAGCTCAATGCAGGTTTTCCCTGCCCCTGAGCTGCCCTGCTTCTGTGATAGCTGTTGCTGCCCTTCCTGCTGGGAGTGTGTTCATCAAGGGGGAAACGGCAGGGCAGGTTGTGGGAGAGGAAGCATATCCCTGACAAAAGGGAAGAAGAAGGTGGAGACCAAGACTCTGCACAAGATCCCCTCCCAAAAGCCCCTTCATCATCTTGTGTCACACCCCTGATGCCTCCTGTTTAATTCCTGGAAGTCCTTAACTCTTACCTAGTTCTCCCAGTATTGCCATCAGTGAGAAAATGGTGCTTCAACCCAGTGCTGCTTGGGCCTCTTTGCTGGTTGACTCTGGAGCCAGCCGAGGTGTGGTGGGTGACCTCCTGAAGGCTGGCCATCCCCAGAGTAGCCCCGTAAGCTAAACCCAATGAGCAAATCGGTGTGGAATGGCTCCATGCTGCAAAGGCTGTTTCATGTTGTTTTAAACTCGAAAGCTGGAAAATTCAGAGCCAGCATTAAATATTTGTTCGATTTTCAAAGCTGAGCATCAGGGAGCCATTCCTTAAGTAGTGGATGTCTGTTCTCTGAGCCCAGATGTGCTTATAGCATGGGTCTTGCCAGCGTTTTCCCTTCCTCATGCTTCCCAAACAAACGTGCACACAGCTTTCTAGCCATCCATCTTTACCCTTTAAAGTTGGTATGAGTGGTAACAGCTGTTCCTTCTTCAATACAGGTGGCAATAACATTGCACAAATTGTTTTCAACTTTAATCAGTAGAGCCTGCCACACAAGTGATCCTATTTCTTGCCAGAAGTGATAAATCCGATGCAGTTTTGGAGCAAATGAAATGTTAGACAATACATTAGCCAAAGATACTCCAGAGTATCGGTTACTTTCCTGTGGTCTGTGAGTAATAACTCAGTTCTTAAAACCTACCACCTGGATCTGGATGGTCACCTAAGCTCCTGTTGCAGGCATTTAGCAGCAAGTCAGTGTGAGGTAGTGGTGCTAAGCGATATGTGACCTGATAGCCAGCTTCGTGTTACCGTTTGTGTAACCAGAAATAGCAGCAGGCTCCAGCCTGGAATCTGGGATACTGGTCTTTACTAATCCATTTTACTGGCTCCAGGTGGGATGTTCCTGTCACTCGCTATCGTTTTAACCAGGTAGCCAATCTGAAATTATCACAGCTTTATCCCTTCTTTAAATGGAGCAAGCTGGGCAGACCCAGGGTAATGGCAACACACAGAGATGCACCAGGCACAAATGGACATCTCCTGAAGGTCATTTGTCCCTTCCTTCCACCTCCAGTGGCTGCCTTCGCTTAGCGCGTGCAAGGGAGGGCTTATCCTGAATGACCCAGGGGAATCAAGAACTGAGATGATTAGAGAGGGGAGCTTTTTCTTTCCATAATGCCTCTGCCAGCTTTCCTTGCCCTGAGTAAACCTGTTGCTTCTCTCAAGGAAAGAAGGTGCTGAAGGAGGGCAGTAGGGTTATCCTCTTGTTACTGGCACGTGTGCTGCGGCACTGCTGAAGGGACCTGTCACTTTGGGCTTTGCTTGTCTTAGGCACTGCACAAAGCATAACAAATTATGTGGTTTGAAGTGATGGAGTTGCATTGCTTCAAGTAAACTCAATAAGAGTTTGATGTGAGAAGGGATTCCACCTGCACCTTTTGCAGCAGGATCCTTCTCCTGACCAAAGGAAGAGCAAAGGTGAAAGTTTTGAAAGTTTTAACCAGGTTTTCTACATTAATTTTTTCCCCTAAAACAATCATGCTTGCACCTGTGTGTAGAAATTTTATTTCTAACCCAGCAGAGGGGACAATGTGCAGAAGAAGTCAGAATGGCCAAGACAAAATCACAGTTTTCTCTACTGCGGTCTGAGGAAAAATGTGTTCTCATTTACTGAGCCCATACGTCCATCATGTTTCAGCACCAAGAATTGGAAAATAATGAAGTGAGTTGTGAAGACATTGAAGCCAAAACCAGCCAGCTGAGTCAAATAAGGAAAAGATGGGAGAGATCACTCAGATAGTTGAAGCGCAGGTGGTAAGTTCTGGGGCAAATCACAGGAAGGCTGATAGTGCATTGAAGTTAGGAAAGGGTTAGAAGAAGGTAAAAAAATTAATGGTAATCAGTGTAGTTTTATGAAAACCGTCTCGTCAAATAATTGCAGCGTCTGGTTGGTGGAGGTAATGGTTTCGATATCTACCTAAACGTACATCTATTGAAATTTCTCTGAGGCATATGATTTTTTTCCACGTGACGTTCTGAGCGCAAGACAAAACTATAAATATATAAGACTAATTAAAAGCATTAAATGAATTACAATCTGGCTAATAGTCCCACTTTCTAAAGTAATTATACATGAGGAAGCATTCAGAATGGATGTTCCTGACAGATAAACCAAAAGTCTCATTCTTAGGCTAAGAGATATCCAGTTACTTGGGTTTTGACTTGAGAGCACACGTCGTATTTCATTAGGCAAAGACAATGATGATGATGCAACTGTTGATGAAGTAATAAAGAATAATGTCAAGGACAGAGCTATTTTTCAGGGTCTTCTGGATTGTCTGGTAAACTAATCTTATCCCAAACAAAAAATGTATTTACATATTTCGTCAAATTCAAGGTACTTACAGACAAAAAGTGTACTTTTAGAGCCACGCTGTTTGACTGGGACATTTTGTGTTTTGGAAACCAGTGACTCAGTCAGGCTCATTGCTAATGGACAGTCAGCTAAACACATGCTCCCTGTGTGATACGGTATACCTGAAAGCAAATGCTGCCGGGGATTAGAGCAGATTGCTGAGTAAAGGTCAAGGAGGTGGTATTTCCACGTGTACAGCATTAATGAGCCCATTACTGAGCTACTGAGCCCGCTCCTGGTGTTTACACTTTTAAGAGGATGTTGACAGGTGGGCAGGGAGCAGAGAAGGGCTGAGCAGCACGAGCATGAGTTGAACCGTGCCCTCTAAAGAGAGGCAAGAGAAGCTAAATTGGTTTATTTTGTCAAAGGTGAGATTTTATATTCTTCCACTAATGCCTGAAAGCAAAGAGATATTAATTGAAAACTATCTCTGGATGCAGCAAGGTGGTTAGGTGCTGAAGGTGGACAAATTCAGATTAGAAAACAGCAACTAAAAATACCTTTTGCTTTCAGCATCAGCAGCTAACCACTTGACTCAGGATGTGGGGCTTGCCTGTTACATGAAGTCTAACTAAGCACGGGATGTTTTTCACAAAGATAGGAGGCTGGTAAACAAAAAGTTTGTGAGAAGCACAAAGTTTGTGTTAAAAATACTGTAGTTGTTATAGTTCAAAGTCAGGCTAAGTGGATTTACTAGTTTCAGTGGCTCTAGACAGAAAGAACTGATTTCCCCCATGTAATTTTAGCAATCTGGAGTAAAAACACTGACTACCTGGAAACGATCAAATGTTTGATTGCTGCAGGCAGTGTTGTAGGGAAACTTGGTCTGATCTGAGCATCTTGGGTGGAAGGGGCAGAGCAGGCAAGGTCACATTCCAGCTTGCCAGCCAAGCGTGGAGCTCCTCAGGGATGCTGCCACTAACCACCACCAAGCCATCCCGTACGCCCTGTTTACTGCAGGTCACCTGCTAACTCAGTGGTGTGCGTTAAAGCAGGCAGGGTACCCCCCTCTCCCTAACTTAGGGCTGCTTTCCCTCGTTCCCTCGAGGAAGGGCATCATGTGCTCAGGAGCTGTTAGGTGTGAGGAGACCCACGGAAGGGGCGCTGGGGTGGTTCTGTGCTGTGGTAGCAGTGTGGGAGCCTTAAGGGAGGAAAACCTGGCCCTGTGGCCACTTCACACTACTCTAGTGATTAAATTCCCTGGAGAGAGGCAAGCCAGACTTTGGGTCAGTATCTCAAATCTGTTTGAAGCACAAACAAGGACCTATCAGGATCGAATAGTCCCTTTCACCTCATGGCTGCCAATATCTTTATGGGTCCATAGCCGAGATGTTACACTTGGGTTTGCTGTACTTGTGCAAATACTGAGTAAAAGTGAAGCTTTTTCAGTGTAGTTTTTAAGCTGAAGACAGCCTTTCAAAAGGGCAGTGAAAGGCCAAAGTTCTTAATACAAATAAAATACCGGGATGGCTCTTTCGTGGGTCCATGAGGCAATGAATATTTGTGTCAACTTACAACTCTTTTTCAAATTTAGCGTATCATCAGAATATAAATCATGCAGAACACAGTATAAGGCAGTCTGTGTATAAATACATTAAAGACTGAGAGGTAACAGATGTAGTGGATGTGTGTATATGTAGGAAGGCCTAGATCAGGATGAACATCTTGGTGTACTGTGGGATCTGAATGCTGGTTTTGGGACAGCAGGAACCTGTCAGTGACTGAAAGCACTGGCTTGTATGCGTGTGATATAGGACTCATCATCAGCAACCTTCCTCCGTAGGTGCCATAGGAACAGAAACATTAGACATTTGGCTGCACTTGGGTGCAAGAGGAGGCATTTTCTGTTAGGTGGCATGTGTAGCCTGAGAATCTATTCCTTGCTTACTTAGGAGACTGAAAGGAGTAAGCTAGCAAGCACAGCTCTCTTCATGACATGGTTTTTATGAAGTAATTGCACTCTGGGGAGTGTGATGTGTGGTGGGGGTAACATAGGAGTGAGGGACAGGGGTTCACGAATCTCTCGGGTAGAGAGACAGGAGCTGAATGGAGAGGCATAGAGGGCCATTACTCAGTGTAGAGGTAACTGGCTTTCTCATAAATGATCTGCCTCCACCACCACAGAGGTCAGCACAGGAAATTTATGACGCTTGACTGGTGTGAGCTGTGGTAAAATGTGTGTGTGTGAGTATCCATCCTGTATGGGAGTGCTTTGTACCCAAACAACCCTGCTCAAGGGGCCACGGGCCAGGGAAAAGTACCGGCAGCACAAATACACCCCAAAAGCCTCTTGATTCCTTCTGTGAGGCCTTCCTTTTGGTTCCAGCTCAAACACTGCAGAGCAAGGCTTTTTGCACTGGCAGTGAGTGGCACGTCTCATGTTTGTTTGATGTGTTTTGACTTCTGGAGAGGCTGGAAGAACCTTGACTTTACATCCATTTGCAGCTCAGATTAGTTTCCTAAATGGAATAATCTTTATCAGCAGAAGGACTTCTGATGTTAGTATGATTGGGTCTACACGGGGGCCTTTGCTATGATCAACATTTTTGAATTTTTGTAATATATTCATTTTCAAAGCTGTGCTGGAGCCAAAGCATAGAGTAGGTTGAAGGACCGGGGCCCTGCATATCTTCCTTTCATAGCAATGGCATTGCCCATATGTTTGTTCTGCTTCATGGGACAGATTTAGAAAAGCTTGTTCTGATAAAATGTTTGCTTGCTTGGCTTGGCATTGCCAAACACCATGTCAGCTTTCCACACAGCCATCTCGTTCGGATTGGTTGAGGAACTCAGCCTGCCGCTCAGCCAGCAAGTGGCATGACTCAAGGAGAAGATAATTGGATTTGTTGGTTGGTTGGTTTGTTTTTTTTTTCTTTTCCTGAGTAATTACACAAGAATTGCAAAGCTACTTTCCAAAAGTGGGAAGAGAGGGTCTGAAATGGATCTGAATTTTCTACTGGGTGTTTGGGAGTGGAAAGCCACTTTAGGCAGCAGCTAATGATGGTAATTGTAATACTTTCCTTTGGGTGGGGGATGTTTCTAGATGTGTGGCTTGTCCATGTGTGGTTTTCTGTGACTACCTCCGCAGCACAAGCCACAGTTTCTTGTGTGGCTGCTGCCAGCTACTCAGAGAGCAAGTCTTGGGGAGTCTGCTCTCATACCGGCAGGAGGGGAGGGGGAAACAGGCAGGGACATAGCTAGAGATAAGACCTGAATACTCAGGGACTGATCTGCACCAAGGGATTCCCCAAGTACAAAAGACAAGCATCTTGCCTGCATGGAGGATCTCTGTGGCTCGTTCTGTCCCTCCTGAGCATCTCTTTCCCATTTTAACATTTTATCTCATGAGCTCCATTACGTGGACAGAGAGGTGGTGGGTGCCTGCAGGTAGCTTAGTAAATATAGGAAGGATGGAGCGATCAACCAGTATAAAAGTAAGTCAGATAAAATGGAAACATGAACAGTGGGAGCTGGAAAGTGAACACCACTGAAAAGCGGGAAGGCAGGTCGGTGTAGTCCACAATTCCTAGTAGGCTGGCACATTCTCCAAGAGAAAACCAGTAAAATTTGGGCACTCAGCATTTATTCAGACCTGTGTACTTGAAAGCTTGTCTGTTGTTTTCTTAATTTCAGTTTGCCTCACACAAGCTACTGCTTCTCTGAGACCTGTTTGTCATTTACGTCTTTATACTGCTGTGGCTCTGCCTGTCACTGGGATGCTGACAGAGAAGTTGTTTTGCAGGGAACGCAAATAGTGGGTGGATGCCAAAGGGATTCTGGTTTGGACATTGTTTTATTTGTGGAGGCAAAAATGCTGAAGACTGAAGAAAATAAGTGAAAAGAAAATGAAATCTCATTCTAATTTCCCTTCTAAACATGTTGCTGACCAGGGTAAACACATTTTCAGGGTGTGTGAACAACACCATCTTTCACCTGTGGCCACTCTCTCTTTTCTGCTCTGTTTCCCCACTGGGGGTGGTTTTGGGCAGCAGTTGGACCCTCTTCCACCTTCCCCCACCCAGGCTCAGCTTGCTGGATTCCACCACAGTGGGTCCCAGCCAGCAGGAGCTGGTGGCTGCCGAGACCAGCAGTCTCACCCTTCACCCTGCTCCCGTTGGGGCATTTGCCCGGCTGGGAGCAGAGCCAGCTGTTGCCCTCCTCCCCTTCCCTCCCCTACCATGCTGTTATTTTTAACCCAGATCAGCATCTGGATTCACTTCACCCTGTGGCCTCCTGCTTCTGCCAATAGAAACAGACTGTGAAACTACAGGGTTAACCCCAACTTCTTCAGGCTCCCTGCAGCCCTTCTCACCCTGGGCAGCTCATCCCCATCTGCTGGAAGCACCTCCCCTAGTCACGTGGAGGACCAGTACTTTCCACTGCTATGGCAGATGAGGACAGGCTCATATCGCCTTTGTTGTGGGATTGGGAAGAAGCCTGGCGCAATCTACATAGGCTTCAGTGAAAAGTTATTGGATCCCACAGTGCATCCATAACTTGTAAGGTGTGCTAGTAGAGTCAGGTATTTTTCTTCTCTGCTTTCCTTATGTTTTTCACTATGAAATTTCACCCAGTCTCTTGTTATAGTCCTCAAGGCTGTTCCACCCATGACAGTCAAAAAGGAAAATATCTCCCCAATAAATAACGGTTAGAATTGTGAAGTTGTGGGGCTAAAACTCTAAACTGGAAAATGCACAGAAATGTATTTCGGCGTGGAGTTTGTATATTTTACTTCTGAGTCTGGCTGTGCTGACCTCGATAGGCTCCAAGCATAATCCACCCCCTGCCGAAGTCGATCAGGGTAGGATCCATCTTATCTAACTTTACAGGTGTGTGCACTATACGCAGCTATAGCTGGAGTCATCAGACTGCCTTTGTAGTCTGGGGAGAGTAAATGTGTTTTGGCACTAATCAGCCTGGCTTATTTTAGTTTTCTGCCGAAGTATGTGGGCTTATGTCTTTTCGTGGGGAGTAATTCAGTTGCCAGTAATGAGTTCAGGTTTGGATATCTACATCTCAAGTCAGCTGATGTGTGCACTCAAACTTTCCAGTTACTTCACTTGGCTCCAGACCAGGTCTGGGCAGATCAGCATTTAGTCGTGACCACTCATGTAGCTATAATGATGATAACCTTTGCGTTCTTGCCTCAGAAGATCTTTAACCGAATGGATGTGGTGCTCTTGGAAAGAAGGACCATAAGTTATTATAGTTTAACTGCCCTATGTGCTCTCAAGAGCTACCCAGTGGTGACTGACAATATTTCTACACCTTTAATGACAAATGACAGGTTATGGCATGAGAATCTCAGAGTAATTCAGGTAGGAAAGGGATGTCTTGACCACAACTAGCCCAACCTCCTGCTTAAAGCAGGGCCAGCTGTGGGGTCAGCCCAAATCACTCAGGGCTTTGTCCTGTTGGTCTTGAAAATCTCCAAGGATGGAGACTTCATGGTCTCTCTGAGCAACCTGCTCTGTCGCTTGGCTGTCTTCATGGGGAAAATTACATTCCTCATATCAAGCCAGAAACTCCTGTTTTGTTTTACAACCTTTGTGTCTCATCCTCCCACCATGAACCTCTGAAGAGCCTGTCTCAAGTCTTCATGGTAACCTCGTAGGTACACTGGGGCTATTGATAGATCACCCCAAAGCCACTGCTTCTCCAGGCTGACTGAGCCTTGGTCCCTCAGCCGCTCTTCACAGGTTAGGTGCTCCAGCCATGACCATCGTGGTGGTCCTACACTGAACTGACCCTAGGCTATCGGCGCCGTTCCTGTATTGGGGTGTGTGTGTATATATATATGTGAAACTGGACACAGTATCTAGATATGCTCTAATGAGCATAGAGCGAAGGGGAATAACTCCTTCTCCAGATCTGCTGGCCGTGCTGGTGCAGCCTGGTGCCCTGCTGGCTTTCATTGCTGCCATTGTGTGCTGCTGGCACACCGCTCTGCGTGGACTCCCACATCCCTTGGGTAGTCAGGTGCTCCCCAGCCTGTACTATTCAATTAGTAGGGTTTTGGCGGAAGTTTTGTAGTGACAGAGAGCTGCGCTAAGAAGTAGCGGTCGCTCTTATTATTAATTATTGTTAAGCCATGCATTTAGAATAGCTTCAAAAAAATCAAAATCCATTGGTATTTATTGGGAATACTTTCCTAAAGCAAAATGCACGCAGGGATTTGTTGTTTAGCTGAGTCCTGATACAAAATAGAATTTAGAATCTGATGTGGCAACTCTCAATAGCTCCCATAAAAAGAAAAGTTAATTATATTTCTGGGAGATGCTGGTGCTGTTTGGAATTCTAGAAGGGTTTGGGTTGGAAGGGATCTTAAAGACCATCTAGCTCCAAACCCCCTGCCATGGGCAGGGACACTTTCCAGTAGAATGAAAGCCGTGAAGTGCTGAGGTGCTCAGGATGGTTGAGTACAACCTTTTTATTTTCTTTTCGGCACTTGGTGTGCACCGTGTGCATGACGTGCACCCACCGATGCGTTCAACCCTGTGACTCCCTTGCGAGGGAGGAATGAGTTACGCACACTGTTTGAAAGTGGGAAGCCAAGGTGCAGAAACCCAGGCACCTCTGACCTAATTTGAATTGGCAGAAAGTCAGACATACAGCCCAGGTTAGCAATCCACAATCCTTCTAGAAAGGGAGAAACGGATCCCTCCAGAGGTTCCTGGATTTCATCTCCTCCCTGCTTGTTTCGGGGTGAGGAATGGCCTGTCTGTCTTCACTGGTGCTGGCAGAACCTGAACAGTCAGTCTGAATTATTAGTCTTTAACTGAGGCTCGGGGCTAAAATCCTGGTTAAAGCTAAGCCCTGGCATTACCGTTTAAGTGCTTCTCCCCCAGACTAGTCGCAGGGAACTGTGAGTGCTTCTAGGTTTTCCTCCAAATTAAACAAAGCCTCCAGACCATCCCTCATGTTGCCTGAGGGAAGCCATGGAGATGGGGGGCTCTGAGGGAGGTGGCAAGCAGGCCATTCTCCTCCTCCTCCTCCCTCACTCCCACCTTTGGCAGGACATTTGCCCTCCGTTGGTGTTGGCGTGGGCTCGTTGCCGCTGGGGAGGCGAACAGGGGGCTGTACTTGCTGTTTCCATTCCCGTCTCCTTGCATCTGTGGATGATCCTGGCAATGGGGGCAGAAACTGCACTCTGCTCCTGTTGAAAAGGGACCTAACTTATTTTGCTGGGGAAAATGTTGCCATTTAGCTGCCAGAGTACTTGGAGGTATCCCAAGTTATTTCCAAAGAAATGGCACTGAAATATCCCTGATGTTCTTCCCCACGTCAGTATCTTTACTGCTGATTCCAGTGACACCAGTCACCGCAGCCGAACCGCTTCTTTTCTTCAGCACTTCTGCAGACACCTAGATGGATCCTAACTGCGGGTGGACGGAAGGTTTTGGGTTTTCTTCTGTACAGTTCTGGAGAGAGAACCTGAACTCTCAAGCTGTGGGGAAAAAAATCCCCCATGCGTATGCAGCGCAAAGCAAAATGACAGCACCCTGGGACACCAACCACCAGTTTTATTTCCAGTCGGTGGGAATTCTGGCTGGGTTACACTGTTCACAGGTTTGACTAGGAGAGCGCTTCAAACAAAGAAAATTTAATACTGAAAAGAAACTTTGATTGCCTTTTCCTAAGTGTTGCAGAGGTCTCTTGCACAACCAGCTCTTAGCAATGAGAAATGCTGAGGGTCCCTGTCTCAGTCCTTCCTCAGAGGTGCCCTGGTGCTTTGGTTAGAAAAGTCATGTGGTAACCTAAATGACAGCAAGTCTCAATTAAGATTTAGTTGGAAGGATAAAAACTGCCCAATAATTTAGTCTCAGGGATTAAGGAAAACAAAACCTTACTGACGGCTGGATAAAATTCACATTCCTTTCAATTGTGATCATCCTACATCAAGGAAATGTTTGAGATGTTGGCAGTCTCCTACGATATGCCTGCAAAAGTTATTATATTGCTTTAAGTAATATAAGAAAAAGGAACCAAGAGCTATAGCACAAATGTGTTATATAAATCTTCATTGGGATCACTGTTGTTTTTACAAAAATAATTTGATTGATGTCGGGTCCCAGTGGGTGACCTTTAAAAGAGACCACATCAAATGGAGGGGCAGAGCTGCAGCTCTCCACCCCCACGCTGGCTCTTCTCCTCGCTTCTCCTCACCAGAGTGCCTCTAGACAGCTATGTCATCTGTAGCCATAAAATAAATTGAAGAATGTCTGTCTCACTAAAGGCAAAAAAGGAGCCCTTTCCTCATCTCTGTTGAAGCGGGCCATGTCCTTAGTTGTGCTGCAAAGTGAGCTGTGTACCTGCACGGGGGCTTAAATGACCATAAAATCTCCTCCTCCTCCTCCCTCACCTCGGATCAAGGCATCCTGGGTTAAGGGGGGATGCTTTTGTGTGGCCTGGGCAGGCAGCAAGAGGCGTCCTAGCTCTGTGCTACTTTTAATTTACTGTTTAATTAGTGTGAGAACAGAGTAATTTGTTACTCACGTCTATCAGCATCAAGCTGTTAATGCTAGGGGAAGGAGAAAATTTAATTTTCAGAGGGGCTTTCTGAAGCACAGCTCCTCCTCAGATGTACATGTGGGGTGGTTCATTGCCAGTGATGCTGCTTACCCTGAGTAAGCTCAAAAGAAGAGTTCAGCAGAGAACCGAAGGCGTGCAGCTCAGAAGATCGCTTGTCCAATATTTGAAACAGGCTGCAGAGGTCAAAACTCACTAATTATTGTGGCAGAAAAATCTGCTTAGGCATTTTTTTTGCTTTTTCTTCAACAATGGTCTGTTTGCTTGCAGCTTGGAGAAAGAAAATCTTTTTTGTACTGCTTTGAATCAGAAAGATGAGGAAAAACAATCAAGTGCTATCGTTGCACAAGAGTGTCTCACTTTTAGACAGCTATACAAGAGTAAGAGAAGGCAAAATAAAGTCCTGCTGAGGTATCCTGCGTGCGACATTTAGAGATGCTGTATTGGCAAACAAGAGTTTGTCTACTCGGGTAGAAAAGGCACTGGTGGAACAAACCATGACCCAGAGGGAGGTGAAGCGTTAGTGAAAGCGGATTTCTTTCCTTGTGGCCTAGGGGTGAAGAGGGGGAAAGGGATACGGCCACCTACTGTCCTACGGCCATGTTCCTGCACCAGGCCACCGTGCGATTGTGTCTCCCAACACATCATGTGGAACCCATGAAGAAATGGCACCCTGGTGCCCAGCTAGCCAAGGCAGCCTCTCTCAACTGGTGAATCACAGTAACAGAGGTCATTTCTTGCAGTTCAGATGATTTTATAAAGTAGGACCCCTTTTCCCTTCTTTAATTCTTTCCATGACCACATGAACAAATATCCTCTCCTCATATGTTTCAGTCCCTACTGCTCCTTGTCACTCTCTAGAAGAGCCCTTGGGTCCCTCTCTAGCAGCGGACAAACAGCAGGAGGAAGCCAAGAGGTTTAGAAAGTACCTTGGAGAAGGGGAGAATGTCGCAGAGCTTAGACCAGCTCAGGCTGAAGAACCCAAAAGGCCACAAAATCCTGTGGAGCTTTCCCATGGATATTGCAGTCATTTCCATAACAACAAGTAAGGTCCAGAAACCAGGATTAGGTTCTTTATGGAAGATAAGTCAAAGCTGCAGCAATGGGTGCGTGTTTGGATGCCCTTTTGGGCAGGGAGCCCAGTGCAGCTCAGGCACAGGACACGAGGATTTTGATCAGTAATTAGACAGATGGAAGAACGTGAATATACACCTGGGTTTGATCCCTGCCAGCTGTTACTTCAGGAAAGATGTCTTTGCAGTATTTTGAGAGTGTCTCCAACACAAATACAAGGTGGATCACTTACGGGGCATGTTGCAACTACAGCTTTTTTTCTGGCCTGCCATGTAGATGCAACCACAGAATTTTAAATCGGAGGGATCATAAAGAGTAATTGAAGATCATTAATTTTTGCCCTGTAATATACTGGCCTGACTAAACGTTCTGGGAGTCTGTTTGGTTAGATCTCTTTGTGGCTGCTGATAGAGGAGAACTGTTGACTTGGTCTTAGACAAGATGTCAGAAGGTCTGAGCACAGTCAGCTGTGTGCTCTAGACCAAGTAATAGATGTATTATACTACTTGTTGTACCACTCACAGACAGAGAATGGTCTCTGCTTTTCAGGCTGTTTGCCAGATGCTGTTAGGAGTGTTTTAAGTATTTGGTATTCGTGACATAGTCTTTGATGAGTATTGATTCATTCAAATTGTTTTTTCCACTGAGTGGTAAGAACAATGGTTTCCAGTTTTGATTCTTGAAAGTACGACTTTAAAATTCCATTAAAATGCCAATATTTGTTTAAAATTTGCTGCTTCTGATAAAATGCCTGCCACTGAGCCTGCATGGTAGAGCACTCAGTGAATGCTTTGTTCTGAAAGAGCAAATTTAGGTGAGAAAAAGCTAATGACAATTCTTTTGTTTTTAAAAAAGCAACCTGTAACCTACAATTAAAGATATTCTGAGTACTTATGGAATCATCTTAACTATCATTATCAGTTAGTCCACCTGGATTACTGGGGAAAAACTCTCCAGGAGCAAAGAAACCCCATAAGTTTGGACTTAGGAGATTAGGCTAGATCTACAGTTCAGTGCTTTACGGGGTGCTAGTGCAGCAGTCAGTTACATTTGTATGTAACAGCCCCTTCACGTTTGTGCTCTCTGTGGGAAACCATGCAAATCAAAGTGCATAGTGTAGTGGTAAGGAGAAAATTTGCTTTTGGGGAAAAAAGTAGGCAGAATGACTGGCAGAAGTTCATGGGGACCGTTAGTGATGAAGAATGCCATACCTTCCCCAAACTACTTCACCCTTCCTCGTCTCCCTTCCCCCTTGAAACACCAGATTGCTCCTTCCCTATTTGCAACTCCTCTCATGTCCTCTGTCACATGCCTGAATTTTGAATGCTCCTGCTGCAAGGTGTCATATCTCACCAACCTTCAGAGCCTGGTCCCAACATGTCCATTCCTCTCTGCTCCCAGGTACGGGCTAGGTCCCTAAGCTGCAGTGCGCCCCTGGCTCTGAAGGACAGTCTAAGCTCTTTCCAAGGGGCAGTGTGGCTTCTCCGATGAAACACAAGTTGCTATTATCAGCCTTGTTTTGTTTTCCTGAGAAGCAGACAAAAAAATCCACGCTCCACACACTTAGCCTCAGCACAGCACTCCCATGCCTGTTCTTAGTTAAGCTTTTCCTACGGTTTATATGATGCTTTTACCAGGATAGGTAACTTTTTTTAGTGACCCTGTGAAGCAACATTGCTTCAGAGGAAGCCTCAGCACTGACCTGGATTTTCTCTCTGTTGTTCTCTGGAGGCTTAGAGAGGGCTGTTGTGTCTGCAGCTGGTAGATATGGACTTCAGCGCCCTACAGGGAGGTTGCTGAGGGTTGCTTTTAGTGAGATTTGGCAGATACACAGGTGTCTCTAGCCTCTCCTTGTCCTTCTGGCTGAATATGGACAGGTCTCAAAAAGAGAAGTGCAGGGGAACTGTTCAGTGCAGTAGAAGCAATAGTTCCTCTTTAAAAATTGACAGGGTGTTGCAGATTACTTAGCTGAATTTACTCTACAAGCATTTTATCAAAGTGTATTCTTTAGCCCAGGAAATGATTCCTTCAAATAGCCCCAGAGTGGGCAGAACAATTCATTTTCTGCTTACAATACACAACGTGACCCAAATCATATCCTCTTGTCATATCCTATGGCACCCTGAATGGTGTATCTCCAAGAGGCTTGGCTGCCTGGTGCAGATCACCATGTAATCTTTCCTGAGTATTCGTTCTTGGTCTCTGTACAATCGCAGATCAGTTGTGAACAGCTGCAGAAAGTGAAAGAGAGGGGCACATACCGCTGACACAGCTTTGTAGCTGTTATTCAAATAATGTTTGCAGATGCTTTCTTGCCAAATTTTTTTGCTGTTTAAATCAAATGCCACCAGCATTAGGAAACAGCTTGCCCACCACCGCAGACTAACAAAATAGCAATCATGTTATGTTCCTCCATCACTATGAATTGACTAAGTAAAGCAAAAAATTCATGATGTAAATTCAACCACGTGAAAATCTATAGGCTAGAAAGCCTAGGAATTAATAGGAGTGACCGAGGCAGACTTATGGTGAAATCTGCGCTTGCAAAGAATGATCTCTTATGTCTTTAAAACCCTATTTTAAAATTATCTTTGAGCTTTCTCACATCCTAAACCTCTGTTTAGATAACTACTAGAATGTTCTGATACATGCAGGACAGATTGAAGCAGATCTTACTGTACGTTCAACACAAAAAAAGAAATTAGATATTTCCTGTCTGATAAGCATAATTGATGATATAATTGAGACCTGACAATCTGTTTGGTAATGCCCAGCTTAGAGTAAGGGTGGGCTGTCTCCAGAAGAGTTTATAATGTGTTTCCTCTTGGCAAACGACAGGTACGTGGGGTTTGGCCCCTTCTCCAGCAGCAGTGGCAACTCTGCAAATAAACTCGCTGCTGCCAGCCAACTTCCTGACTTGCCTTTGGAAATGCAGCAGGGCTTCCCTGATTTCTCATGAAACGTATCTTCACTAAAGAACTTAGTGGTACCCAAATAGTCCAAGGAGGCAAATTGCAATGGTCAGTTGTCACACAAAATATTATTTCAACAAAAAAAGCCCATGAGAGCAAACCGGCTATTAATTTAGCCTTTAACAAGCACAGAGTTCATATTAATCGGTAGGGTTGTTAAAAATCTCAAGAAGGTCGCTGCATACCTAAATGCAGAGGGACCGGGCTGTTACAGACGTACAGGTTCAGGCTCAGAAACACCAGCAACAGCAGCGGAGGGGTGTCACTGGGTGGCACTTACCTTGCCGGGGACGCCTCTCCTAATGCTCTCTGCCAACCTTCTCTCAACCCTTCTCGTCGGGTTTCTTGCACCCTTGGTGAGTTTAACATAGCCCAAGGAAACCATGCCCACCCGTTGGCTCCGTAGGGAAGGCTCGGTTGTAGGAGTACATTTTTACTCTGTCTCCCCTCCTGCTTGTAAAAGAGAGAAACCACAAATGTTTTTCTTCCGGTTTTAGTCATTTCCTCTCCGCTTGGCAAACCTTGTTTTTTGACAGTATCTCTTAGATATTCAGGTTGAGTGCTCTTAGAAATTCAGGCCGAGTGCTTCTTGAATGAGGAAGCCCATGGGGAGAGGTCAGTGGCCGTCCATGGCTGTCTTGTAGGCACCAAATTCAGTGGAGCTGTGCCAAGGGGCAATTTCATTTTATTCTGATGGTTTACTTGGCAGCCCTAATTCCCGAGGCTATTTCTAACCTTGCTTCGGTGCTAAAAGAAAGCTTTGTAGCTCTGGAAAGTGAGATTGTGGGCGCCGAGCTTTCCATGCCGCAGCCCAGCGGTGCTGTGCATGGTGAGATGGCTGCTGGCTCCCACAGCTCAGCACCTCGGTGGGTTATGGTCATGGGCCATAAGAAACACCTCTGTGCTTCAGGACCCTCGCTGTCATTCTCGCAAATGATTAAGAAGCCTGAGTTGTTTTTAAAAATGGGATTAAGGAACAGTGGGGTGGCTGCAGATAGAGGTTTTATCCCACACAGGTAGGGATCGTGTGATGGAGGTTTGGCGTGCGCCCCGTCACCGGTGTGGAGCTGGGACAGGGCTTGTGAGACATCGCCGCAGATGGTTTGGTTCTCCTGACCACAGGCGCTAGTGGTTTCTGGAGAAGCAACAGCTGTGATGTGATGGTGAGGGCAGGTTTGCCAGTGGCTGTTTGCAGGGCCTGAAGGGAACAAGCTGTCAAGCAGGTGCCATACAACCATGCTGCCCTTCTGCTGGCCTGGCCAAGCAGGCAGGGGAAAACCTAATTAACTCAGGAGAAAGGCACTAATGTCTCTCATGCAAATAATACTGAGTAACTGATCTCTCCGTAGTGAAATACAGGTCAGTACTGAGGCGTCTTTAAACTCCCCTTAATGCATGATGGAGCATGGCTGAAGGGAGGGGGAGGGTGGCATGGAAAGAGGTGAAGAGGTGGTGTGAGACAGTAAAAAAGAAGTTATACGAATTTGTTTGCCAAAACAACATCCAAAGAGCTCTGTCAGTGAGTAGGGAAATTGAGCCAGACCTCTGAGGTCAAAAGTGGTGAGCCGGGAGGGAGTGGGAAGCATCAGGGCCTGATGGGCTGCCAGCAAGAAAGCTGGAGTTAGCAAGAGAAGAGGAGGTGAGAAAGAGATAAAACCTAATTCATTGCACTTCAGCTTCTTAGTCTCAGTGCACATGACTTCCAAGTAGGGTACTTGCTGAAGCCCTTCCTGGGTAGTACAAAATGTATATTACTAATTTTGTGTGTCTCACAACTGCAAAGAAGCCTCTCGATCTGTCCCCAAGTCTGTTTTGCTCCAAAAGGGACAAGCAACCACAGCTGATTGATCAATCACCTTACAAAGCAAGTGCTGTTTACATTTTTATCTTTATCTAAACTGCCTGTTTGTTCGTTTTAGCTTTTCCCACCTGTAACACATTGTTAACTCTGCTCACCCACGTAAACACACTCGTTAAATTGCTTGTGGAACATTTTGCCAAAGACCGGTCTTTGCATCCGAGATAGGATGACCCAGACCCAGCTGTGTGCTCACTAATAGCTAGCAGCTGGTCATGCTGGTCTCCATCCTGAAGTTGCATTCCCCTGTGCTTCACGAGCCAAGCTGGCTGCAGCTCCTAGCTCCATGGGTGCTAGTATCTGCTAATTCATTTCAAGGTGGCAAGATCAGGACTTCAGGTTCAGGTCCACAAAAATGGATTGCCTGCCTTGCCCTGGTCCAGAGGTTATCAACTCTGCGGATGCAGCAGCCTGGCTAACTTCTTTGCTCCTAAATTTCTAGGTATGACCATGTGTACCAAAGTGTATCAGCTTTAACCTGGCCACTGAGCCTCCTGGGTTGTGATCCCACCTGCACTGGGCTGCTGCAGAAGCAGGGGCAGGTGCCAAGCTCTAGCAGCAAGGACTTCTCCAGCTTTTGCACCTTTTCCACCTCAGACAGTGAACCAGAGCCTGCAGGCACCTCGGTGCCTCTGTGGGCCATGTTCAGAAAGCCTGATTTCCACAGAAATGAACCTTCCTTAACAAAGACAGAAGGTGCAGCCATGTATTAGCACTGGGGGTGCATGTTACCTCCGGAAGAACAGGGAAGGTAGAAGACAGAAAGGGTCCTCAGGCATTTGGAAACCTTAGAAAATCCAACTACGTCAGATCTGAACAGGCTGGAGCTGTTATGGTGATGAGGTGTGAGTATTACTTTCTTAACCTGCGCAGTCCCCAGGGCAGACTGTGACAAACTGACAAAAGATGCCTCTCGCTGGTGAAAACCAGTCACCTTTTCATCTGCGGGTATGAGCCATCTCATACTAATTTCTGCTGCGCTGGGGAGATCGCTGTTTTCTGTGCCAGTGGAGAGGTGAAGCATTTGCCTGGTCCTCAGAAATCTCATCATAGGTTTGTAAACTCTTTGCAGTAATTTCAGCTAGGAAATCTTAGCCAGGATGTGCTTAAATGCTCCTGGTGAAGTCAAATAATAGATATTTTACAGAAAATCCAAGGAAATGTATCAGAGTATGCTCCTTCATCCAGAAATGAAAGATTAACTTCAAATGAAAGGGAAACCCTAAATGCTTTTGCTGCAGTGTGTTGAGCACATCAAAATAATTACTTCAGTTTTCCCATCTCTTTCAAGTCAAGGTCTTCATTCCCAGACTCTCATTTTCCTCAGCTGGACAGATTGATGCTTTGCGTCCAGACCGGTGCTCCTCCTTTTCAGGTATGACAACTGTGTGTGTGTCTTGTTATTTGGAATGGACTCAGCTTGTCCTTCCATATGTGAAACCCATTATTCTCCAAATTCTTCGGTTGAATGATTAGTTCCAGGCTTACTTGTCCCAAAAAGAAATGTAGCAGTCCTTCTCAATGGTCACCGAGTTGGTGAAAAATGCCAGCAAAGTGTAGCTCAAACACCAAAAGAAAACAGACTCCCCCCCTCAGGCAGTTTCAGCACGTTTCAGTCTGCATGCGCACTACAAACACCAGCTACTGTCGCATTTTGGCTTGCAGAACCTTCTCCTTCCAGAGAGATTCCTGCTATAAATGCTAGTGGGTTCAACATGGAACAATTTGCTGTCTGTTAATTCTTTTACTCTCTTACAGCCTGCAGTGCTGCTTGGCAAAAGTTGTTTCCAGACGTATCGCGCCTTTAGAAGAAATCCTTTCCCTATTCAACACTGGTCCAACAGGTCCATTTATTCTCCCAAAGAGTAGCTTGCACCCCTGCTATAGTCATCTGTAATCATTTTCCCCAAGTCCAGTGGCCATCTCTTTCCATTTTTCTAAAGATACTTCTCTCGCCAGATCATCTTCCAACAGCCCCATGAATCTGTATGTTCACAGCCCCCTTTGAGGTAATTAGTGCTTTATAATGTTTAGACTCATCAAGTCTTGCCTGAGCTTCAGCCCTGAGAGCTCTC
The DNA here is from genome assembly GCF_023638135.1 of Falco biarmicus. Lineage (NCBI taxonomy): Eukaryota > Metazoa > Chordata > Aves > Falconiformes > Falconidae > Falco > Falco biarmicus. The sequence goes on from NC_079290.1 coordinate 96,065,919, forward strand.
CATGTGTCTGCGCCCCAGTTCCTCAGGAAAAGGATGTTTTACGTAAACAGCTTTTATGCAGCACAGTTGCATGAAACGTGACATGAAACAAACGTTGCAAAATGACACAGCAGGCTCGAGGACTTTTGCATCTTGCTCCTTTCCCATTTGCACTGTCTCTGGCATGCAGCTGCTGTGGCAGGCAATCCTGTTTAGCCCCACGTGCCTCTGAGCCGGGGACAGCAGACCTTGAGATGCTCTTGGAGCACTCTAACTAATTAAGCGTAACAGAGTAAGCCTCTGATTGTGGCTTGTTTGCGTCTTTTTTTTTTTTTTTTTTTTTTCTTTCCGTCCAGGAGTTGCTCTGACATAAATTCACCTGTGATGGAGCTTGCAGGCAGGTCAGATACACAGGCAGAGGTGGATGTGCCACCCCAGTGTAAGCGGGAGGGTTCACAACAGTGGTATAGCTAGCTGCTTAGGCAGTGGACTGAAAGTCAAAAGGCTTGAGGCTCTTTTCCCACCTCTGCCATGGAGTGTGGTCTCTGATAAGATATTCTGGCACCCTGTTAATACCTCTTTCTCTTCTTCTTGGCAATATCAACTGCAAGTCCCTTTGTATCACGGTCGACTTTTGGCTTATATTTTCTTCAGTGCCATTAAAAGCTGCTTGCTCTCCCCCTGGCCTGCACATTAGATGGAGATGTTTAAAGTGATCCCCAGCACAAACCTTGAATAATGACAGGAGTAACGAAAAATGAACTAGAGAGACTGGGTCCTAAGAAACGCAAATTACACTTCATCGGTGTTTGCATTTGCATCAGCGTGTCTCAGTGAGCTCCCAGGGACAGCTAACTTCTGTGGCAGACAGATCTGTTTCAGGGGGTTGGGTCTGACCCCACCAAACACTCCTTTCCTCTTTCATTGGAACAGAAATGTACATTAAAAGAATCCCAAATGTAGAGATATTGAAACCAGTACATACCGTCTGCCTTGGGTCTCCCACTCATTTCAAGGCACTGAGTTCATTTCTGTGCTGGGGGAATGAAGCTGTCTTAAAGCATCAGCAGATACCAAAAAGTAAAACCATCCACTGAGTTTCAGCTGGGCTCATGTCAAAATTACGTGAAATGATAAGTCTCACTGGGCTTGCGAGTGAGGCTATAATAATTGCTCAAAATTATGCTCAGGGCATTAGAGATTTGCTGGAAGATTCATGGCTCAGAAGCAGCCTTTTACAGTAAATCTGGTCCCACATCTGGTTTGACATTGCAGTCTGAAAATGGGTACGGTTGAGAGAGTTTTGTGTCTTGCCAGGAAGGCTGTAGCACAAAGCGCTTGATATGTTTTTCACCCCGTGGAAACAGAAAAGCCCAGACTTCTGTTGGTTTGGATGCTGACTAAAGCGGTGGCTCTGCGAGAAAAGGCAACCGTGGCTTCTGGGTGTTGTTTTACAAAACTGAAAATACATGTCCAGGAGGTGGGTTCTGGGCATGGTCTGAGTAAGTTGTGTTGAACAACATGCTGCTGCATTATGAAAGGGCAAGCAGAGTCCTTCCTGATGGATCCCAGGGCCAGGGTGAATTAAACACAGCAAGAGTTTGCCTGAAACCGTGCGGATGGTGCAGAACAGTCTCCACTTGACGGGGCTGCTGCTGTGCTTAGCAAATGAGACGGGGCTGGGACCAGCGGGGAGGGAAGGTATAGCGCAAGCCAAACCATTGCAACTGGCCTGATAGATCCATTTCAGCCATGCTCGGGGTCCTGATTCAACTCCCACCTTTGGGATGCTCGCAGTCAAAAGAAATAATAGCAATAAGTTACTGTAAAATGGGAGGCTGGGATCAGCTTCATAAGTTATAGCCAGCTGCACTTTAAATTCCCTCTTTTACTGCTTTCTAAGTGAAAGCTTCTGAAGCACAACTTTCTCTCGGGGCAGATAGATTATTGCACTAAAATTTCTGTGGGATACTTTGTTTATCTGTGCTAAGGTTGGGCTGCTCAACACCTGTTTAAGTAAATAACATAAAACCCAAGGACTATCTTTAGCTACTGCAAAATGTTTTCCCTAAAATAATGAAGTACGTGACTAGCATTGCTTGGGCAAGAGTTTATCATGTTGTCTCAGTATCTTTTAGTGTAGTAGGAAGAGGGCAGGGCGGTAGAGAATACCTGGGAGTAAAGCACCAGTCCTTATCCTTGAAAAAGCAGCCCAGACTGGCACGGAGGCAGCAGCAATCCTGGCTCCACAGATGGCTGAGGGCAGAGGCTGGGGTGTGCGCCTGGTTCTGACAAGAGGGGGTGGGCAGGGTGGGGGGGAAGCCTGTCTGGGGGGGAAGCATCAGATAGTGGTGTGCATGGAAGAGAAAATAGGGAAAAAGTAGATGTGGTGCGCGTTAAGGTCTGTGGGTTGTTGTTAACTGGGAGATGCTTGTAAAGATTTGGTTTGGGTGGAACATCCTACATCCCTCCAGAGCTGCATTTCTGGACCAAGGCTGGCGTAGGGGGTAAGGGCAGCTTCAGAGGAAGGAATCAGTGGGGCAGCCTGAATGTGACTTGCTCGATCCCTGTGCTTGGCTTTCGTACGCAGGAAAAGATGTGGGTGCACTAGTTGTGTACTGGTTGATCACAAGATCGCCCTAAGTCACTAGCACGACCTTCCCTTAAAGAAATGGAAATGTGATCTCAGCATGAATTGCCAGGAGGGGCGTAGGAATATCAATGCTATTTCGTAAAGCACCAGCAAGTTATCATCTAGAAGTCTAGTCACCTACCTCCAAGAAAAATCAGTTTGCACTGGGACAGATGCAGCGATGGGTCATTAGGTTCGTTAAGTAAATGGTTAGGGGTTGTTTTTCTGTTAGGGAAAGGTATTAAAAAGCCTGCTGGTTTGTTTAGCTTAGCAAAGCAAAAACTTCAGAGGGATACAATTGCTGTCTATAGATACTTCAGCAAACACACACCAGCAAAAGAAGAGAGCTGTTTAAGCTAAAGGAGAGCTTTGACACAAGGACTAATGAACCTCAAGTGCTCAGGCCAGCCCTGAAAGGGGACCTCTCCCCTTGGCAGAAGCAAGAAGGGGGTATTAGTGTGATAAAAACGAACCTCATTTGAAGGGCCAGGTGGAAAGGCATTGTATGGCCTGGGGCAGGGAGGTCCTTCCCAGTTTATGTCCCCATTAGCAGCAGGTTTGCTATACCTGGTAGTGAGAACAGAAGCTTTGTAGTTGGTCGGCAGTTTAACCTGGGCAGTATTTAACATCTTCCCTCGTGTTTCTAGAGCCTTGTGCTTGCACAGTTTTGTGCTCCTGTGGGAAGAGCTGCAGAGAGCCGTTGTTCTGACTTAGCTTCGCTTTGGGTTTGTTTGGACAAGGGTAAAAGTCTGCACTGAGACTGAGCTACAGATTCATATGGAGCCCAGCTGTGAAGAAATGGAGAACTTTTGTGAAAGGCTGAAGTATGTGCAAGGGCACTTGCAGCAGTTCTGCGGGTTGCGTGTCTTGTTAGTCTTTGCTGTTTATTACCCCGTTGTTTAAAATTAATGGGAGTTGTATGTACCTTGTAAATGAACGTATAGGATCATTTCCAAAGTCTGTGTCCATTTATTTCTCTCCTAAGTAGAAACTAATGAGATCTGCATAAACTGGTCATTGTAAATAAACTCCTTGACAAATATTTGCATGTTTCTGTTTTATAAGTTAGTTGTAAATATTTTTGTCATCCTTCAATTGTTACCAGAAATAAGTCAGTCCTGGAATTCACTCCCTGATAATATGTTACATCTTCCTGGAATAACTACATTCCAGAGGTCACATTCTGCGAATAGCTTTCCTAACTTAAATTACTGGCCAAATAGTCTGAAGGATCCTATATGACTGCTGTTGCAAAACCCAGCTTTCCCCGTAGCCATCTGCATTTAATCACTTTCAGGGAAAAAAGTTACGTGCAGAGCTTTCAGAGCCATGTCTTTCTTTTGAGAGTGCATACCTGCAAATGTCTTCATTATTCCATATTTTATGTTCATGTGAATGATGTTCATGCCTCCCGTTCCCCAAAACACACAGTGGGGTACTGCTAACAGTGACCATTCTTCAGGGTCAAGTTATGCTTTGGCGATAACTTCAGTGTTATCGCTATGGTGCTATAAAGAAATGAGGAATATGTGTTTGGGCTTTGTTTAGAACAGAGCACTGCAGTGTTCGTGTATGTTCTTGTTGCTGTAATTTAAGGACTTCTAGGTTTGGTAAAAGTTAGAAATCAACCGAGAGTCTGGCAACAACACAGGTAACAAAATTATCCCCTCATTCAAACTAAAGTTATTACTGTCCTTAGGGCAGGACTCAGTTGGCAGGGAGAAGGGGGAGGGATAAAAAGGGATGGATGGGGAGCACAGGTGGAGTGAATCATCTGTAGGAATCATCTGAATTTAAGAGAACCACTTCACCTCATCTCTTCAGCATGAAAGATCTTCACCCTGCTAAAAGGAAACTTTACAGGACACAGGACCAAACCCTCTTTCTCAGTTATGCCACCTAATGACACGTGCCTTCTGCAGCTCTGTGAAGTTAGTGAGGAGCTGGAGGGCAGAAAGGCAGAGCTTTGACACATGGACAAATGCAGCCCCTGAGAACGGAGCACCATGGAAAAGTATCAAGCAGAGCAGGGCATTGCTAGGGGAAAAATACAGGAAATTCTTCCTGCAGTCTCGAGGGAAAAAGGCTTATTTCAAGGTCAGAAGAAAGCAATTATCTCTATTTTATTCCAGGTAAAAAAAGCCCAATTCCACAATCATATATCTTCCTTTTTCCTCAAAGTATAATTTATCATAAATGGACAAGCAGAAAAAAAGCTGCTTCTGAACAGCCTATGTAACTTTTTTTTTTCCCTGCTAACAGTAGAACAGTGGTATGATCCTGACTATTTGATGAGAAAATAGGAAGGGTCCTCTAGAACAGACACTGCTGCTTTTTTTAACATTTTGCACAGAAATATACTGAATTGGGCAGTGTATCAAAACCTGCAGTATTTTGGCTGAACTTTTTTGAGTTTGGGAGCATATGGGGATTTTTGCCCCAAAGGTAACATTTTACTTTCTACTAGAGGTACACAACGGATAATTTCATTTAACCAAACCCCAAGTTTTTCTAGAGGAAGCCATTTGCAGTGGAAAAAGGTCACGTTTCAGCTCAAAGAGCAGATGATGGGCTGCATAGCAGGAGGACCAGGTACCTAACGTAGCCCCGGTCGCAGCAGCAGGGCTTATGGTGGGATATGTTTTCCTTGTGAGCTTTTATAACCCTGGCAGTGTTTGTAACAGCAAGCAAGTAGCTACCAGGACTCAAATAGCTCTCCGGTGACCACCATGTTCCTGAGGCTGTGCTTGACTGTGGCACGACTTTATATAGCAGTTTATTCCTTAATAGCTACAGGGATTGACCACATGGAACAGCGTCCTCGGAGCCAGCACCGCGCTGGCTCCGAGCCTGTGAGGCCCCCTAATTTCTCCTGTTACAGCCTGAGGTTGCTCCCTTTGGAAAGCCCAGGCCTGCTCGGTGGGATCAGTTACAGGGCAGCCGCTGCCAAACACCTTTGTGGGGCTGCTGAGGAAACAGCCTCCGGACCAGCGAGACTTGGCTTTTCTAGTGGTGGGGAGCAATGCTGGACTGTGCCCCCTGGGGAGGGCGAGATGGACCCAGACATAAGGAAAGGTTTCTTGGATGTAAGCTGAGGTTTATATCAAGCACCGGTACTGCAGGGCAATACACCTCAGGCTCTCTGTACCCCCTGGGGGGCAGCTGGGAGTTAAACCTTCAAGCGACGGATGTCCTCAGGATCCCACATACAGGGGTCTCGGGCATCTGCCTCCACCTGATGGGGGGCAGTTGGCTGAAACACCCAGCCACGGCTTGGTGTGAGCAAGGGTTGCCTGCTCGGTGGGCCAGCAAGCATCCGGCAGGTGGGCATCCTGCTTCTCCCCCCCCCCGTAGTCACTGTGCAGAGATGCAGTGACGGACAGCACTGCTAAACCTGCTGAGGCCCTGGGCTGCCCAATGCCACCCTGTGTTGTTGCAAGACTGTGTGGAGTGGTCACTCATCAGTACATACTCAATCCCCACCAGGGAGGGACAGATGGTGACATTTGGATGGGCAGGCCAGGCTCTGCTAAGTCAACCAGAACCTGCAGTACAGTGTTTATGCTGATTTCATGCTCGTATGGTGGCTTTGCACTGATGGCAAGGTCTGCTCCAGCATTATTCTTGCCGATGCAAGGGTAACTGTCAAAAACTTTTAACCAGCTTGAGCCAGCAGAATGAATTTATATCAGATCAGCTTTTGCATCGCATGGCCATGTGGCTTCACATACGGGACTAGCAGCATGGGAATGTACTGTTTCTCATAAATGATGCCCTGCCTGAGAAAAAGCAGCTCTGGAGATCACCTGCACTTGCAGAAAGGGTGGGGAGGAGTAGGAAGAGAAAGAGAGGATGAGTTTGCCTGTTGAGGACTGAGGACTGCATGTGACTCACAGCCAGTGGTCCTAGGAGAGAGTTAACCCTGGAGCTCAGCCCTGGCTCTCCCCACAGGGCACTGCTGTGCTTGGAGAGGGGCTCGTAACCCCTGGGTGGAAGTGTGTCTGCAAAGGATGAGGGATGAGCTTTTATTTAAGGAACCTTTCCAGAAAAAGCTGTCCATGAGATGATTCTTTTGCAGTTCAACAACATACGTTGCAAGAGAGAGGGAGTACGATATTCTCCAGATTAGGGAAGAGGACTTTGTGTTTTGAACTGATTCAGAGAGGCCCCTTACAAAGGCTTCAGAACAAAACTAAAAATAGCTTACTCCATTAATACCAAGGAAACACTTTTTTTTGCCAAGAAACTGCAATCCTATTTTTTATGCCCACTGATTTTAGAAAGCAGACTTCTACATGCCTTTGCGTTGGGCCTCTTTCTGAGTAAAGAGCATTAGGAAGATCAAGGTTGCTTTGTCCTTTGAAGAGCTATCAAATAGCAGTATCAGATAATGTGGATTATCATCTTATAGCGCTCTACAATTTTATTTGTTTAATTACTGCTACAGAAAGAGTTCTGTGGGACATCTGAGGCTTTAGAGACAGACACTAATTAAACAAGCAAAATGTGAGATCTCTGTTTTCCTCAACTGTATCAATAACAAAATTCTCTAACAGGTCAACACAAACTTCTCCTCTCCCTCTCATCTGAGGTGCAGGTACTCAACAGTGTAATATTTTCATAACCATCTGATTTGCATAACAGCAGATAAACTCAAAACACAGAGAGAATTTGGGCCGGGAAATCCACAGTGGCTGTTGCAGTAGCTTTCCAGAGTCCCTGACAAACCTCACGTCAAATCCCCAACTGCAGCTTTACACAAAGAAAGTCTATCTTTCCCTGTGGATCAGCATTGCTATGAAAAAAATATTATTAAATCATAGGTAGAAAGGGTGATCTGTTCAGGGCAGGGTAGAAACATATCCAAGCTCAACCTGGTCCCAAATCTTCTTCCAGCAGGTAGGTGCTGGGAGGAGCATCAGTACAAGCTGAACATGCCCTAGAGACCTGAAGATCATTGACTACTTGCCTAAAGCCATTGGGAAGCCCAGCAGCTGACCCTGGGGGCACGGAAAAGGGACACTAAATCGTGTTCAAGAGTATGCCCACATTATAGGGATGTGGGTGAAGGGCTGGCAATTTCTTTCAACAGCCTTGTTCCTCTGTCAGAATGATGATATTTTAGCTCCTGTCTGGACTGCTGGCTCTGCTTTTATTTTGGGGGTTTTGGCCATTTTCAGTTGAATTGTTAGCTGCACGATGATTGTAGAAACCCAGGTGCTATATACAGTTGCTGAACCCTCAGCATCCCTTCTATTATTCATTCCCCTCCTTAACAGAGCCGAGTCCCTGGGGTCAGTTGCACGCTATTGCAGTGGGTATTGGACAATACTTGACGTGACACAGGATACTGCAATATTTCCAGGAAGAGAGCAATCTGAGGCAGGCAGTTCCCAGCGTGCACACATGTGCCTGTCTTTGTGTGCCTGCTGGCTATACTGTTCTCCAAAGCAGGGAGATAAGAATGGGATTATCCTGTATCTGCCAGCTACAGGCTTCTCAGGCCTTTCTCTGAAGCATCTGGTGCTGGCTAGCATCAGAGACAGGATATTGACCCTGGTGTCTAAGCAAGTCTGGCAATTCCCATATTTCCAGGCATTGGACAGAAACAGACTGTTTTCTAGTAGAGGGTGGCTCATATTTCTTGCCAATGCTGACAGTCAAATGCCGCTTTCAAATTCTCTCTTACTCCTATAATACACAACCTCAGGCTGAAGGTCAAAGGGTAGATCCTGGATGTTCCCATGCAAGGAAAATCAATTTAGATTCACAAAAGACAGAGCAGTCAGTGCAGAAGGTCACTGTGTGGTCTCAGTTGCTCTTCGGGTTTAGAAATTTGAACGGGGAGGAAGGAGGGGGATGAACAGGGATGAATTGATGGAGCAGGATCGCTTGCAGACTGGCAGAAAAAGAGCTTGAGAAGAGGCACAGGCAGAAGAGCCATCTGCAGTAGAGATTGACCCATCCTACTGTGCCAGGACCTGGACTATCCCAAAATCTCATCAGCGGTTGTAATCTGGGCTCAGTTTATCCCATTGTGAAGCGAGATGTTCACCAAGTTTGGAATTCAGATCCAACCTGAGACTTTTTGCTTTATTTTATGGAGAAATTTGATACCAGATAATTTGCTTTGAATCCAGCAAAGGACTTGGACGAATGGAGAATAACCTGATTCCTCACACAAGGATGAATAAAGATGCTGCTGAGCTTAAAACGTTGGGATAAAACTACGAGTCTGCTCTCCGGCTGTAGCAGGAAAATATTTGGGCTATAACAATGTGACCCCATAGGAAATCAGAGCTGAGAAACACCCTCCAACAGGTTTTGGGGTGATTCTTTGCCTTGTAAAGATGCTCATTCCCCTTGAAAGGACATTAGTAGGAGTCAAATATTGTTTGGAGGGCCCGAGGCAAAAGACTTTGAATGAAAGGCGATGGGGAAAACAACTCTCAGGGCAATAACGCAGTGCACATCTACCCCCAGCACATGGGGGGTGGGTGAGGTGTCGGTCCCCGCCACCCCCACCCCGGCTTGCCTTTCTGCTTTCAGCCCAGTGAGTTGAATGGAGCTGCACTCCATACATCTCACCAGGCAGCGCTTATAGCTCATGTCAGGGATGTTGGCAGACTCACACTACTCATTATTGCATCAGGTTTCCGTGAAGTTTCACAAAGGGAGACAGACTGTTGCTCCTCTGAGAGGCTAACATCGTCATTTGGTCAAAAAGCACCCGGTGAGTGAATTCCCCTTGCACCTCATCATGTTTTTGAGCGCCGCTTGGTGATGACACCATGCACAGGTTCAGGCTGAAGGACCAATGTCCCCACAGACACAGGCTGCTTTGCAACGTTCACATGTACGGCCGAGCACGACGGCTCCCCAGGGCCAGACCCAGGCTGCTGTTTTCATCCGCAGAGTCTAACACCCCGTCGAATTCAGCAGGGTTACATCAGAAGTAGAATATGAATTAGGAGCTTAGTTTTTCATTTGGCATCTAGTTCATATTTGGTGTGGCTATAAATAGGTCGTTGGGCTGCAGTTCTGATTTCCAGATTGATTTATTTATTTTTTTTTTAACCTCAGCTACGCTTTTTTAGACCACGAGTGTGTGATGAGTCTCAAAACATCAGACTTGGAATTGGAAAGGGCAGATACCTGAGGCATGGCTCACGCCTGTCCCAGGCTGCTCCCTGCCTTCCCACTGCGGGTAGGAAAGGGCCAAATGATCAGTCTTGGCGCAGTCAGCCAGAATTGTTTTGAGTTCCTAGGAATTTAACCCTATGACTTTGACCTTTGACAAGAACACTTAATTATTTCCAGCTCTCCAGCCAGGTCATAAACTGGGCCTTTAGAAAAGTTTCCGGCTCTCCATAAAAGAGAGCTCCCGGCTCCTGTCGTAGCAGAGTTTACATTCTTTGGATGGAGGGGCTTCTTGAATCAGCGGGACACGATGGCTGGGTTACAGAGTTCAGCGTTTGGTTTTGTTTTTAACAGTAGATGAATCCGTGTTCCAAAATGCCATCCTGTGTCCAGATTTTGTATCTCCCAAAATTTTCCTTTTGTTCTTTGTTCCCCCAGATTCCGGGATTTGAGATGATTCCATTCTAAAAACCAAGTCTATGAAATTAGAATGAAAAATATTCCACCCTTTTCTTATTTTCAGGGTCACACTTGGATAATAATCAGTTTTTTATTCATCCAAATCCCCAGCAATGACTGCCTCGTGCTCCTGAACTTTTAAGTTTCAGTAACAGCTTATGAGAGTATCTCTTCCCTTGGCTGACGTGTCCAGCTGCATATGGCACGCTTTCTGTGCCAGGCAAGAGAAGCTTTTCACCTTTTCTGGAATGGTCTCCGTGCATTCCACTTTGTCAGGGGGACATTTCTCCTTCAGTTTAAAAACAGTAAATGCAGAACATCAGTTCTGCCAGACTATCCAATAAATCGGAAGGCAAGACGCCAGCTGCAGGACATCGAACCTTAATAAAGAAGTATTTCATCCCACGCTTTCTCTGATTTAAGTAAACACGCAGACCTAAACAACCACGATGCACCAGGGAGTAAAGAGACTCTGCCTGGCAGCCTTGCACGGCTCCTGCGCTTTAGCATCCCGGGGATGGGCGGGTGGGGAGCGTGCTGACCTCCGTGCCCGTGTCAGTGCCGGTAAGCAGCTCCTGAAACCATCGAAGCCTCACTTAAACGACAGTAAGGTTTAACAGAGAATGTGATCCAGCCTTCCACTTCACAGCATTACCAGTAAGTTGCAGCTTTTTTCCTTACATGGGGATGTGGTTGGTGGGGACATTCTTTTAAAATGAAAAGGCGGCTCAGTACCAAAAACCACTTGCCCACATTTCTAGCGTGATGCACTGTAAAGCAGCAAAACAGACGTGAAAAACAAACTTTTACTGAAACACCTATTTTTAGACTGATTTCCCAGCTTTTGCAGCCCCAGGCTCTGCCTGCAGGATCTGAGGCAGAGCCCGTGCCCCAGGGCACTGTAGCTCGAGCTGGCCTGAAGCAGGTGGCTCAGGTCCAAATCTGTGTTTGCATCAGTCCAGGTGTGCAACCTGGGATCAGACCAGGGTGAGGAATCATTTGGAATTCCTGCACCCCGTGGAGCTTTGGCAAAGCCTGAGCTGCGAGCAGAGCCCCCACAGCTTCACCTCCAGGTTTGGGGTCATTGAGATGCCACAGCCAGCTGCAGAACCATCACGACCTTCACGCTGGTGAAGCCTGTGAGATGTCAGTGAGGAGACAAACAAACAGCACCCTTTCCTTGCCTCATTGCATTGAAATGGAAATGCATGCATTAAAGATCATCGGTGGTAGCAGTGATTACATTTTCTCAGTCTGCAGAGAACGAATTTGTTTAGACAGTGATGCTACAAAACTTGTCTTGGAGAACAGAAAGCAGTTGGAAGCATCTTTCCTGCTCAGAGGTAGCATCCCATGCCTCGCAGAAGGCTGGATTCTTGAGCACGACCTGGGAAATTCCAGCCCTTTCCCTGCCTCTGGGGTGCTGCCACCTTCCACCTTAGTTATATGTGGGAATGCAGCCATCACCAGGCAAATGGGGAAAAAAATAAAATAATAAAAAAAAAAAAGGCAGAAAGCTTTACAGGCCACAAGCCCTCAGGAAAAGGGCTGCGTTCAAGATAAATCCATTTAGCTCTAAACACAAATGGCATGTTTGTAAAATGGTGCAGAAACTCAGTTGCTAAAAACAAGGCAGCGATTAGTGGTAATGCTGAAGTCGGTGTCTTGAAGGGTTCATCTTTTTTTATACTTTTGTCCCTTCACAGTCTCCTGCCTGTACACAATGTCCTGAAAATGCCTTCTGCTGTATCACCCTCACCGACAGCATTCTGCAGCAGATGAATTGCATTTTTGTGTATCCTTATATTCTATAAGTCTTTTCTTCAGTTCAAGCCTGCAAATGATTGACTTTTTAAATTGCAATTCCACGCTGCCTGAACTGAATTCCCACCCAGAGGTTGCTTTATACTGCTCCAGCAATGCCAAACTGTTGAATTGCCAGCGTGGTATAAAAGAGACCTGGACATGAGAAAAAGCATCCTTTCATGTCTCTAGAATATTTTCCATATTCTACAGAAGTACCAAGTACTTCTGTTTTCTCAAAATTAAAAAAAAAAAAAGAGAAGCAAACTCACCCATGTAATATTCCTACTTCCCATATATACCATATGGTATTTTAAATACCATCTTTCAGTTAAGTTTTATGGTGTAAATACTTTCCCCATGAGGTTAGGAAACCAATGTGTTGGACACTGTATTTTCTAACAGTTATGGTATATTAGATCATGGTCTTTTGTGGTCAGGTATGACATCAGGCCACCACAAAGCCACACCAGGAGAATCACATGGAAGAAAACATGTCAGCTTAATAGCTTTCAACATTCAGGGGAATTCGGAAACACCAAAAGCTGGGTATGTGGAATGATCTGTTGTTATCCTGACAAAGCTCACCTGAGGGGACTTGCCAGCGTGCCTACCTATAGGATAGTTTAGAGGAAGAGGTAAGGTGAAAAGAATTTCTATTCGGATGCTGCAGCTTCAGCAAAATAATCAGCGAGGCAGGCAGGCCAGCCGCAGCCCCCGCTGCCCCGCCGGTAAATCCCTGATTCACCTGCCATCTGAACCTTTTGGAACCAACTTTCCCAAATGAGAAAGGCAGCCCAAACTGCTAACAGACTCCCTGGTGACCTGGTGCACCTGGCCTGCCCCTTTGGTAATTTCATTTATCCCTTCCACTTACCTGTTTTTCCTTTTCTTAATGCAGCACTGGCAATCCTTAGAACTTCGGGCCATTGCCATGAGGATACACAGAAGAAACATCCCTCTTCTCAGAAGACAGATCTGCGAGAGCAAGCGCCGATGGGCAGCTGGGGCACGTGCTGGGTCATGCTGGCTGCAGGGGGGTTAGGTGGGGAGGGGCGTCGGGACCCAGACCCAGATGGATTCAACCTACCTCCTGGGGGTTCCTATTTTTGGGCTGGGTTGTGGAGCTGCCCTGACTTGTTATGGGCACAGAGGGATTAGTTCCTGCCTTGTCCCGTGCCCATCCTCCTGCGGCTCCTGCCCTAGCTGTTCTCCCCACCGGAGCAGCTGGGGAGCCTGGGTTTGCTCTCCTGCTACTGCTGCAGCCGTGGCCAGTGATCACCAGGGAGCAAAGGCCCCTCAGACATGTAGCAGAGCCTGGGGGGAAGGGGGTCTTGGCAAGGTCTGTCCCTGCTGCAGGGGGCTGCATCAGCTGCTGAGGAGAAGGTATTGCCTCCATGGAGCTGGGATCCCAGGGCTCTAGAGGGATTTTTCGGTGTTTGGTGTTTTGCAGAGCAAATGCCCGCAAAGTTATACTTGCTATTCCTTTTTCTGACCCAAAAAAGGACTTGTCTGCCTGGAAGGTTTCCTCTTTTTTCTAACCGTACTAATTGGGCTAATGAAAAATGTTTCTTTTACCTATAAGCTTTATCTTGGGTAGGACTTGCCCCATCCCTTTCCCAGCAGATAGCAAAGCGGCTCCCACTGCTGGCCTTGTATGTCGAAGGATGGAGGCAACACGTGAGATACCCCGTATCCCGATAAGCCTTGGAGAACTGGAGTTACAAACAGTCTCATACCGATGTGTGCACACGCCTGCACACACAAGAGGAGCTATCTCCAGTTACAAAGGCAATCTTCCTACTGGCGTTCCTTAACGTTCAGGTCCTCAGCTTTGTAAGCTAAATAGTATCCTATTAGCACAGATTTACATTTAGGCATGCAATAAAATGCCTTCATATGTTGGCACCACCAGTTATTTTATATCATGACAGATTTATTGATACAATGGGTGCATTTTTTAATCCCCATACTGGAAAGGGTAAGAGGGACCTCAGATTCAGATGTATTTTATACACTGATGTTATGAATCGCTGCTACTCCTGCTCCATGGTCTGCTGTCACCGCTGCTCCTGGCCCTGCCACAGCAGAGAAGCAATGTCAGATGCAGCAGCAGTAGGAGCTGTTTCACCCCAGCAGCGGGGGATGCAGTTGGTACCAAGTTTCTCTAATTTCTCTTTCCAAGGAGGGACACATCATCCAGGAATGCTCCATCCCTGGCAGTGTTCCAGGCCAGGCTGGATGGGGCTTTGGGCAACCTGGTCTAGTGGAAGGTGTCCCTGCCCAGGGCAGGGGGGTTGGGACTGGATGGTCTTTAAGGTCCCTTCGAACACAAACCATTCCATGGTTCTATGATTCTACACCAGTGTGTCTTAGGCACTGGGAAATACATTAGTTGCTGAGACTGCTCATACATGCAGGACTCTCCTGGGAGATAATCCATTGATACTGGTTTCCATTATAGCATATATTGATTTGATGTCTATAAGCAGTCAAGTCAGCAATATTTTTTTTAAGTGTCCGATTTTATTATTTTTCACCCTTGTAATTTTTGTACAGTTATTATGACCTTCTATTCTTAATGGGGCTTTCCTTTGCAACATGCAGGTGAGATGTAGAAATAAAAATTATTCAGAAACAATTTCATGTAATCCATCAGGCCATTCAGACTGAACCAGCCTGCTTGTACTCTGAATACTGACTAGGCACGGCAATGTGATTACAAAGGATATACAGCTCGAGGGTTCCTGTTAGACATTTTAAAGGAAATAATTCTGAATAAATAACTCAGATTTATTATTTTTTCAGCTGTTTACAGTCTGCAAACATGGTGAGAGAATAAGTTTGTGGACTGCTTTGCATGAAATTGTAGAAATTATTAAGTTGAATCTAAGCAAAGCCGACTGGGTTTTGACTTAGGATGGTTCCTCCTCCTGTCATTGTCCTTGCTAAATGACTTGTACAAAAGCACCAATAGCAAATTTCACATGCAGTGTTTCGTATCAGCCCTTACACAGGGAGGTTAAGAAAGATATTTCTGATAACATTTAAAGTTATTCTGGTTTTAGAGTCCAATATGTTCATAACAGTGTAGAAAAGGAGACCGTTTCTTCCGGCTCTGCACATGGGACAGACCCCCAGGAGCCAGTTCATTTGCTTCGCTGACGGCGAGCTGCTGCTCTCCACTTTCGATTTCATAACAGCTTGACACTAGCTTAAATATTATCCTTTTCAATTTACTTTAATGTGCTCAGGGATTCCTTTTTTTTTTTTTTTTTTTTTTTTGTTAGCTGGTTTTGCTTTGGATGGGGGGTTGGAGGACCTTTGTGGTCCAAGGCATAGATCTAAACCCCTGCGCTGCTCCCTGTGCCTGCACCCTGGGGGAGACCAGCTGAACCCCAGCTGCCTGCTGCCCTCCCCAGGGAGCCCCACAGAGGGGAACCAGGGCTGTAGGGGGTATGAAGCCTGGAAAAGCAGAGGGATCCCGTTTTATTTGCCAAGTGACCGAGAAATACAGCACACCGAGCTCCTAGGTACATCCTTGGGTGCTGCACCAACACTGGCCTCCTGCAGCTTGCCTTCAGGTTTGTAAGGCACTTTCCTGAGGGTGGGTGGGGAGGGGGCATCATAAACACCTCAAAGCCATGTCACCCTGCACCCTTGTCCTGCGTTAGTCTCATCCATAACAGCTCCTGTCGCCTGTGGAGGGGTGCACCATCACCTGTCAGAAACGAGCGTATCGTCAGACCCTCAAACACGGGTGCTTGCTGCTGGCTCAGCCTGGCCTTGGGCTGCCTGTACTTCCAGCCCCTCAAGGACAGGGACACGCGACCACCTCACCCTGGGTTGTTGCAAAACACAGCTATTCATGGAAACATTCAGTGCGCCTTGTCTAAACCACCACGTAAGGATTATGGCCATGATATAAACCCAAGAGGGATGTGGTTTCCCCAGGCTGGCAGCGCCGTGCAGCTCCCTGTGCAGCTGCGGGGAATTAACGGAGGGAGCAGCAAAGCAAAGCAGCCGTCTGCGTTATCTGCAGATGCTGTTGAAAATAGCACTGCCCTGGGATGGCCTAACGGAGAAATTTGTCCCCGTCACAGCAGAACCTTCAGAAATGAGTCCTTGTCAATTTAGCGGCAAAATCCTTTCTCTGCTGTGTTCTGTGACAAAGGTGGAGAATAAATATTCTGGGCTGGGAATTGTACAGAAGGAGCCCTTAGAAGTTCTGCAGTCCCTGGTTTCGGGCCATTAGCAAGGGGTTGTTTCAAGCTGTAAAAAAGGAGCGTAAATATTCCCTAGTTAATCTCTTTTCTTTGTCCGGATTCTTCTCATGTCTCCAGCTGCTGCATCCATGTGCTTCCCCAGCTGGAAGGCAGCCAGGCGCAGGGCAGGCGAGTCTGTAAGCTCGCAGGTTCCCTCTCACAGTGTTCAGAAAGCAGGGAAAAAGCACTAGAGAAAGGCAGTGGTGGCTCTTCCCCGGGCTGTTCTGCACCCTTTTGGTACGCTGTTACCCCACAAGCTGATGGTTACTAGCATAAGGATGGCTGTGCTGGTGGTTTTCCATTCCTAGTGGAAGGGTGAGGTTTCTGCTTCTGGCTGGTGTAGTTCATCACAGCTACTAGTAAAACCAATGGCTGAAGGTCCTTGTACTCCACTTTGGCCCTGGTCCAAGCACTGCATGTACTTACATTGGCATGCTGCAATGTAGTATAAACCTCTGATCGTAAACAGAGGTTAGATACATACTGCTGAGACAACTGATAACGGCCAGAAATAAAACAAACCACGGTTTGTTGCTATGATGGTGCTTGTCTTTTGGAGGAGGAGGTGTCGCCTTTTTTCTGATGCTGATAACCTTCCCTGGTGGAGCAGCCAGCCCTTCTAGGAGAAGAAATGTGACTGTCACTGTATAGTATCTCTGTCTCTCCTACTTGGTATGTTAAACTGTGTATAAAAGACTGCTTGTTCGTATACTGGGCAAAGATGCTAACTCCTTTGAAGTTGGTTGAAGGAAGGATTTTACTTGTTATCTTGTTATCTTTCTTTTTAGTTGTTATTTTACTTGTTATCTTTCAGGCGGTTCTTGGCTAGGTCTGGATGCACAAAACATACGGACTCCCCAAGACCCTTCCTCCCCTCCCTTGCTCATGAGGAAGATGGACTTGATGTTGTAGAAGAGCATGTTC
The DNA here is from genome assembly GCF_023638135.1 of Falco biarmicus. Taxonomy (NCBI): domain Eukaryota; kingdom Metazoa; phylum Chordata; class Aves; order Falconiformes; family Falconidae; genus Falco; species Falco biarmicus. The sequence goes on from NC_079290.1 coordinate 96,083,121, forward strand.
TCACACTGTAAGCAAGCTGCGGTGCTGTTCACAGCAGCATGGGTCAGAGAAGCAAGTTTCATTCGCTCTTGTCTATGGCTGTTATTCAGAGAGAGTCACGGACCTCAATTTGCCATTCAAAAAGCTCCTGTTACTCTTACTTTCTGCAATGGAAGGAATCACAAAATGTCCCTAGTGCTGGACTAGATGTTGTTGATATGGCTTCTCAGGGAACTCAAAGTCAAACCATTCATAAGGCTGATGGCCAAGTCAGAAGCTCTGCTGGAGGCAGGACAATGAGCTTTTCCCATTTTTATTGTCAGTGCTTGATGGGAAATTTCTCTAATGTGGTAAGAATCTGGACTGGAAGAGTTGGAAACAGTAAACTAAAATAGGTGGCTTTGGGCATCAGATGAAGTAACGCCTGCTTGCAGTACCAGTGAAGCTCCTGGGAAACACTAGTTAAAAGGAACACGGAGAAATGGTATACCTGGTGTGTGTACCACAACCCTCCACCGTCACAACCATGAGCTTCTGTAAAATGGACTCAGCGAAACAAAACAGTCACCGGTAAAAACGTTGCTGGCAGATCTCATGGAGTTACTTTAATTATTCCGTGTTCCTGCTTTCAGCAGCTGAGGATGACAAATACGGTAGACCCGTCCTTCACCTCTTCACCTCCTTCCTTCACCTCTCAAGCATTTTGTCTGATCACACTTTTCTCCATTTACCTTGGTGGCAGTGGTCTTGGAGCAGCCTGCCCACAGAAGAGGTCTGTGTAACAGAAGAGGAGTCACCATTATGATGCACTCCATGGGGTATTTTCTGAGGGCAAGGTTGTGATAACTTACCCTGTCCCAGCTCCTTTTCTGAGGGCAAGGTTGTGATAACTTGCCCTGTCCCAGCTCCTGCCTTCTCCCCCCGTAGCTCTGCTGTATGTTGTTGTACTCTCATTGCCCTGTCAGCTGGCAAACCAGCCTTTTGCTGGGGAATGGTGAGACTCTTCCAGCGTCCAGCCTCTGCAACCTCTGCAAGGTCTCTGTGTCCTGTCACCAATGTGGTGTTCAGCAGTAGGATGGTATGATCTTATTTATGGTCTGTTTTCGTATTTCTGGTAAGAGGGAGGATGGGGCCATGTAAAAGTTAACTGTTGGCTACCTGCCTGATGGACCTAAGGACTGATCACGGTGGGTGTGATTGGTTTTGGTTTAAACAAACAGAATCTCTTATGAAGGTTTTTGTAATAGATTTTAAAATCAAATTAATTAATTAAGTTCAAAGCGTAGTAAATTCAGAACGCAAATCTGAAGTTGAAGCAACCTCCTTTCCTCCTCACCCCAGCAAAAAAGACTATCTGGGTTTGTAGACTGGAAGGTCACTGGTGGGTGACAAAGGAGACCTTTGTTCCGCTCGTGGCCACACTCCTTGCTCACGGGCTGACCTCCTTCGGGCCAGCTCCTCTCACCCTGCTTGAAAAGGGAATGTAACGATGCTGACCTGTTTGCCAAAGTGCTTTGAGATCTATCTGTGAAAAATTGCTGGGAGTGAGCTACCTTTGCAAACTTTGCATGTTTCACTTTGGGACGCTACTTCAGCTTGGAAAATATTACTTCCTAAATTTGGTGAGGTTTTAGCGTTTATGATTCATTCACTGAGAATTCCTGACTTCCCTAGCCTCTTCCCTTATTTGTAGGTATTTGCTGACTAGTTCAGTAAATGGGCTGTTCTGAGGCTGTTTGCTGCACTTGACATCACTTACCCCTCCGTGCGCCTGAGTCACGCACCACCAGGTCGTACACTGGCGTGTATCAACTGAGATAAGGCAGACGGAAGCAAAACCCCAGCCTGGAGCACAGCCTGCGGCCGGGCACGGGGTGTGTGTGTGTGGGGGGGATGGGGTCCAGCCCCCCTTCCCCACGCCTGGGCTCTGCCACTGTGTGACTCAGGGCTGGCTGAGCAGGCGGACGGGCTTCTGGCAGGTCACAGGCTCGGTAACAGCCGAGGACAAGGAGGAGCTGTTATTCGGTGTGCACGCCGTAGTACTCTCCGTGCAGACAGGGGATTTGGCACGTAAAGCCGTGAGCTAAGCACTGCGTGAAAGGTAACTGTGACAGAAGTACACCAAACACGTTTTGTTTGTGGTTACTTCCTTGATAAAATAATCTGCAGACTGCGACAGCTCTTTCCTTTAGCCACTTTCCTTTCTCCCATAGCTCCTATTTTAAGAATATTCCTGTCCTGTATTCTGAAAAAAAAAAAGTGTCTCGTTATTTTGAAGCCTCCTGCAAGGAACAGAGATGCAGTCACAACCTGCTCATGCTTTCTCATAAACTGATTTAAAACCTTGTCCGTGGCGACACTGTGGTCTCACCTGGTACTCAGCCTGATGTCTTCCACGAAAACACACAGCTGTCCCTTAGTGGGAGACTAGTGCTTCGATAAGGGGTCTTAAATAAGGTGTCTTTTTATTACTGTTGGGTTTTTTCTGAGGAAAGAAACAAGCTTATGCTGTGTGCCATCAATGACATTACAAAGCATGTAATATAATGACTTGGTACTTTTTTTTTTTTTCCGATGAAAATGTAGCTCTTTTTTCACTCTGTTTTTTATGCATTTGGGTTTGGGTTTTTTGTGGTTTTGTGTTTTGTTGGGGTTTTTTTTTTTGGTTTTTTGTTTTTTTTGCAAAAAAAGGTAGCTCTAAGTTTTTTTCAGTCTGGTTATTTCACAGCTTCAGAATTTGTTGTTCAAGTCCCTGGTTACTACATTTCTACAGCTGAAGATAAAGACTTGAAACCCTGAATCTCTTACAGCTCAGGAACATGACAGAAGTTAGCCCCCCTAAAGGTCACAGACAGCTTGTTTCTGTGGGAGAGGAGGAGGTGAGGAGGAGGAGGAGGAGGTAGCCGAGCTGGCACGGGACATGAGCAGCCAGCACCGCTGTCAGCGGGGCTGCTGGCACCCTGGGGCTCTTTGGAACATTTTCTCTGAGTCTGAATTCTTCCAGCCTAGTTTAGTCTTTCTGGGCTCCCTTAAAGGTCAGCTGAGAGAAAACATTAATTGTTTTTTTCCAGAGGGAGCTGCTGCTTTTCTCTATCTTCTTTTTTTCTTTTTTTTTCTTTTTTTTTTTTCCCTCTCTCTCCATTTGGTGATGCAGGGAAAGCATCTAAAGCATGGTGGTGTGAGAGAAGTTAGCTGCTTCGGCTTTCTGCCTTCCCCTGTAGTAAACTGTGTTCCCTGAATGAACGAGCGAGGCTTAGTACCAATTCTATTCCCAACAGTCCTCATACGCAACCTAAAAAAAACTCAAACCCCACACATACCCCTTGTAGCCCACGGCTTTTTCTGGAGCTGATGAAAAACAGAGCTGATGTCATGGGCTATTTTTATACAGTGATGTCTAAAATGCTTTATTTTTGTAATAGTGAACGACTGTACTATACTTGTAAGTAGATTATTTCAATTTTATTGTTTCCATTTACGTAAATTGAAAAATATCAGAGCTGAACTCAGCAAGTCTTTTTTATTATTATTTTTTTCCCCCAAATTGCTTTTGAGTTGGTCAGCCCCACTTCCACCCCTGTCCTCTTTGGCTAAGTCTTGTCCATCGGCAGACACCAACACAGGACATCAGCCCTGTGTCCTCGTGCTGTCCTAGCAGCCGTGACAAGCTACCAAAACTTCACAGAGAAGTTCCTGAGGTGGTGGCAAAGAGCGAGAACCCAAATGTCCAGCTTTGATGTTTGATGAGTATTTGCCATTAACCATGTCAGATATAGGCTGGGTGTTTTTCCAGTTTCTGGGTTTTTCCTCCTTTGAAGCTGCTGAAGTGTTTGGGCAGCCATTCTGTTCCCTGTCAACTCCCACTTTTACTTTTTTTCTTAAAAGTAATATTAAAAGCGCTTGGTTGGGTTTTTTTAATTATTTGTTTGTGCTTTGGGGTTTTTTTTTTGAGTAGCAGAGTCTTGCCTGCTGGGTTTACATTTCTGCCAGCAAAGTCCCTGCTCCTGCCATGTGCTTGACACCCTTTTGCTGCTCACTACCAACCCAGGTGGGCACAGCACAGCCTTACTCTTGGAGCCATCCATTAAAGTGCATTTTTTGGCAATTCAAGCAAATCTGCAAAATTGAAAAATAAGAGTTCACGCAATGGAGCACAGGATGCTGCTGAATGCAGAGCTGTTTGGAAAAAGAAACTGTTTAATGAAAGCAATACAGGTTCTCTCCATCCTTGCTTTCTAGAAATCAAATCAAGGAAATAAAAATATTTTGGGTTTTATTCAGGCCCTACTTTAGCTTAAGTCTGCCTTACCTGAGGGAAACAGGTGTGACTAAGGTGGTAGGCAAAGGGCTCTTTTCCAAAAGGATTCAGGTACCTAGTGTCAGTCTAAGATGCTTCTGTCTAAATGCAGATCTCCCAAACCTCTTTGCTGTCCTGGGGGACCTGAAAACCTAACTCCAGGCCTCAGCAATTGTACCAGAGCTCTGCATGAAATGGTGGTGGCTGCTTTTTATCTGCTTATTTTGGAAAAGGGAGTTAAACCCATTCATCTCTCTTTACTGCCCAAGGCCATTCAAATTCATGTATCTCACTTCCCTGGAGAACGCCTAAGCAGCTAACTAGAGAGTGCCCTGGAGTAAATGCTGCCTTTGTTACACCTCCTCCTGGTTTGAAGTATAATTATGAAGGTATAGACACACACACAAGACTGGCTGTGCCTGTGTGGTTGTTAAATACTCGTTGTAGGCTCCAGTTCTTACTCCAAGGATGTTAAGGTTTATTTCTATATTTATTTCTATACGTCTAATATTCAGTGAATTGTTCAGTTCAGAAAGGAACAAAGCTTATAGAATCTTCAAAAAAGCTTGCATTAATTCAGATCCAACATTTGGGTCCATACACAAACACACGGACTCTAAAGGCCAACCTCCATGATATATAACTGAGCAAAACATTTTGAAGCCTGCTGTGTGCCACCGCAGAGCCAGCGTGGGCGGTAAGCACCAGCCTGTGTAGCAAAAAGGAAACACTCTTGTTGCCTGCCCAGAGCAGGTGCGGCGTCAGGCTGGGATGTTTTCATAAACACAGTCTCATACTTCTCGGTTACATCTGTGTCATTTAAAGAAAAATAAAAGGATAATCTTCTCATTGCCATCTTCTCCTCGTCCCGCTTCCTGAATTGTTTTCAGTGATTTCATGGTAGATGATTCTGTGTTGCAATATGCAGCCCAGGCTGGAATAGTAATTGCATCTTAAATGCTTAAAGTAGAAAACACATTCCATTAACTTCTTGCCATCTGAAGCGTCATGTTAACTTTTTATCACTATCTGCTTCCAAGCTTTCTCAAATAAGTATGATACAATATATGCTTTTCTCCTGGTTGGTTGGGTTTTTTTCAGATCATTTTGTCTAACAACTATTACACCATCTGCCTCTGGAGTACCAATAATTACCCCAAACCTACACCATTCTTGCCTGTCTCCAGAAAAGCAGTCACCGAAAGCAGCTGCTGAAACCCTTGGCCACCAAGGCAAGCATGCTGAACTTGCTTCAGGCAGCGCTGGGGAGCCTGCCTCCATCCCCCGGGGTGCTGTAGGCTGGGGAAGGAAGATTCCAGTCTGGGAGAAATGGAAACAACTGGGAGGGTTTAAGCAGTTTTGTCCACTGAGGCTGAAGGAAGGAATAGAAGCGCCGGTGGCTGCCAAAGAGCAGACCCATCGGCATCGTCAGCGAACAAGAGGGGTCTGCAGACCCAGGGATTTACCGATCTGCCGTGTGTCCCGTGGTACACAGCAAAACACTGTGCCACAGCAGCACTCTGAAGTTGCTGCTTTTTGATCTTGACCACATCTTGGCTCCTAAAAAGGTGGCTTTTGCATTTATAGTTGGACCTGTTAAGAAAATACAGTCCATCCGACAGGCTGTTATAACCTGAAGGGCCAGGACATGCATAGGGTAAGTTGTGCAATTTCAGCCCAGTGCAGTTAACTATGGATTTACTGAGACAGTTACTTCCCTCTCAGGAGTTTTTCCTTTTAAATACCCATATGCACCCCCAAAATCTCTGTCCTTCACGGGCACCTTGCAGGTGAGACCTGCCTCCCCTGGATCTGTTGTTTTGATAGAGCTGAGCATAAACCTGCGGGATGTGGCTGCCCTGATTTCTCTTTCCCTTCAAGATGCAGCAGCTGTCTTTACACAAAGAGCCAACCCTTCCCTGTTCCAGGTCTATCCCTTCTGCCTTGGAGAAGTGCCCTCTTCTCAGAGCCCTGCCACCTTCCTCAGAGTGTTTATGTCCTCTCCCCAGGAAAGGATTACATATTATGGCATGAATGCATTTTTTTAAAACACACAACCTCTTATTAGACAGTGTTTTTAAATAAAACAGCAGGTGAGCTTGTTAACTCCATCTGCCACTCCTCTCATGGAGTATATGTTTTTTAAATAAACTTTAATATCCTCTACCAAATTAAAGAAGTGTTGTTTTCCACAGGAATAGCCTGAGTATAATCATGATATACACATGTGCCCTTTTTTTAAAAAAAAACACAATAACTACCATCTGCCACTTTCTTAGTAAACATTGTGATATTATATCATGAACTCAATTACGCAGATTGCTGGGGTGTGGACAACCGGTTGCTGCTTTTTAAAAATAAGTGTTGAAATAAAGCTTTGCTTTAGGTGCAGCAAATTCATTACTGAATGTTCGTCAAAGAGAACGTGCTCGCTTCAGCCAGCTGTGCATGTTCCCTTACGTCAGCGGAAAACTGCCTGGGTGCAACAACGTTGTTTCTTATTGACTCGTGTAATTATAGGCAGGGTTAATAAACGGCACCGGTTACTGCCAAGGCTTCCCCAAACCTTTCTGCTGCTGTGTCTGGCCAAGCTTGTTGAGAAATGGTGGGATCTTTCACCAGATTCACTTTTTGGCCAAATGTTCTCCTTGACAGAGGACGTGTACCCCAGGCTTGGTTTTAGAAATAGATGCATTTATTTAGAAAAAACACCAGCCCGCGGGCCTGAGACACTGCTAGTATGGGGGAGAAAGAGGAGAGAAAGGAGAATTTTGTTGACAAGGAGAAAATTTGGTAATGCTCCTGAAATCTGAGGTTGGAAGCTGCTGGGGAATGTCAGAAGGAAAGTGGGACTCAGAATTGGTGGCAAAGTGCTTAAATTCACTGAGCAAAGGCGTTGGACAAAGATAGAGCATGTGAGAAGGCAGGCAGAAAACTGGCAAAAAGATGCATTTAAGGAATAGGGTGGGGCTCCATCCTCCCTCTCCCCCAGCTCCTAAGAAATCACCATTTATTCATTAAAGAAATGGTGGAAGCTCGAAAGCTAAGAACTCCAAGGTTAAGAGATGCTCATCTTAATCTGGGCCTTTTTAGATACAAGCAATTAGAAACAGTTCTTAACTGTACACTAGGTGTGATCACGCAGTGAGCAATATCTGCTAATTGAATGAGGAAAGCATCTTTTAGGAAGGGAAACAAGTTACAAGCCTAGAGGCAATCTGTATTGCAAATCTAAGAGGACAATCACAGTCACGATTTATTGCTCATGGGGCATTGAGTCATCTTCTCTGGAAAACCTTCATAAATCTACTGTGTTACACCAGATATTATTCAGAAACATACTTAATTCTTTTTCAAATTATTACTGGCATCCGTTTCAGCCTGACACTTTGGGAATCTTTCAATACCTATGGACTTGGCTTATTTTACTGTCACAGAACAGACAGGTCAGACTCCGACCATCCTGCTTCAGTATTAGTTGTAAATCGATGTTAGGCTGATCCACCTGAGATGACCCCTGGGATTTTGCCGTGTGCATCCAAGCAGTTTGGCCCCTGCTGTCCTTTACTGATATTTTGAGGTGCTGATGTCGGGGGGGAAGGACACCCCTCTGCGACAGCAGGGGCCAAACTGCTTGGATGCACACAGTGAAACTTTAATGGGAGCAGGATCACCCGGAGCCTGTCTCTCTTCATTTTTGCAGTCTGTTGTTTGCTTTCTTTTTTATTATTATGATGGGTTTGGGGTTTCTTTTTGGCCAAAATGCAATAACATGCTGTGGATATGTATCTGTTGCATTCAGTAAGAGACAAACGGAGCACTTTATGAGGTTTCCATGACCTGTTTATTAATTCGGGAGGTGTCGGTGTTTGATGTGGGGGGCGCATTGTGCCCGATTCGTTACACCTGTGTGGTTCTCAGCTGAAATCCGCTAGTGCAAAACTGCAGCCCATTGTGCTAAGGAGACTGGCCCCTTGGCGGCTTCATTGTGAGTAAATGATACGTATCCCTCTGGCTGAGTAAGACCTTGACGAACTTGTATCAAAGGATTTTCTGAACTCGTTTTAGGAGCATGATGTGAATTATATAGAGCAGGTGTGAGTGCCAGGGGAAGGGGGAGGCTGGTGTCACACTTCACAGCTGAAAGCCACCCACCATCGAGGCTGCTTTCCATGCACCCTGCCAGTATGAATCCTCCTGGAAACAGAAGGCTCTCTGAGGCTACGTGGCGAGCCTGAAGGGACAGAGCAGGCTTTTGAGGGAGGCAATAACAAACACTGGAAAAATTCCTGCTGCAAATCAAGGTAATTTTTAATGACTTGTAAGTCAAGACTGGCCTGGAGAAAAAACCATGGTGATTTACAGAACTCCTCTCCCTTGCCTTCAAAGTCGCTCAGATGCTTTCCAGGTCAGCTCGGTGGCGTCAGTCCACTGCAGCAAAACAGAAGGTGGCTTTGTAGGGGGAGCCGGTCTCAATCCTGGCATTGTGTCCCTGTCTCCTGTGAGGAAGGGGTGCGTGGTTTCGTGTCAGATTGTGCCATGTCAGGCAGCGAGAGAGCGCCCTACACGGTGGCAAAAAAATGTCTTGTCCAGGAAATGGGATCATGGCATGTGCCCTCTGTTTTCTCCCCAAGGGACCTGCAATCTTGGATTTGACCCCTTTTGTGTTGGGTTAGAGCTACCCAACACTGCGACTCTTTCCTCCTGGAGATACAACGATGCCCTGAAGGCTGCAAGTAGGCCACCTTAAAAGGGACAGCTAGTGGTTTTGCTTCCAGCAAAATTCACAAACTGTTACAACTGACAGAGCTTTTGTAGGGGTAGGGAAAGAAGTGTGTAAGGGCTGACGAAACTTGCTTTTAACAAAGCAAGTTAAAAAGCTGCTGGTAGCAGCAAGGTAAAAAGCTGCTGATGGCTGCTGGTAGTTAGGGAATGCTTGTATTGTATACATCTAATAATATTGACTGGTAAGTTTTTCTTGCCATTGTATTTCCTGAGATGCTGATTTCTTAATTGTTCTCCTGATAATGCCCCTCTGTGCCCGGTGTTAGATGCTGCAGAAGACACCTAACCCTACAGTAGAAATTCCAGTGCATTTGATGGAGACTGTATCTGGTCTGGGGTGGGACACACCTGACTCATGAAGCAACAGAGCTTTGGGTACCCACATCTATCAGCTGCTCTTGTTAAGTATTTGGATTTTGTATTGATTTGTTTGGTTTTTCAACTGAGTTGGTTCTTCTGTATTGTTCCTTCCTTGGGGAAAGGAAGCCCCAAGAAAACACTACCATGGGAGGTTTCTCCGCTGTAGTCCTACTAAATTAAAGTGCCTCCAAGAAGAAATGTCACTAGTCAAATCTGACCAGTTCTGGCATGTTTCGGTGTGCAGGTCTTTACCCTCTGCCTTAAAGGGTGTTAGGGTTGGGGGGTGCTGCAGCGGCTCTGACATAATGTTTTGTTTTCAGTCATCGGAATTGGGTGTGGGGAAACAAACAGAAAAATTGCAGCAGTGGGGATAGCATAAGTTACTAAGAGTGGCAAAAGGAGTCTTTCAGACTGCCACGCAAAGCAGGCTTCCTGAAAAGCTAGATAATTTCTTCACTGTGTTGGCACATATCTGAAAAAAATGTTGTAAGCGTTCTTATATATTTCTGATTATGTAAAAAAAAATAATAATGGGGAAGATGGGTTACGGTGTTACCCAGTATCAGCATGCTTTATGTAATTCTGAGGCTGTAAAGTTACAAAATTCAGAGCAGTTTGGTTTTATTTTTTTTAAAGATGTTATACAGTGTAACGTCTAAAGCAGTTGCTACCTATCAAGGGGGAAGAACATTTTCTGCCAGTTCTTAAATCAAGGGTTATGTTTGCAGAAGTGACCTTGGTTAAGGCTTTGCATTTCAAAGCTGTAATCTTCTGAAGTCGTGTTCCTAGCAGAGCTGGGTTCTGTTGGTGTGAACGTTAACGCCTACATGCGCAGCCTCACATGCAACAGTTAATGTTTGAACAAAGCTTTCTGGCTCGATTGAAACCTCTCACAATTAGTAAGTAATTTAAAAAAAAATATAGTTTGGGTTTGGTTTTTTTTTTCAGTTTCTCAAAGCCAGTGTAAAACCCCCAAAACCTTATTGCTGAAATAATGGGAGAGGAGATCTTGTGTAATGCGTTGACATCTGCAAACCAGAGTTAATTAAATCTTTACAATAAGCTTTTCATAGGTAATCTCCTTTATCGCTTCTTGGTGAATGGAGCTAGCATCAGCTCCCAGCCGGAAGAGCAGGGCTACCCCACAATCTGGTACTACACTGGCAGCAGAATAGCACAAGTAGATCTGGGTTAACCAAAACTACCCTTTTACTTCTCTGTAGCCTTGACTTGGCAGCTCGCATTGCCCATTGACCAGAGTCCATAGCCATGCATCATCCTCTTTGCAGTCTGGAAATACAATGAAGAATATGCTTGGCTGTCTGATTAAAATCTTCCTGGCAGAGCTAATTTGAAAGTCACAGTGGAGTCTGGTCAATGAACTAGCAAAAAGGAGTAATAGGATAGCAAATTTATAGCCATGAACTAGGTATTACTTGGCACCTGTAACAGTCTTGGGATGTTAAGAATGATGAGACTAATTCTCCTGCTATTTTATTAATTAGTTAAGGATAGGGCAGCAGAAAGATCTTTAGGCTGTTATAAGCGAGAGGTGCGACCTAATGTTTTTCCAGGCTAGCATTTGCTATTCAAACAATCTGCACAGGGTTTGCAAAACCACAAATCAATGTAAAGGACGCTTACAAAGTGAATGCCTGAGGGAGGCGTGGATATAGAAAAAGCAGAGACAGCAAGCCGCTCTTCATTTTTCCCTCTTCTGAGCAGAGTATGTGTGATGTGCCGTCTCCACCACCAAATCTACTTTGTATTTGTTTGCATGATTTTCTCTGCAGCCCCATCTCTTCCACCAGTCTCCTCCTCTGTGAATGCTTTTGACTGCACGTTTCTACTTTGATAGCAGGAGTAAGAGCAGGGAGTAAGGGCAGAGAAGACCTTTCCTAGTTAGTCTGTTGTGTTCCGAAGTTCTCTTAATCCCGTGGTGGCCTGGTTGCATCCCTGCTTTATTTTCCCTTTAAGTGCCGAGTGACTTTGTCCTTGATGGAAATCAGATGTAGGTTGGTTTAACACCCGCTCCCTCCCACCTCCACCCATGGTTTATGGTTACTTTACTTAGGTTGTTTCGCCTCTTTTAATGTAACAGGTGGCAGGTGCTGAAGGCCTAGACTAAGGGAGTGTGATGTAGCTTTAAACATGATTTAAGTCTTCTGCGTATTCCTCAGGTTAGCAAAGGGCATTCCCACTTGCATCAACCTAAAAAGTAGTTGAAAACGGCAGCTATAAATATTCATCCATCACAAGCAAAGTCTGGGAAAACTAAACCCAGAAATTTTATGCTCTTTTGCTTTACCCTCAAATAAACTTTTTTTTTTGGCTGGATATTTTAGATGTATTTCCTTAAATTCCTCTTACGGACCAGATACCGTGGGTTTTGTTCACCATAAATCTTGTTTTGAAAGTAACTCCAGTGCAGTTAAGGCATTAATTGACAATGGGCACATAGCAAGGCATTACTTGGAGCAAGTGTGTATGGCAGAAGCAAGGTCTTCTTTATCTGCAGTAAGTGTGTCAACATGCGTCTTGTTGAGATTTTAACTGTGAGCACATGAAAATATGGGGGGGTGGGGATTGGGGGGAAGGGTGTGATTACAAGGCAGAAAGCTGTTACAGAGCCTTCCTCTCCTGAGTATATAACAGAGTCCCCTTTACTCTTTCAACCTGCTTTGAATTCAGCTGGGTTAAAACAGTGAACAAATATTGCATAATTGTTCACCAGGACTATGATGATCTGGTGACAATTACAGCAGAGGACAAACGTGCTGAAATGCCCAGTAACCTCATCACCATCCAGCAATTATGCTGGTACAACATCGAGCATAACTGAAATGCTGGTTAATAAAATGTAATGAGGTAATTCTAAAACTGTTTTCCTACTTTTCTGCTGGGCAGTATGAGAGGTTTCTAACCATCAGTGACATGGAGGGGACTTCACAGGAAGAGGGGAGAGGGAAGTCTAGAGAAAAGGGTTGAGACATCTGTGCATAGAGTCTTCCCTTAAACCTAAACAAAGATTTTTATTTTTTTTTTCTAGAAATGTGCAAGTTTTAGGATGTAGTTACCTGAAGCATTTTGTGTGTTGGCAAGTCTCACCTAAGGAGACTACCGACCTCTCGCTCCCAACGACTGTGCTGCCATATGCCAGCCTCTGCCTTGGCCGGTGCAACCATCTGTGGTGCTGCATGCTGGATGGGTTCCCCTGCCAAGGGACATGGAATGCCAGGGACCACCCCCCTGTGCAGCAGCAGATGCTGTGTTGAAGAACTTGACAGGCTTTTCTGGATACAGTCACATAAAAGCGGTGGCTGATAACACAGCGATAGGCTATTAAAAAAAAGCCCAACAAAACTGAAAGAACCTCTTGGAGTAGAAGCCCTTAGAAGGGCATGGAGCTCTGATTTCTCCTTACAGCTGGGTTATGAATTTTGGCAAGATCACTTCCTAAAACGCATTCCAGAAGACTATTCTGGTCTTTCTTACCACATTTTTAGAAGCGCAAAATAACACATTGGGATATCCAATGTCTCCTCTTCCTGCCTTCCCAATAAGGTCCCTATGAGCTGTGCTTGTCCCTCCTTCCCCTTTTTCAAGAGGTAGAAGCTGTAGATGCGAATGAAAGTTTAGACATGTAAATTCAGCAAAATGTAATTGCCCTGCAGGCAGAAAACCTGCCTGCCTGTCCTTAATTCCTAGCCTCTATGCACAAACTAGTCTTCTACAACTCCAATGCGCTTCATGGTTATTGTGTCGATTAAATAACACCTGTCTGCTAATATTCTAATTGTTCCAAAGTATAAAGCAGGGAGGGGGGAGGATTGCAGATCAAACTGTCAAAGGATATGCAAAGTATTTGGTGGCCTTCTGAATAGTATAATGTATACCTGCATTTTCATTAAAGTAACAGTCTACTCCCGAGCAAGACAGAATGCGTGTTGTGCCCTAAGGAAAGGTATGTGACAGAAGTCTGTGTTCTTAGAAAGCACCAGTAAGCTGTGCCAGCAATATCCGGTAGATCAAATGTTTCTAGGATCTCATGTTACTTGTCTGTGAAATCAAATTGAACCACTGGCTCCCAAGGAACTTACAATGTGAGTAAGGTTCCCCGCTAAAATACTGCTTTGTAAACCAAACGGCACTAAATGTATATTACATCTCCTTCATCACTACCACTAGGCAGCCCAGCATGCAATTGTTAATTCCAGCTGCATTTTAGTGGGCTCTTAGGCAATGAAACACTAATTCTCCAATGTAATTAGCTATGCTGGCTGCAAAGTCAATGCTGAATTAGTCACGTTTCTATCAACGTTTAGTTACCCTCCCCAAAGAGATCCTCTGGAGCTCAATAGCCTTGTTGTCTTTATTAACTGAATAAAAATGCAAAAGAAAATTGTCTTTCAGCCAAAGTCTACACTGGCATACGGAGGGTTTCTTCCTTCTGACTAGTGATATAGGATGCATAAGGTAGAGCATGCATGTTTCTGGACCTGCTATACACTGCCAGCCCAAGGTGTGTGCATACCATGCCTTGAAGTTTGACCTTTGCTTCCACTTCATTTGTGGTATGTGGTTGAGTCAGCAGAGGAGTCAAAATGAGTTGCAGCTGGATGATAGGGAGGCAAGAGTAGAGGGAGCAAACGGCTGTGCCCAGTGATATGGTATGAGAAACAGAAAGGGATTCAAGTTCAGGAGATTGCCATTAAAACATCAAAAGTTGCAGGTTATAGGCACTAACAGACCTTTGCTAGGCTTGTAGTATTATTATGTTAGTAATATGAAGGCATATTTTTGACTACGGGCAATGTATTGGTGATAATTGTGATGTTAATTCTGCACAGAGCTCTTCATTCACACTTGGTGCACATCTGGCGTCATCTTAAAGGTAACTTTGAACTTGCCACAGAGATCTGCATGGTACTGAGTTTATTGAAACCAAAACTGATTGATGTAAAACCCAGTAGGCTGTACAACAGGAATCAATATGATAAGTGGAGCAATTTCAAAAGTGTGCTTTTTTTGTTGTGTCTGTTTTCACGAAAGATGCCATTTCAGCCTTATGTGGAGAACCTGGCTAAAGCCTAGGCAATACTCCTGGACCATCTAGGCTCTAGCCCTTTGACTGATTTGGAACACTGTCAGAGTAGCGTATTTTTGGACTACTCACTCTGGTGTGGAATTTGACCTTTGGGTTTGTATTATCATACTTTGTTGCAAAAACCTGGTGAAAAACTGATTCTGAATATGACTACACTCTCCAAATATGCCTCCCTGAAGCTGACCTCTTTGCATTTTTTATCTGGCTACATTTAAAGTTGATGAGACTTTTAGGTAAAATTCAGTTCCATCTACTAGAAAGAAAAGACCAAATCTAACTGTGTTCTGCAGAAAACGAGCACAGCTACTGTAACTTATTTCTCCAGGTGGTCATACAACAGCCTATGATATTATGTCAATTGTTCTTCTTGTTGTGCTTTTCAAATTAGCATCCCAGAACAAAAAGTTTGTATCAAAATATCTGTTTAAGCACTGAGGATCAGCATCTCCTATTTAATGCCCTGGCAGGGGATGCTCTGCTGGGCGATTCATATTTCACAAATAGCGTCGCTGTCGATACTGGAGCCTGTAACAGAGTAAATAACTGAGGTGTCAAAAACTGACCTTCCACCACACAGATTCTATGTTTCTTTTGGATTCTTACTGTATTTATGGCTCAGCCCGTGAAGATCAGAGTGAGCAGAGGTAATGGTGACGTTGCAAACCATGGGATCAAACATCAGTATAACTTCCTGCTTAGGAAAAAAAGCATAGGGATTCACCCTTGGCGTGTAGGACTAAAGGGATTATCTGCTCTGCTAAATCCCATCCCTGTGATCACCTGACCAAACCAAGTTCCCCTCATGCATCAGAACCTACAAAACATCTCCCAGTACCTTGTAGCAACTGTAAGGTCTGTGGTGAAAGATGAAATGTGACGTAATGTACACCAGCTGAGGACCTGTTCCTTTCCCTCTGCCTCCCTCGCTCTTTTTGGTTGTTTAAGATCTCTCTAAAGTTTTGTTCTTACAAGTCAGGATATGATTAGCTTTTTGCCACATTGTGCCACCAGTGCCCAAAGTAGCAATAGTCTGTGCTGTGCACTGAAAAACAATATGAAGGGGACTAAGCTTAAATATCTCTAAATAAAATTTGAATGCAAAATAATAGCCTTCATCTTCTGTAACATACTGAACATAAATAAGGTAATACTGGTCTTGATCCAAAAGTCACAAGTTGCTTTAATTACACTGCTGAATGTTCCTGCTGAATTTTCTACGTCAGACATCTGTATGGCAGTGTTAGGTCAACCAAGCTAAGATTGTTATTCTAAGTACAGGGTGAAAAAACTAACCGTGACCTGGATTATAAAACGTTGACATTAAAGGTCTGCTGCTCCTTGTAAAGAGCGTGGTTTTGTAATTTATAGAAATCTGATCTCCTGAAAGTGCCCTGCTGGGCCTGCAGCTGACATCATGTTTGTCTGAGCTTTAACAGATTCAGCAGGACTCGTATGATTAAAGCAACCCTCAGCTCCCCGCGTTTTTGGAACAGAGCTGTGGAAAAGACACTTGGAGTTAAAGATGACAGCTCCCTGGAGATCTTGACTTTACCAGCTTCATTAGAAGTTAAATTATGAAACTTAAAGCTATAGCTGAAAAGGGTCCAGAATTTATTTGTGATTCCTTGGTTACCTGTGAAAAAAAGTTATTTTTTTAGCTGTGGTCATTTAGGACCAGTGCGAAAGGTATGTGCCCAGGAGCAAGTAAACTAAGATTGCATTCATCGGCTCTCATTTATCCTGCCGTAACCGGCTGTGCACGCATCCTTACCCAGCTACAAACGCGTGGCAGCTACTTCTCAGCAATGAATTCATGGCAAGGCAGGGTAATAAGACGTTGTCCTTGCTCCGCACTGATTAAATGAAGAGTAGACTTTCAACTCTGTAACTCTACTGTTGACATTTTATCACAACCCTCATCGAGAAGACTATCTTGGAAGGTCCAGAGGGGAAAAAGTGCACATAATTACCACATATGCAAATAGAACAATTGTATGATCAATAAGATAATCCTTATCTACAAAGGTCAGCAGGCAGGTGCCAGCTGTACTGCACTTGTACACAGCATGTTATCTACAATGTAGACAGGTATATTTCTGCACAGAGACCTGAAGTCTTGCTTTAAAGCAATTATCTTTTTTCTGCAATCTTTTAACGATACTGTTTTTCAATTATGTTAGGGGATTTCTGTATCTCTGCCTTTCACTTCAACTGCTTACTTGTCTTGATTTGCCCAAACTCCTTATCTTGAACATCACGGCTCCCATCACCATTATTACATTTTTGTCAAGAAACCCTTCTGGAAAACTACTCCATTACTTTACTAAAAAGCATTGGATGCAGTTCACCACTATGAGGCATATGGGCTTGCTTATGTTATTCACCAACAAGATCTCAGCTCAGTTTGGAAATGTGAGTGATGTTCTAATTTTGTAATGACTTCTTCATTTAGCAGTGATTTTCTCTTCTTAGAGATCCCTTCAAAACTGCAAAATCAAAACCCAATATAATCAGCAAGCCCCTGGCATGAAAACCAGATTGTAGTTGCAGAAGTCAAAACAAGAGTAATACAGCCAAAAAGACACAATGATCAAAGCACCACCCACTATAAGCCTTTAGGAATATACATTTCCAACTAAAAGGTGCTTGAACTTTGCTTTAACCTAGGAATTGTTACTCTAGACTTTTTAGCTGTGGCTGGAGGGAGTGGGTTGCCTCTGAACATGTAGAAACAGAAGAGCTGAAGGTGAGAGAGAAGTTCAAAAAGTGTTCTGCATGGCTATAGAGAATTGCAGGCAGGACCCCATCTGCAAGGAAGGCAAGGCAGCAACAATTAAGGTACTTCAGCGCACACCCTACCCTGGGCAAGCCTTGCAGCGAACCAGTACTGTGCCATGCAGCCTGGAAAGAGGGGTGGGTGACGGCAGGGCAGCTGTAAGCCCTGGGCAGCTCTCCAGAAGAGCTCTGGCAGCAGCAGCTGCGGATGGATGGCGTTGAGCCCTCGCACCCCGGTGGCACAGCTCTTTCCAGCTAGTGCCACCCGGGCTGTGAGCAGCACTGCTCTCCTTTGGTAGCTTGGGCTGCAGGAAGGTTGCAGCCACTCACTCCAGCTTCCTCCCCAGACAGACAGGCTGTCTGGAAGGCTCCGTGCCAGGGTTCGTGCTGTCTCAGGGGTTCAGCCCCTAGTTAGGAGGATTTCGTTACTAACGCGTTTGTAATACTGATGCTATTAGTACTTGCAGTACTGTGGTGCTTTTTACAGAAGCTGTATTTCTTCGCCTCTACATGAACAAGTAGAAACAGAAAGGGTGGGGTTTTTTTTTTATGTGATGTAGTGAGAAGTGGAAGCCAACGCTTAAAACCTTTTCCCTAACGTCCTGACCCACTGTGCTGCTTTACCCATATAGGCTGACAGAAACAGAGAACTTGGACCAACATGTATTTCTCCTCGTTTTGCAAACTGACCAAGTTCCTCTTTCAGATGCAAGGCAGTACGTGTACACACACTGTAAGACCAAACTGTTAGTTAATCCTCTGTTCTGGAACCCATCTGACAAAGGGGTAGGTAGTGAGACATTTTCCTTTTGTAATCTGTTTAAGTAAATGAAATTAAATCTCTTCTTGGCCAGTTTTAAAGATCAAGTCATAAAAGCCTGGAATAGTTCTGTTGTACACATTTCCCTTGGAAAATATCTGCTTCGGCTTTCTCTTTGCTAATCAGGTCTGAGACCTCCATTAGAGAATAGTTTATTCCCAGCTTTAGTTAATACTTTTCAAATGTGCTGTATTTGTATACATGAATTCCTGCTTTCTCAGCTCTCCAAGATTATTTGAGGACAGGACAGCTAATGTCTACCTGAAACGAGTCAGATTTCTTCCTGATGTCAGAGTAGGGACAGGAAAATTAGCTGTAGAAAACAACTTATTAAATTGGCTGTGGTTCTTTGTCTTTTGTAGGACTCCTCTTGATCATGTGGGTTGTTTTCCTGAGTGGTGGATCATTTAAAAGCAGGTTAGTTATTCCGCACACATTACGAACAAACCTGGTTTATTTCTGATGTCTTCAGGAAGTTTTTTCACCTTATGCATTGATTTTGCGTTATCATTCCTGTGATGACTGCTACCTGCATGCACTAATTCTGCTGTACTCTTTCTGTTCCTTACCAAGCAAGCAGAAGGTGAGGAAAATGTTTGTGAGATGATGTCTATCATCTTATCAGGACTTGAATTATGTTTAGGGCAGGGCCATAGCAACTGTTGCAGTCAAAAGCTAACATCGTCTAAGCTGAGAGTATTGCCATTGCACTCTGCCACTTGGGGTCAGATCCTGCCTTTCCTAGCAGCGATAAGTTTGTTTTACCTTCTCTTTCTTCCATTATTGCCACACAAGCAAGGACTTTGGACATACTTGTGTACAGATCCAGCTACACATGTTTTAAAAGAATGCTGCTGTCTTAACTACCTGTTCCCTCCCTCTCCTATAGGTACCTCAGTTTTCAGACCCCTCAGCTCACTACTCGGGTCTCAGTGCACAGCTTTGCCAGTGCAGGCTCCGGGGAGGACCCGAGGGAAGAATATAAGATGGTAATTTCCAGCGTCATTGCAGCCTTAGGCATATTTAAACTGATTGTGAAACTGCACCTCTAATTAGGGCTTTGGACAGCAAGCCTGGCCATGAGTGAGTGTGCTTGCTTACAGAATACCCCTGACTAAGGCATGTCCACGCGAGCAGGTGCAGATTACTTTCACCCAGTTCAGCCTGCACTAATGCTTGAACTGGGAGTGCAGGAGAATGAAATGTGGGAGGCAGCGTTCCTTCTCTTGGGCACAGCCCCGTGCAGAGGCGTCCTGCTGCTTCCAGACCCAGAGGGTGTTGCACTGTGTGGCTTTCTCGGTTCAAGTCTTTATCAGCTAGGTGCTCTGTACAACCAAATGGCAAAATTTTCCCCTCCTGAAAGAAAGAGATTTCTTACAGCCGACCACAGAGGGAGGCTGAACCCAAACACAGTGACTAAGGTCATCCTTTGAATGGGAGAGCATAATTCTCATTCTCACCTGTTTCCGCGTTCTTAAGACCATTGAGTATCACAACAGCTCACTTAGAAGGGTCCAGAAGAATGCTTCTGAACAGGGTGTTAAATATTGGCTCAATCACGTACTTCATTCCCCTACCTCCCCACCCTTAGGTTTTTTAATCACCTGGAGTTTACAAATCTAGTGAATCAAATATTTCTCCTACCAGTGGTATTAAATCGCATGAAAACACTGTGGGCAGGTAGCCAGAACAGTAACAAAGCTGCCTTGAAAGTATTTATCTCTGGCAATACTTTGTGCTTCTCATCTGTCTATCTGAATCTTTCAGTGCATTTTAAGCAGTCAGTGAATCAAACCTCGCAAATAAGGTTATCTCTCTTTTTCCAGTTGGAGAAACCAAAACCCCAAGGGACTACAAATAGAATTTGGAGGCATCTTTTGTGTTTTGAGTGTTACCCAGGCTCTGGGACCCACTGACGACAAGAGGGCTATTCACAGAGCATGATACTGTGTGATGTGAGTCTGGCCGTGTGACTTACCTGTCAGTGAGAGGGTAGTCTGGAGAAGCTGTGTCTCCTGATTCTTGGTTGTGCACCCCAGTTACACTGCGGCTTTTTCTTCTCTTTAGAAGCAACGTTACTGAAGAGTCAGGCAGTATTGAAGGCAGTAGGAACAGGCACTCAGAAGAAAAACTTTGGTGTGTAATTGGGTCACACACGCAGAATTTTATGAAGTATCAAGGCCTGGCCCAAAAGAAATGCAAAACTCCACGTATTTATTGCTTTAACAGTTACAACTACCTGCAGTTCCATATGACTTGGGATTTCTTTTCCTCACAACATTGGTATCCCCTTGCTGTACGCGTGAGCTGATGATTTTTTAAATTATTTTTATTTTCCTTTTTTCTACCCTGAGTCATTTTGCTCAGCAATGCAGAGGGTGGATACTTTTGGAAAGCATAGTTGTGTGGCATATTTATATGATCACCTTGAACTATGAACTAGGAGAGGAAAATCTAAAGGGGATGAAAAATTCAAAGACTTGTTAAAACAGCTTGAAAATTCCAGGAATTCAGATGGGAACCTCACAAGGGTCTGAACTCGCATATACTAGTGGTGGTGCCAAAAATTTCAGATTAACCAGTAAATTAAAATCAAGACAGGAGTCAGATTTTGAATTTCATGGGATGGTGGTAGAGCTGGAGGAACCAGGGGAGATAAAAACATGATGGCATGGTTGTACTTTTTAAAAAAGGGGAAGTGGATGCCCTTAAAGATATTATCTGAAGTAGACTGTATCGATAAAATGAGCAATTAGGTTATGTAAATCAGCACTGCAAACATGTTGGGGTAATCAAGAACTGGGTAAGACTAGATAAAACTGTTGTATGCTACAGAGGAACAAAAATACATACCTGTGGCTTTTTACTGGCAGAAAGGAACTGTTTCTTCCCTAAGGCAACTGAATCTCTAGAAACACCTGTAACAATTCTACTAAACATAATTATTAGTTGTCAGATGAAAAGATGATATGATAAGATCAGATAACTCCACCACTTGGAACTGAATGTAAAGTCCACTGAAATCAATTAGTTATTTCCAGGTTACTTCCATGGATGCCAGGTCAGTGGGGGAAGAGCCTGCTTAGGAACTGACTCTGGTATTGTAAAGCATGGAAATGATTTGTGCATAGCACAGCTGCCTTGGGGGGGAAAACTAGGAGTTTTGGGAAAATATCCTGCTTTGTGGTGCCGATGTGTCACCTCCTGCCTGTTCAAAAGTGCGTTGATTGAAGAGCAAACAAGAGGAGACATGGAGCTCAGGGTAAGGGCGCTGCAGATCATACATACATGCAGTTATTGCTTTAATTGTGCAGGCTCAAGTTACAGATGTTTCCACAAAATTTAGACATTTTGAAGCTGAGTTTTCTTGAATTCTGAATCACAGAAGAAATGCAAATATGTATTGCACATTAGATACCCAGTGCCCAGGACTGTATATAGAAGCTACGCTTAAATACCCATATGCTATCTGGACAGTAACATGCATATGTGAGGGTTAAATAAAAAATAGTTTAAAGAATGAACAGATTTCTCTACCAAGCTTCCAGCAACTCCAAGCCAAATAATTTTAAAATAGGATATTTCAGAAGTAATAACTTGACAATATCCTTGCTAGCTAATGACCTAAGCATATGAGAAACCTGATGTGGCTATCATGCGTCAAGTTGATGTGGATCTTGAGAGTCTAGTACATTATTTTAAAAATAGTTGGTGGGGAGGGGCTATTCTAAAAGAAATAAGTCTTGCAGCAAGTAAGCTTTTTGCATTTTAGCCCAATAACCTTTTTGAACATGGCACTGAAGAGAAACAAGGAGCAAGGGTTGTTCTCCACTTTTACTTTATACTTAACTCCTGAGGGAACAGTGAAACTAGATTCAGCTATGTTTTGAACAATGGTTGCTTCTGCTAGCCTATTCCAAATGTTTTCCAATGACAGTTTTCACAGGTAATTGCCTACTTTCAACCAGCTTAAAATGGGAAATGCAAATGATAAGTTAGACTTCATGTGAACTCTGATAATAGTCTTACTCACACGAAAAAATTCCTTTAGAAGTGTTCACACAGAGTGAAAAACAATCCTTTTATAAGTAGCTGCATAGTTGATATTAACTGTAGTCCTGAGTTAAAACTGTTCTGTGTGTGAGTGCACACTCCTCTGTGTGTGTGTGTGTGTGTGCAATGAGGGTAGGAGAAACCTTGTTTTTCTGAGTGGGGGTATGGTTTAAAACAAATACGTGGGTTGGTCTTTAGAGAGAGCGGACTTAAATGCAAAAAAACCCAAATTTAGATCCCAGTTTAGGCAGGAGTTTATTTACAACAGCGCTTTACAAGTCTTTTTATAGTAGTTAGTGAGACTTTGACATGTATTTCATGATGGGTCCAATCTTTAAGGCTTTTAATACATGCAAACTACTGGCTAAAAGTCAGTCTCTTTTACAGAGGGATAGTCTGACAGGACTAATGAATTTTTCTTTCAAAGCTTTAATTAAAAAAAAGGGGGGGGGATTCTAACTGCCGATTGCTAACACAACCCACAGGTATCGTGGATTCAATTATTATTAAAATAACACTGCAAATAAAGCCGTGGCAGCACGCAGCAGATGCTGCACGAGTCCAGGGTGTAGCCGGCGGTGCGGGGGGACCTTCAGTGCCCAGCGCTCCATCTACCGGTGCTTGGAGAGGTCTCCTGTGCACCTCCGCCTGCCTCTGCAGCCCTGGAAGCCCTCTTGGAATGATTTTTGGTGGCTTAGATCAACCTGTGAGGCTGCTTTCATGCTGGGGAGGGTTGCGATATTTAGCCTGTGATATCGCCTTACTTCCTTCCTCTCCTACATCGCCGTCAAGGCGTCTTCATCCATCACCAAGGCTAGGGCTGAGATCGCGTTTCAGCCTTTTAAGAGCTGAGATTACGAGGCCAACGATCTCCGAGTGACCCGGTTCTCAAGCCACAACTAGCTGTGGCTGCCAATTCTTCTGATGGAGCAGTAGCTGCTGTGTGTAAAATGGTGGTCGGGGGAGGGGGGGGGGCAAGTATGCAGAAATCTGTTGCTAACGTCTGAGGTACTCATTTATTATCTGCACTTGGTAATGTCAGCAACTTGAATCATAGGCTAAAAATAATCCTTTT
The DNA here is from genome assembly GCF_023638135.1 of Falco biarmicus. Classification (NCBI taxonomy): domain Eukaryota; kingdom Metazoa; phylum Chordata; class Aves; order Falconiformes; family Falconidae; genus Falco; species Falco biarmicus. The sequence continues at coordinate 96,106,372 of NC_079290.1, forward strand.
GAAGTGGGGGGAAAAACATGGCCTGATATCTGAACAGTGCTGGGGTTATCCATTCAGGAAAAAACGATCTTTACCTGCAGTGCCGGTCAGCCTGCATGGCTAGTGCTGGTTAGAAAAACCTGAGTGGAAATTTTTGTCTTCAAGGGCACCGGAACATGTTGTTTCAATTTTGACTTTTTAGAATGACGAAAAAGCTTGATTTCATGATGCAAAAATGTGAATATATTTGCTTCAAAATGTAACGATGCAGGATGCTCTGTGTCATTTGTTTCCCTAAAAAGACGTGACTTAAGAAATGGGTTCATTTTGAACAGCATTACCTTTCCAAGTGGAAAATGATTCAGCCAAGGGCTCTCCAATCAAATTTATCATTATTTCTTCAGCTTCTGAAAGCAATACCAGACGTTAGCAACAGCTTATGTAGACATATTCTATTCTTTCACGGGGCAGAGAAGCTAAGCTGACCCTGCTCCTCCACCTGTAAAACTAATTTCCCTCGCCTGAAGTCGGGGTTTACGGCCAGCTCCTTGGAGTGCTTCACATCCACGCAGCTCAGGGAAGCTTCCAAATCTCCCGGCTTCTGTGAGGGAAACGGGGAGCTGGAGTTATGCTGGAAGGAAAGCGAGATCGTCTGGAATAAGGATTAGTCCGTGTGTAAGAGTGCAGGCGTTCCTCAAGGACCTCTTCATCGGTGCGTTCGTACTTTCGTAAAGTACTTCAAGGCTTTAACTACCCCGCGGCGCTGAGCGCTGCCTGCCGGGCCAGCGCTGCCCCGGCCCCGCAGCCGGCGGCCGTGAGGGGAGGCGGCCGGCAGGGGGCGCAGGCGGGCGGGCCCGGGACCGCCCCGCCGTGGGAACGTCGGCTGTGCCCGTACCGCAGGGGGGTTGTCTGTGGGGTGGCCTCCCCTCGCCCCCAGCTTTTCTTGCGGTTACAAACCTTCTAATTTCTGCTCCTACTCGTTTCTGTTTATCGGGGTCGGGTGTCCCCCTCCTCCTGCCAGGCTGCCAGCAAGGCCCCCGAGCCCCCTTATGCAGCCACCATCCCTGGTCTGTCCCCACGTCCTCTGCCGTCCTCGTCGTTGTCCCCCATCCCAAGGTACCACAAGGGTATGGAGTGGTCTTATCAGGCCTTCACAAAACATCAACTTAGCTTTTTAAATCCTTTAATACTTTAAAGAACTACCCTATCTGATTAAATACTAAGATCGTGTTCCTTTTTCTTTTCCTTTCCTTTTTCTTTTCCTCTCTTGTCTGCTTTATCTACCAGGGCACTGCTGCCCCTTGTGATTTCTCCTCCTTGAGATCTTTCCAGCCATCGCTGCATTTGCTTGCCTTGCCCAGGCGTCCCCAGCTTATTCTCCCCCCGGGTCACAGCTCCAGCAGCAACCTAAGCCCAGCTGCCTCAGCCCTGCTGGGGACCCCTCGATGTCACCGCTGTTGCTCCACGTGTTGCCGCCTACAGAGCTCATAAGAATCCCCACAGGGAGCAAATACTCTCAGGACTTCCATGGCAACACCTCCCAGGTGAGATGTCTTGCTGAGGACAAAACACTGGCCACAAAACCCTGCTCATATGTAGTCACAATATGGAGAGATGAATTGTGGTTGTTTCTGCTGCTTCGTCCAAGGCACGCTGAGAGATAGATGCATGCTCCCACATAAGCCTCTGGCCTACCAGATGGTCTTGCCGACATCTGTCAGTAGGTGACGATAGGGTTTCTAAGCTAAAATATTCACAAAACATTGGTTTTCCTTTTGTCTGAGAGTTTCTCTTATTACACCACAGTGTCCCTTAGAGTATACTTGTTCTTGGGGCATTGGTCTACAGTACAGATTGAAGATTGGGGATATTTCTAAGCACATTGAAAAATGTTTGCTTTCTCAAAGTTCAGCATGCAGAAGTTAAAAGGAATAAACCAGAATAACTGTTTCTGAACACTTCTTTGGATGTTTCACATACAAACGTAAGTAATACTTTATTTTCTCACTGAGCCCTACTCACAGTATGGAATAATTCTGCCCTAAAAATGAATCGCTAGCGTGTAATGAAAGCAATCATTTTCTGTGAGGCCTGAATTACGCAACTGCAAGGTGGCGGGATTGCAGGGCGAGGGAGGGAGGACCTACCCTCAATCACAGAACAGGACCTGGCTCAGCAGCTGCGTTCTTTATCCATCGCAGTGATCCTGTGCTTAATCAGTCAAATCCAGAGCCCTCCGGGGAGCTGTTCACTGTGAGTTTCTCATTGCCTGGCTTGATACCTACTTGCAGAAATGCCAAGCATTGTCAGCAGCAAACAAAAGGCTTTGGGAGCGGTCCACTGAGCCAAACATCCCACAATAGTCTGTCTGAAAAAAAAACGGGTCATTGGCATCAAGCAGGATATTAGCTGATTTATTGGTTGTGGCTCTTTATCTATAAATTGCAAATTACTTTACCCTTACATCAAAGGATGCTGACATAAAATGAAGAACTATAGCAAGCACTGTTGAAGGAAGGCCAGTGAGGAAATGCGCGCGCTGAATACGGCGTGGGGACACATATTTAAGAACGAGGGGGAAATTGCTGGCTTTTGAATCACTAAGAGCTGTGCATCCTGGGCTTTGAGAGAGGCAGCGTTCAGCTTAAAGACTGCATTTTTTAATTAATTCTTTAAAGCAAAGGAACTAACTGAAGGATGGTTACAGAATCCAGATTTGCGCAAGCTTTCTCACGTTTTCTAACTTCGGAGGGCTTTAACCGGCAGCAGCAGGGCCTGTAGAGCTCCGGGGTTCAGAGGAACAGGCGGGGATGTCGCAGCGCCGGATGCTGCCTCATGATGACAGCTCCTCGGCGGCACAACCGGTTATCACCCGAGCTGCGGCAGCTCCGGCCGTCCCGGGCAGCATGCACCTTGTGTGCCCCGGCTGCCCGGCCCGGCCCCGCAGCTCACCGCCTCCTTACCTCCCCTCAGCGGCGACCGGGGGCGGCCGGGGAGCCTCAGACCCGCCGCGGGCTGCTAACGGCCGCGCTCCCCGGAGCTTGGCGCTTTAACGCCGCGGGGAAGAGCCACCCCGTCTCTAACTGCCGGTCCCGGGCCGGTCCCGCCCGCCAGGTGAGCGGGCCCCGGGCGGCCCCACCGGCCCGAGCGGCCGCCAGCGGCACGTGGGGCCAGCCCGCCCCCGCGGCCGGGGCCAATCAGGGAGAGGCGTGCGGCTCGCGCGCTGCTTGACGGTCGCCGGGCCGCTGCCCCTTCCCCACACCCGGGCGGCGGCGGTGCCCGCGCCCCGCCCCGCGCCTGCGCGGGGCCGCCCCGCCCCTCCCCCTCCCGCCCCTCCGGCGGCGGCGGCGGCGGGCGTCTCGCGGCGGGAGCCGCGGGCGGCACGCGCCGCCCTCACCCCTCGGCCGCGGGCGGGGCCGCTGCTGCACGGAGCCGCCCGTGTGAGGCGGGGGGGCCTGGCAGCCGCCCCGCTCCAGGTGATGCCCGCGGCCGGCGTGACGGCGCCGTTGGCGAGGCGGCGGCCGTTACCGATGGAGAAGGAGGCGGCGACGGGCTCCGCGCGGGCCCTGCCGGCCGCCCCCGCCGGCGGCTCGCACCTCGGGGCCGCCCCGCCCTGCCCCTGAGCCGCGGGGAAGCGCCAGCGGCCGGCCCGATCGCTCGGCTCCCCCTCCCCAGCCGCTATCTCCTCCTCCGTCCTCGATGTCTCCCCCGCGGCGCGGAGGCCCCTTTGCCGCCTCCCCGCCCTCTCGCGCCTCACCGCCGCAGCCCTCCCGCCCCGCGGTCCGGCGGCGAGAGGCGCCCGGCGCCAGGCCGCCGCTGCCGCCCGTCCCCCCCGGCTGAGGAGCGGCGGCGGAGAGGCCGCCGGCCCGCCCGCCGCGATGAAGGTGGAAGCGGGAGACAACTCCATGATCAACCTGTCGGTGCAGCAAGTGCTGAGCCTGTGGGCTCACGGCACCGTCCTCCGCCACCTCACCGGTAACGGCGGCGGTGGGCGTGCGGGGCGGCGGGGGGGCTGGCCCTGCCGCACGCGTGGGGGCCGGGGCGGGCGGGCTGCTGGGCCGGGGGGGGGCGGTGGGCCCGGCGGGGCGGGGGAGCGACCCCCGCGGCACACAATGGCGGGCGTGGGTGTGTGGCATGGCGGGGGCTGTGTGCCCGAGCCGGCTGCGTGCGAGCGGGCCGAGGTGCTCCTTGGGCACCTACATAACGTGTGTGTATCCCCGGGGGAACGGGAGGGAGCCGCGTGTTCGGCGGCTGGAGGACTGGGCTGTGTGCCCGGTGTCTGCTCGAGTAAAGAAGCCGAGGGTGTGACTGTGTTCGCTCACTTTTGTAGTATAGATATAATAAAAGGCTAATGGTATAGGGTATGTGTATATGAGCGAGCTGGTAGATCCCTGTGTGTGAGTAAAGGGTTGTAGGAAGCATGTGTGAATATATAAATATGTATGGAAGGCTGGAGTATGTTTGGGGGAGTGGTTTGGTTTGGGTGGGTTTTGGATAGATGCTCGTTGGCGTTTGACAGCTATGAAAAAAAAAAAAAAAACTACAAAACCCCCAGAGAAATTAACAGGGAATTGGAGGCTTCTCCCCCACCCCACCACCAGCTCCATGGACAATGGGAGCTGTAGGAGTTAAGGAGGTGGCAGACGTTTCCTGACTCATAGACATGATCTTGAGCATCAGGAGTTCTTAGACTGTGCTTTTCTGAAAGACTTCTGTGAACCAAAGCAGAGCTTGGGCTTCCCCCTCTGTTAGGAGAGGGGAGCTTTAGCTGGCTTTGGCAAGAGCTGGCTTTTTTTCTGCTTAATCTCATGCTCAAACTTGGATGTGGACTTCTGTGAGACCCATGGCATGTAGTGGAGAGGTGTATCTTCTGATCTCCTATTCTGCCCAGGGGTAAACAAAATCATAAGCTTCCAGCTCTGAATAAGCAGAGATTTGGTGTCAGTAGCAGAGATGTTACTGGGTGAATTCTTTCTTCTTGGTATAGGGGTATGTCAGGTGGTGATGGATTAGTGGAAAATGTTGATGAAGGGGATGTATTTTAAATATTTATGAAAATACTCTAATATTAATGAGACACTCTTATGCCATCTTTCCCCCCCTGTATAGTAATGATTTATATATATATATAAATATATTTAAAATCTATTCAAGGTGGAAGAAGTATGATGAAAATAGAGGTCTAGGTGAAGTTGGAGCTGTAGCAAAAAAAGTGATCATCCTAGGCTTTATTACTTTACTTGTTCTTGTAAATGTAATGAAAAGGTTATAGAGATTTTTTTGTTTTATTTGATCCGTGAACTTTTTAAGATGTCTGATAATTGTTTTCCAGATACTAGTGTGTCACCACACTAATACAACTCATTTTCTGAGTATTTTTACATACTTATAAAAATACATCTTGTACTCTTAAATCCATTGTGAACTTTCCCCTTTAACTTTTCTTTGTGCCAGACATCCTCTATAAAGTTTTTCTTATTAGAACATTTTGCAACATACACATTTCTGTGAAATTCAGTGCTGAGTGTTAAGTAAGCAAAACAGTTTGTTTCTTCATTCTTTTGCAATAAGCCAGTTTGTTTCTTGACACTTTTGCAATATAACGAGGGGTTGTGCAAGGTATTTTTAATGTGGAATGGGTTTTCTTTTTAATTAAAAGAATCTGAAAAATAATGATTTATCCCTGGTAGTGTTGTTGGAGATTGTCTGTGTCAGTTGTAGTTGCGCTACAGTTCTTGAATTGGAACTTGAATGCCAGCCTGTTGCACTGTATTTTATGGACTGTTGACAGTTAATAATTTCACTGGATTTTCTATATAAGATACACTGTTACAGATTATATCTTAGGAGATTGTTTTTAATAGAAGAATTAATATTAAACAAATAATTGTTGTTAAACTTAGGTAAAACGCTCCTGAAATACTTACCAAAGAAAACTCTTTGTTCAGAAACATAAATTCTTTTTTTCGATGCTAAGAAAACAGCTGTGTGAATGAGTTTGTCTTGTTTGACTACTTAATTTTATTTGCTTTTCCATCTCTGTAAAGTAAAAGTAGAAACTCCTTCAGAGTACTGGGAAAAAAAATACATAAATATACAGTGCTCCATGAATATTCTTTAAGACTGTGTTGTACATACTTTTAGACTAAAAAGCTGTGGTCTGGACTTGGCTTGTAAGTTGCACAAGTAAAAATTTACCGTGTTTATCTAAACAATGTTGATTATGTTTGCACAAAGCTTTAAAATTTTACCAACATCCTTCTTAAAAATTCATTATTTTGTCAAAACTTCCAACAGGAACCTGATATGAACTCCAGCCTAAATCAGGAATGCTACAAACATGAATGGTTTAATTTTAGTGTTTTTTTCCTCTTAATGAGAAGCTGAGCCATTATTTTTTTTATACCTTATATCTGATCTAGGTTCAACAAAAAGAAATTCTGTCTTTCATATATGGCCCAAAGTACCCAGGAGACCGCAGACAACTTAATTCCTGCCACAATCACAACACACTGCAATAGCTAAACCTGCAAGCACTGTTCGTTGTAGCTGAATCTAGGCCTACCAACACAATGTACTTTGCTTTGTGTTTTCCTGCCTTGACGTGGGAGGTGGAGGTAAGGCTGTAGTAACCATGGGAGAGGTGTCTTTTACATCACCCTGTTTTACCTCCTCCAGCAAATCCCAAGAACAGCCCCTTTGTGTGAATGGGTTGTGTTTTAGAGTTAGTGTTAGATCAGCGTTTGCTAGAAGAAGTTGGGTAATAGCTGAATCTGAACTGAAAAGAAAATAATAATCCCAGTTTGAGTACCCATTAAAATAAATTATTTCTTTAAAGGCTACTTCCACAATGAAGAACTTGGTGATATTTCTACTCTTCCTGTAACCAACGTAGATGTTTTGTTTGCATCTGGTTATTGCATGTGCAAAAGGTATAAGCTTCTGGTCTGAGTAGGTTTTATATTAGCCACTGAGGAGGTGTGGGGAGAATGTTGTTTTCACTGTGTGCAGAAAAGTTTATGGGGGAAAAAAGCATGTGTTGTACTGTATTGACTTCTGAAGTCAGGGTTTTCTTCCTCCTGGTGTCCTAAGGTGGTGAGCTCAAGACTCCAGCAACTGTTTTTATACGCTTTGAAATAAAAGTCCATAATTTTAAAGTGCTAGACACTAGTAACTCCTGAATTTGTTGAAAGTGAACATTTGTAAGAGATTATGGGTGCCACATTGAAGATATTCCTTGTCTGTTAAATTTTTATTCTTTTTTTCCCCAAAGTTCTATCTTCTACATATTCGTCCCTGATTGTCTGGATGATGTCTTTGTCCCCTATCCTGTAACCTGAGAGGACTAATCTGTAATTTACGATTTAAATACTGTTGAGCAATTGCTTCTCTTCTGCTTAATGCAGCAAAACAATCAGCATCTCCAAAGAACAGTTTGACTGTATAGTCCTGTTAACTTTGAAAGTACTGGTTAATACAATAATTAAGGAAAGGGACCCAGTGATGGAGGAAATACTGTTGTATGTAAAAAAACTGATTTACATTTGCAGGTATAATATACTGTCCTTTCTTTATCTGAGTAGTAGATGGTAGGCTGGGTGCATAGATCAAAATCTCAAGAGATAATTTCTTTTGAAGTAATCTGTTTTGATTTATGAAATGTTATAGGCGATCATTATTTATTTGGCAAAACAAGCTAAGGACTAGAGGAAAAGAAAAATGCTGAAGATGAAGAGCTAAGGAGGTACTCCACGTTTATTGATGCTGAGTGGCAGTAGGACAGCATGCTCATTTATATAGCTAATACTTGAAATTGTTAGCATTTATAGACTTTGTGTGTTTGCATTTTGGTTTGCCCAGGATGAAGCTGTTGATAGAATGTGCAACTTCAAGTGTTGATATGATGGAAGTGATATGAATGCTATTCTAAACTGTGGCATGCTTTAAAAGCTCTTTTTCTAGTCTTGAAGGTTGTGTATACCTACACTAATATAGGTATAATGTGTATATATAGTACACAAGCATAATGTATGATATGTATCCAATATGTATAAATACCTAAATCAACAAAATACGCCTCTAAAACTGGAGTGATAGGGCATGAATTAAAAGCCATTTGAGCCTTGCAGCTTTTCTGGTAGAAAAAATCCCCACCCAAATCAAACCAGTGGAAAGGAACATAAACTGAAAACAAGGTTTAAGGTAGTGGTTAAGTGCTGAGAATTTAAAATCAACCTGAAAAATAGGTCACGGTTGTCCTTATTAGAAAACCTATGGCATCTGTGCAATAAATTGGATGTGCTTGTAAGCCAGTAAGTACTGGATCTTTCCTAGTTCCCTGTATTTCTTTGGGAACTGTAGAATTTTGATACAAATAAGTTGTGTTTTGGCTACTTAAAGTGATTTGGATACACTGAAAGTAAGCTTTGAAACTCTTAGGGTTATGCAAAAGAAGTTGGAAGGTTTTTTTAAAATTTTATTCTATTCATGTCTCTTCACTAGCTCTATGAGGACTTGACTGAATGTTTGTATCACCAAAACAGCAAGCTAATTAGTATTAGCTACGCAAAGACTGAAATTTTTTGACAGTGTGCTTTTTTAATCAAGGTAGCAACAGTGATCATTTAGGTAAAGTTATACCTCTTAAAGTGTCAATCAGTTAGTATATAGGACATAAGAACGTGCTGGTACAGCTGTTTAAGACACTTCAGTCTCACTTCCTTGCCTGTATAGGTATTGCAAAAAAAGTTCTCACTACTCGGGTATTTTTGAGCAATCAAAGTTTGGCCCATTTGTGTTCAGAGGTCCACATTCTCTGTTTCCTAGTGGCATCTCTCAGTGTTATCCCCAGCCCATTCTTTGCTTAAAGTTTTGCGTCAAGTTCTCTGCCCTCAGCATGTCAGGATAAGAATGACTGTATTGTCCTCTAGGTTTGTGGAGCTTGTAGCCTCCTCTAGTTTGCTTAAAAGATGGGCTGTCCTCCTTACCTTGGTCATCTGTGTTAAATACCTTACTCGGTTGTCTTCATCACTGGCCCAGTTAATCAGCAGAAGTAAATAAGTGAGTGTGTTGAACTACCAGGCTTAAAAAGAGTAAATAAAGCAGGATAAGAAAGGATGATTCTTCCTGCCTTTCCTAGGGAAGGTACTAAAAAGTGATTTGTCCTGTTTCAGCTTCCCAGACTAAGGTGATGTTTTAATGAAGTGAGGTGGTGGTTTAACCAAGTGGATAGTACCTATTCAGGAAGACAAAGAAAATTCTTGGATTCAGAAAAATTGCTAATAAATGTGTAGTCTGTACCTAAAGAACAGGAAACACTTATGTAAAATAGTCAATTGATAAAATTCTCTGAATTGCAGATTTTTTGTTTTTTAACAGCAACTTTAACATGACAAAGATGACTGATAAAAGGTTCATAAATTATTATAAGGCTCTGATTTTGTATGTCTTGTAAGTTTTCTGAAAGTTATGCTGCTGTTGAATTGAGTCCCTCACAAGAAAAGCCACCTTTGCAAGAGGAAGAAAGAGATGATCTAAATGAATGATTAAAAAGCTTTGTGTGATCAAGTTCTCAATTTCTTTGATATCGGATTTTGAAATGCTACTGTCATATGATGATTAGGTAAGCTGTCATTCCAGAATATTTGAGTAGTGTGGTTATTCCTTTTTTCTATTGTTGCATCCTGATACAAAATATTGTCTATTCATTGCTAATAACAATTCAAAAAAATATCCTATAATGGCTCTGTAGGAAACTTAGAGGATCTTGGTACTGAGGGAAGATGCTAGAATAGTTCCAACTGCAAGATTAAGTAGCAGAGTTGTACTTTGTTTCCTGTTCAGGGAGACTTTTGTCTTCCTTTGCTTTTAAAATCCAGTTCTTGTTGCAGCAGGTGAGGATCTCTAGTGAGAATGTGTGTGTGTGTGAGGGCAGGGGAGGAATGAAAAACCCAACCCTTCTAGTCCGTCTGCTCATAGCTTGTCTAGTAACTTGATAAAGAAAAGCTTTTCAGCTACTTTCATTTAACAGATTTAAGTATGTCAGTTGGTAAAGGGTGCATAATCTAGAGCATGTATATTTGATAGAGTTGCCCAAATCAACTCCAAATAGAAGATGAACTCTTGAGTAATTTGCCTACATACAGGACAAAGACAATTAATTCCACTGCTTGCTATGTCCCTTACACTGCTGCCTGCCCTCTGCAAATAGAAGTATCATAGGTGTATGTCCCTAACTTTTTTGTCCACAACTGTCACTTCCCCCTTCTGTCTCCTTCTCAAAGTTTTGATTCTTCCTCCCTCTTGCCTTCAGCTGGACTTGAAGGTGTTCCCCCATTCCACCCCACTCGCCTCCAAGTCTTCTGAATACCTACAAGTTTTAGCATCTACAGTCAATTTGGCAACATTATAAGGTATTATGGATAATTTATAGTAAGAAAGTACTGGGTTATTGCAGGTGTGTGTAACTACCTGTATTTCTTGCATCACTGACTTGACAATACTACTGACTTGGCAACCTAAGCCTCTGAAGTGCTGGTTTCTCACTGGTTTCTTTAAACACTACAGCTGCATTTGTGTGCAACAAGGAATATTTCTGGGTGTTCTCTGATTTCCTTCTGAATGAATTCAACATGTGTGTTGCTTTTAAGGACCAGGAGAAGGAAGTGTGTATCAAAGAACTCAAGTTTATATTCTGTTACCCAACAGGACATTTGGGGCTGGTTCTAGTCTCATGTCTGGTGGCTTAAATACGAAGTGAGAGGTGATGCTGATTTTCCTTGAGCTCGATTTGGAATGTTGTTGTGGTTTAACTCCAGCTGGCAACCAAGCACCATGCAGCTGCTTGCTCACTTCCCCCCCACCCAGAGGGGTGGGGAGGAGAATCGGAAAGAAATGTAAAACTCTAGGATTGAGATAAGAACAAATTAATAATTTAAACAGAATAAAAAGGTAACAACAACAACAATAATAGTTATAATGGAAAGGTGGGGAAAAGGATGAAAACCAAAGGAAAAGGGAGGAAGGAAAAACAAGTGATGCGCAGTGCAGCTGCTCAGCATTTGCTGACTGATGCCCAGTAAGTCCCGCAGCAACAATCACACCTTCCAAACCTCCCCCCCCCCCCCCGTTTATATACCCAGCATGATGTCCCATGGTATGGAATACCTCCTTGGCTGGTTCAGGGTTCAGGTCACCTGTCCTGGCCGTGTCCCCTCCCAATTTCCCATGCCCATCCAGCCCTCTGGCAGCCAGGGCCCAAGAAAACAAAAGTCCTTAACTTAGTATAAACTTTGCCCAGCAGCAACTAAAAACATCAGTGGGTTATCAACATCGTTCTCAAATCAGACCAAAAACACAGCACTGTCCTAGCTACTAAGAAGGAGGTTAGTTCCATCCCTGCTGAAACCAGGAAAAAATTAAAAAAGACCTAAGATAGTTGCTCACTGTGCAGCTATTTTGTTTAAAGGTTTGTAAATATTTTTGGTTCCTTAGTTACAGAGCAGTAGTTAGCTTTCCCATAATCTTTTCTTCTAAAAATAGACTCATCCTAATAAGTCTGGAAAGGTCAAAGACTGGAAATCGGTTGCCTTTTCTAGCTGTTGGGGGCTGACAATGTCTGCAGACACTGATTTCCTAAAAGGTGGTGCAATGCCTATAAACTCTGTGGATGTTAACAGGGAATGGCACTGTCTCAAGAGTCACACTTTCTTGGTCCAGTTTCAAGCTTTTCAGCTGCAATGGTATTTTAGGAGAGAGTGACTGGAAGTGCAGCTTTCAGTGTCTAGAGCATCCCCCAGGTACATTTGCTGAGAGACAATGTCAAGAGCTTTGCTGCTTCTCCTCGTAGCATATCTATATATTGGCAGCTCACTCTAGAGTAACTGGCTGCTGAATAGGCTGCCATAATTGCAGGTCCCCCTCACCTGGAATGATGGAGTCTGCCAGTGTTTGGATTCATGTTAAATGAGGATGAGTTTATCTCATTCTGATGCAGTTTTATGAAATCAGTTGATATGAACCTGAAGTCAGTATCCATGACAGCACACCTTCCAGAAGTTTGTTTATAGATTGTGGAAGGACTGGTGGGATGATACTGATCAATACCCCATTGTCATAGTTATGGAGTGTTTGCCAGTCTTAGAAGCCTGCGGTTGTTGTGTAACCTTACCTAAGAACCAAGCATTTTCTTCAACTGCAGATTTGAAATATGTGTTCTCAGAGTATCTCTGGAGTATCAGGTTATCTTTACTTTAGTAATATTGCAGAGGTCCTTGATTTTTTTTTTTTGATAGTTGATTCATCTCCTGCAATCTGCCTTACTCAAGAGAAATGAAAATTTGGGTCAAGAATATTGTCAGCACTGTCCTGATAATCCAGGCCTCTTTTACTGAGTAATTTGCTTATTAGTGTATGCTGAGTGGTATGGAAATTGTGTGACAGACTTAATTGCAGGAAAGGATGTTGTGTCCAGAGAATAGACAGCATTTCCACTACAGTATTTACTGGCACACAAAGCAAAACACCCTCTTTTGTATAAGAACAAGTTTTAAAGCTGCATTCAGCATCACGTTCACCTGCCAACAGTTTAATTTTGTGCTTCTCTGAGTAATCTGGGAGATGGGCTCAACCACATTACTGTGGAGAACTAAATTGGGAGACTGAAGAATAGGCACATAATACCTTGTAGGTGGAAGGTCTTCAGAGATCAACATCTGCAAGCAAGGAAATGCTTTGTCTTGCCTACTAGATACATTCTTTCTAATTTCTGTTCTTCATGGTTACTCATATGGTAAAATGGAGCATAGACCTTGTGGGTGATTTCACTGCCAGTGTTGCCAAAGCAGTTTAGACTTGAGGACCTGTTCAGTCTATTGCTGAACTAGTCTGCTCAGTCCATACCTCTAAAATTATTATTTGTTATCTGTGAACAGTCTATTTGGTCCTCATGGAAATGATCCTCCATGGGACAGGAGCTTAGTTGATATTTTAATAGAATAGTGTTTTGAGCTGTTAGGAATCTGTTTTTGTGACATCTTTCGATGAAAGGGTCATCCCTGGCAGCTCTTCTGATGTATGCTAGAAGAATGAAAATGTTCATTCCTGACAATGTTTTCCCACCTGAAATTGTATGTGATTTACTTTGCAGGGAAGTAAACTTTTTTTACTATCTTCTAAGGCTTATTTCTCTATGGCCAAACTGTAGGTCTAGCAGGACTGCTGGGTTCTGTATTGACAGATCCTTTGATTCATCTCCTTGCTGATTTGCTTCCACTAGAAAAAAAACAATGGGAATACCCAAGCTGTACCAGTAACAGACGAGGCCTGTTAGGACTACAGGAGAGGTTCCCCTCCCAAACTCCCCACGACCATGGCAGATTAGATATCAGCAGTTTATCTTTCTTAATGCTAGTAGAAGGGTTTGTCAGGTGTTTGTAGAGTGACGACTTGGCACTCTTGCCACTGTTCTGTCACAGTAGCTTCTGAGAATGGTGAGACATCTAGTGAAACCGTACTGCAGTCGTTTTCCTTTTGCAAGGATTTTTGGCACCCAACTTGGGGCCAGAGTGAAGGGATGGAAGATCTGAGGAGAGCTGCTTGGAGCCCCTGTCGGTATATGCGTGTGTATATCCAAGCACTTGGGAAGGAAATTTAGTTCTGGAACTACAGCTGAAATCTTAATTGAATTTAATTTACCACCCATCTTCCTTGCTGCTCTCTGAAGAGGGCCTTTTGGTTGCCATAATTCAGAGGAGTTTTAAGGCCTGTGACATAGTTCTGCTTTTTATGTCTGTGTGAACGGGAAGGGGTTGAGTTACTCTAAGTACTAAGTGAAAAGCTTAAACTCTGTGCTATGATTATACATCCAATATTGACACTGGACCCAAAGGGCTGTGGTTATCATGTAGCAACCATTCTTTCTCAGCATCCTTTCACAGTATGTTTTGTTAGAACTGCTAAGTACTTAAGTTAGCTAATTGAGTCATATTTCTGCTCCAATGACTGGTGTGTGTCAAGCTGTGATAAATAGTACAGGCTCACCTCATAGACAGCAAGTATCTTGCTGTTGTAAGGAAGCTGTATTATTTTTTTGAGGTGGAACTGCAGCAAAAAATCTGAATTAATGACAGTTTTGTGGGATTATGTCAGTCAGCAAATTGGGGCACATTTTCCTGAATTCTGTGATGATCTATTCCTACTGTAGTTGACTTAAAAAATAAATTATTTTTTTCTCTTTTGTTGCATTTTGCCACCCTACTAAGTTATAGTAAAACCAAGTGAGAAAGGTTCTTTACTACTTATGTAGTTTCATTGATGGTTCTTGCTCATTTCTTTGAAGGTAATGATCATGTCTGCCATTCTTCAGTGAAATGTTTGTACTCCACATGTTCTCACGATCTATTTCCTTGCTTAGTCGTTTAAATAATAGTGACTACCTGTCTCTCTGAAGTTCTGTGCTAAGCAATTGGAAGCAAGGAGTTAGACGTGTTAAAATTTCTTGTTGAAATTGTAGTGTTTTTATTTGTGCCTTTGAAGCTAATTCAATAGGACGCTGTTACAGCTCCTGGGTAGATAAACTGAAGTCTTTAATCTCAGTTTTCCCATTTGATGTTACCTGATGCTGTCTCTGTTTGTTTGGCTGTTTTTTAATACAAAAAAAAAAAACCCAAACAAAGAAACAACCCGCAATTCTTGACTATTTTTCTGGTTCGGTTTTTGTTTCAGAGAATATTTCATTCCTCGGGAGTAGTTACAATACCTGGTAAGAAGCTGCAATTAACATTGTTTAAAGACACCATTAAAAGAATGACAGAATTCTTGTAATAATACATCTGAGTTAAGAATTGTGACAAATCTTTTTTATAGTTTTTTGATCATAATAGTATTGTTGCTTTTTGATAGACTGCTAGAAGTGGGAAAGTGTCTTGAGCATATGCTGATGTTGTCACATTCATTCCTTGTAAGATTGAAATCAGTATTGCTGCTCCCTTACTGTTGGTTGTATGCAATGTTTTAAAGTTTCTTACTTACAAAATACTTGTCTCAGAAATATTAACCCTTTATTTGACTGCTTTCTTTCAGAGATGTGGTACTGGGTTTTCCTGTGGGCTCTCTTCTCCTCTCTCTTTGTCCATGGTGCTGTGGGAGTATTAATGTTTGTGATGCTGCAGAGGCATAGGCAGGGGAGGCTGATCTCTGTCATTGTGGTCAGCATTGGATTTCTGGGTTCTGTAACTGGAGCAATGATAACCAGTAAGTCCGTCTTTTGTTTTGGTGTTTGTATGTTTTTTTTTAATCTAACTTCTAAAAAGAAAAACCCCACTTTTTCATAGTTATTTAACTGTTTATTAAGGATTTTGCCTTAGTTATATAGCTATCCTAATGATAGTGACAACTGAGTTGCTCCTCTATTGTGTAAAGATAAAACTACTATAAATTGTCAGAGGAGTACAGAAATCATCCTACTCTTCTCACTTTGGAAACATTGGGTACCAAACTATTCAAAAGGTATATACTCAGCAGGTAATATCTTCTTGGGATCAGGAAGAGCAGTCCTGCCCTGCTGTGCTTGTTGCAGATTATTATTATTTTTTTTTTTTGTCAGAAGCTTTTGATCAAGATCACCTCTTAGTAGCCTTAAAGGCATGAGTTTCTTTTGGAAATGAGGCCCTGATTCCATTGGTTGCAAGGCTGAATTCCTGCTCATTTTCTTGGGTCTGCTGGAGGTTTTTAAATTGCACTTGGATAGTATAGTACCTTGCTCTTTTAAAAGAAATTAAAGTGCAACGTAGGTAGTGATTCACAGCTAAGAAAATATGTTTGGAGAAGTTACGCTTGGCTCATGGATTTGAAAGAACTTTCCAGTCTTGACTTGGCCATAATGTTCCTTTCAGTTTTATTTGGGGTAAGGAGGAAAGGGAGGAAGGCCATTAGACACCCTGCCCCACCTCCCCCCACCCCCCTGCAAGCACCCCCACCCCGAATAAATTAAGCTATGCTGCTGTTTTAGGTAAAATAAAATGCTGTTTGGGAAGGGCATCTGTTACAGAGTTTATGTTGTTAGTCTAATGCCTACCGCTTGATATATTTTTTTAGACATTTTATATTTCTTGGCATTGTATCCACAGATAAAGAGCTAAGCATTTTTTGTTAAAGCAGTATGCTGAAATTTTCATCGAAGTATCAATACTGTTCTTCCATCTTTCCTAAGAAGTTCTGTTACCTGTGTCAATAATGAAATATGTACTATAAGATCAGTAGGACGCTTTGGCTTTATCATATCCAGCCGTGTTTATCTAACTTATAAATAGACTACGGTAGCTTTCCTAAGCAAGTAGAACCATGGTGAGTTTTCTGTTGGAGATGGGGGGTGAGAAGTAGTGAATATTATTTTTACAGGAAAGAAGTTTGTGCTTTGTTGTTTGAAACAATGCTGGTAAGGAGTTCTCAGCATCAAAATCAGTTAATTGAATGGGGCCTGTGTTAACCCGAGCAGTAGTTTCTGCCAGAAGATCTTGTTGACAAGATAGTCTATCCTGAAAAGCCTTGGAGGGTAAGGAATTGTAAAGCTAACCACCATCATATAGTCTGTAGGCAAGCCTTTCTGCCTTTCATTCCCATTTTTCTGCGTATTGCCCAGATTATCGGAACAGTGGTATCACTTCAACTTTACACACATTCATGGAAGATTTCCAACAGATTATTTCTTACTGCTACTGAAAGTCCTTGCTTGTTGGTTTTCAAGATTAAATAAAAATGCAAATTTCATTAAAAGTTTCATGAAGACTTTCCTAAGAAGGTTGTTTTGATTGCTGTGTATTTCTCAGCCTAGAATTGCCATCATGTAACACAGTATAGTTCAGTATTATAACTCTCCTGGTTGGTATTTTTGCTAAGGTGAGGTGGAAGCAGTTGAGTGCCTTACCTTACATGTTATGCTGATTTTTGTCCTATGATTAAAATGGCAGTGGCCCTGTTACAAGGTCAGCAGTGTACGAGCATTTCTGAAGAACTGAAGATAGGAAATGTGATGCTGGAATATGAGGCTTTTACAGTATTCTATAGTGGGGAAGGTTCGGTGTTTCTCAGATGAAAATACTTTGTCTTTTATCTGTGCATAAGAAGAGGAGCAACACAGTTTATTTTTGGCATCCCAGTTTTGCAGGTCAAAACATTTAACAAGCAAGCAGTACTGTTTATGTGTAAATTCACCTGGAACTTTTTCCAGTCTTAGACTGCAGGCTTGTTGTGCTGTTTCTAGAGGTTTTGCACAGAGCACTGCAACTTGGTTAGCCGAATACTTTTACTTTCAGATATTTTTGTTTCTGGACAGCACTGGGTAGTTTCATGCAGAAAAAATTCTGTGGGGAGCTTCTAAAGACAAATTATGGTGATAAAATGTTAGAGAGGATTTTTAATAGCTATTGTGCTGCAAACTGGGATTGCAAGTTGAAGTATTTAATTGTTTGGATATGCCTGGTCCAGTGCTTAGAAAACTGAAATAGCAAGATTACTTTAATTTTGTATTTCCAGTCCTCTGCATTGCTTGTGTAGGTGAATGAATGCAGTATAGATTATTAAATAATGCAAGTTTAATTTTGCTCAGGTAGATCTGTCAAACTTTCTGGCCTTCTGGGATCTTTTTACTAGCATATAGAAAAGCAGGAAACCCTTCAGTTTCTAGGCTTTGAAAAACCATGGAAATTTATGATTATTAAAAGAAGTATTGAGATTTACTAAATAGCAGTGGATACTGTCCAAAAAAACTCCACTCAACCAAACACAAAACCTAACCCTAAGCCAACCACAGATAAATGTCAGGCAGTTTGAGGCAAGGTTTTTAGCTGTATTTTATCCAGAAGTGTCTGTTCTTCCTGTCTCCAAGCACACTCAAAGCTTTTTGGTGACTTATTCTCATTTCCCTCATTGGCAGCCTATTGTGGTATACTTTGGCTCTGTACCAATTGTGCTGGGTTATGCATTACAGTCTGCATTGTACACTGTTACTTGATTATAAAAACATAATAATTAAACTAAAAAAAAATGTTTTTATTACTGATGTTTTCCAGAATAGCTCAGTGTTTTCATAAGAAGCCAAAAATTTCTGTTACTGATTAACTAATAGCATCAAAATCTGGTATTCCAATTTGGTCAATTTGAATTCACTTTGAGAGTTCAATCATCAAAATAATTTCAGTGTCAGTACTGGGCTCAGTCTAAAGGATCTCTTTTCGATTTTGACAGCAAATACTCAAGGAAAAAATGGAAAAGCGTATGCAAGGTAGCTGAGTGAAATAATGTAAGGCTAGCCTTCTGGTGAGATATTTCTGACAAAAAAATACTTTACAGAATGTTTTTTTTAAAAGAACAACGATAAAAATAAAAAAAACCCAAAATTTACTCGCCTAACAGTCTCATGAATACTGTTTGTAGATACTGTTATGGCCACAATTATTAGTGAATTCTGTTCTTTCTAAAACTTTTGTAAAAATGAAGTGTTACTTTTTTAAGGCGTTCGATGAGTCAAATACACATTGTGCTTTCAGAAAATCTGTTGGAACTTAATGTATTTGTGTCATTAATGTTTTTTTGATTACTTCAGCAGACTATTCCTGTTAATGATGCTGCAAAACCAAGAAAATTCAAAAAATGAACTCTTGCCTATTAACTAAAAAATTACAGTGGCTTTTTAGTTGTCTTTTGAGCCTGAAAAAGGCTCTGTGATCTCTGAAAGCATTTAATTATAACTAGATAGCATCTGAGCCATACACACCAAAGATCTGTAATTGAATGTTGAATTTTTGTCTTTGGGAAAAATTAATTCATTCTGAAATAAAGGACAATAAACTTAATGTTTGTTTTTCAGGCAAGGAAAGCAAGCACTGTATAGAAATCACTAGTTCAGAAAGTATCAAAAGCTTCATTCTAGAGGTTTAGATTGAGTAAATTTTTTACCTATGGACACAGGTGTATACAAGCCTGAGTTTTTTGAATGAACATTTTAGATTCTTTATAAAGCTCAGAAGTTGCTTGCACAGAAAATGTTGTTCTGTATTGACATCCTTTTGATTGATTGATGCAAAGACTCTTCTTTTTCTCAGGCATTTGCTCTAAGACATCACAGCTGTACATTTGCTCTGAATATTTTTTGTTCAAATGCATGTGATAAATTCAGTATATAAAAGAGAGTAGAAGGCAGTTAGTAGCACCTGGCTTTGTTTACACGGCAGTATTTTATTTCTGGTTTATCCTGGCCATTTGATGTTATACATTGAAGATTTGCATTACAACTGTAGAGGAAAAGTGGTTTCTTAATTTTTAATGTGTTATAGCTCAAAATCTAATCATATTAGCTAGAAATTTCCTTTCATACATATTCATGGATAAGAATGCAATACTTTGATCTTTTTCTTAATTTTTTTAACAATTTAGTAGTTTAAATTAAAACTAAACTGGTAGAATGTGACTCAGTTATTCAACCAAAATATTAAATTAAGCTGATAGATGTGTGTTTACAGTTATTTGGTAGACATTAGAAGTTTTTCTGTTGTCTTCTCCCTGCCTATACAAGCAGTTTTTAGAGGATTTTTTGCTACTTTGTCAAATTAGTGGGAGGCAAAAATGTAAGAAAAGATTTGAAGATGTCTGCAGGGAAATGGCAAGATTCAGTTTTCTTAAATCACACTGATGTTGGAAAAGTTAATCATTTTTAGTGGGGAAAATCATTCCTGAAGGACTGACATAACTAGACAAATAAAAGCAAGGCTAATAATTTTATAATGCCAGAAAGTAATGCAGTGTTTGGTAATGTTCTATAAATAGTTGATGCATAGGCACAGTAAATATTTTTTTTTTTAAAAAAAAACCAGCAACATATTTAAGCCTTGGCTTTTTCTGTGATTTGATCGTTGTTTTTCTTGTGATTCTTAGGTGCTGCAGTAGCTGGAATTTACAGAGTAGCTGGAAAGAATATGGCTCCCTTAGAAGCGCTTGTCTTTGGTGTTGGACAGACAGTACTGACATTAATTATATCATTTTCAAGGATTCTTGCAACGCTTTGAGACTTATGTAGAAGGGGAAAAAAATCAACCAGTGCAAAGAAACCTTTAATCTGAAGAGAAGCTTCCTGAAAGTGGATTCATCAGTTGATGAACGTGAATTCTAGTGCAAGAGAAAGGAAGCATGTGGAATGTGCACTACAAAATCCAGAGGTTCAGTCAAATGAGCAGACTGCCCTCTAATGTCAGAACTGATGGCCTTCTGCACTGCGCCTGATGTGCCTCTGTCGCAGGCAAGGTGCAAGTCGTGTGTTCGAAGCTCAGATGAAGCACCTTGAGTAGTTGCCAGTCAGGTTGATGTGTGGGGATGGGGTCATTGTGCTTGACAGTGTTGTAATAAAATAAAGGGGCGCTCCACAAAATTGCTGTATGTGCCAAACTTGGAGTCTTAGTTCTTAACTGTTGGTTGGGTAAGCTTTGAAATTGTAATTATAGAAAAATGCTGTGAACACACACTCTGCTTGAATTCAGGTAAAATAGCAAGATAACTGACTTTTGTATCAGCAGAGTCTCTCTGAATGCTGAATATTCTTATTTAGCATTCAAAACAACTGTTAGGCCTGTTTTGAAGTGTAGGTGGATTTGGATGGGGCTTAAGAAACAGCTTTAGCAGCTGTGATGTCACTAGCACTATGTGTAGAACGGCTCATGGTGGTTTTCTGAGCACATCATTCCCTTATGGTTTTAGCTTGTCAGATATCAGTAGTTTAAGGAGACTGTATGAAGGTTTGCGTATGCACAAACAAATCTTAAATTGATGGTTTCCTTAAAATTACTTTGTCTTAAACATACAGATAAGCTACCAGCACTTCTGAAAACCTCAAAAAGGCTACTTGTTGCAAATAAGCTCCCTGTATTTATTTAAGCACTGATAGGACTCTTAACCCTACACGTATTCTTCCAAGAACACACAAATATAACAGACTTGAAGAGAATTAAACCTATGAGGAAAATGGAAAGTGATAAAAATATGATATTGGGTTTCTACTGAACAAAAAATATTAAATTTAATAAAATTGTCTCTATACTCCAAGAGTTTGCAACTGGGCAGTGCTAATGTATTTACTACCTTGTTTCTGAACACTTTGTATCTTTGGAAAATTATGATACCTGGAACTTCGAAATACTTAGTTTTCAGTAGAGTTTGTGCTTTTCTAGTTTAAAAGGGACAGTAGTGTTGTGCATGTGAAATGTCTTAAATGTGAATGTTTTGGAGTGAATAGAAATTTGAAGTAAATATTTATGAAATAAAATTTAAAGGGCACGAAGTTCTGTGTGAGGAATATGGATGTTTTACATCTTTTCTCAGCTGAATGCTATTCAGCAGTCAGCTTTTAATGCTGACAGTAAATTGCTCAAACATTTTGCTGTTAAGATATCAAAAAGACTTCTAGGACTGTTGAAACAGGATATAGTTAAAACATAACTTACAATCGAGTCATATTGCTTAGTGCTTCAAGATATTATAATGAATTAACCTGTCTGCCTTTATTTTACTCCATGTACACTGTTTTTGTTTGTTTTGGTTTTTTAAGTGCTGAGGATGCTAATATTATTTCTTTTCTTCTAAAGTATTTAAGTCTGGTTTGAAAAATGTACAAAGTTACAGGCTTTGCAGGGAACAATGTAAAATGTTATAAACCTTTTCAGTGTTATATTTTTGGCTTTGAATTACTTTAAAATGTGGTTTAATATATATATATTTGTTATTTTAAATGTCTTCAAAACCTTAGTTTTCATGGTTTGGGGGTTTTGTCTTGTGGCTTTTACTTTCTGCTGATACTTTTGGCATAACAATCATTGCACTTTAGTAGACAATGAAATTACTACTTTTGTAAAAGGCAATTTAAGCTTCTCCCCATTGTCTTAAATTATGAGAACTGCTTTCAGGTATTTAAGTCAAATTGAATAATAAAGTAAATGAAGATATTTCTCGTAATGTGCCTTGTTACATACATTTTTAGGGGAGAGGATTTTAAAAAAAAATCAAATTACCTTATCTTCATTCTTGTTCTATTTTTGCTATTTCTAATTTAGTTATTTGATGTCTTAACAAACTTTTAACACATTTCTGTTTGACAACCTAGAAATGCTTGTCTGGATTAAACCCAACAGTTTAATGAAACACTGGATTCAGTAATTTAGATTCTCATGATTTTACTTCACACTGGAACTTCTTCCCAGTTTCCAAATTTTGATTCTTATTTATTGTATAAGGCTATTATGCTACCACTGATCAATGGCTTGCTGTCTTTCACCAAGTTAAACTAACGGACAACTGCTATCTTACGAAATGCATATACAAAACTTTTATTAACGTCATTCTTCTTTTTAATTGCAGTGCCAATGAAATTGCTGTTGTAAGTTTCCCCTTTTGACAAGGAGGCATCTTTGCAGATGTTGTTACCTTCCTCCCAGCTGTTTTTTATTGCGTAGATCATTGTAATCACTTTTAAGACATTGTTAGGTGCTTAGTTGTCTCTGGTTTATATGGCATTATTGCCTGGCAACCATGAAGAGGCAGGTAATGTAATGCCTAAGTGGCTTAACAGAGACGAAGTTATGTATTTGGTAGAAAATTGTTTTTAACTATTTCTTGTGAAGAATAGATGAGGCAAATAGTTTGTCTATGATGTATTCTTTGATCATAGCATGAATTTACTGCATAATAATTCCAGCAGTGAAAGGAAGTGTAAGTGGCCTTATGTCTGTGAAACTTTAAAATTTCATTCCACATCCTTCGAAAGAACATTGTTAAACATAAGGTGCTCTAGTCAGTGCAGTGTATGTGTGTATATATGTGTGTGTGTATATATGAATGATGGTTTTGGAGTGTGTTCTATACCTTACACATACAACTGAGAACTTTTGCAAGAAAAAGAAAAATTATTTCAGATAACCTTTTTCTCCCCACTGCACCTAACGCCCCACCCCCCCCCCCTAGTTGTTAGGCTACAAAGATATCTTGTGTATGAATGGCACTGATAGTACTCTGGGTCCCTTTGGACAATACAGCGTTGTGCAGATGTCCACACAGGGTCTTTTAGTGCTATCTTCAAATAGCTCTGCCTGGCTCTGCATCATATCACCAGGCACATTCTGCATTGTTAATGATTAGTTTCTAGTAAAGAACAAATAATACATCAACACAATCTCTGGAGGAGGGAGGAATATTTAATGTGAAGAAGCTTCTACTGCTTTGTTGGAAGGTGCTGCTGTTAATGATTGCAACATTCCACACATTTCCAATTTATCAGTATGAACATGGAATCATAGGTTTGGAAGGGACCTCAAGGATCATCTGGCCCAGCCTTTCTTGGTAAAAGCACGGTCTAGCCAAGCACCCTGTCCGGACACATCTTAAAAGTGCCTGATGTCGGGGAATCCACCACTTCTCTGGGGAGATTATTCCAGTGGCTGATTGTTCTCACTGTGAGAAACTTTCCCCTTGTCCCCAGTCAGAATCTCCCCAGGAGAATTTATACCCATTACCCCTTGTCTTTTCCGTGTGACTCCTTGGAGGCTCCCTATTTACATCATCTTTGTAGCCACCCTTTAAATACCGGAACATGGTGATAAGGTCTTCCCCTAAGCCTTCTTTTCTCAAGGCTGAACAAACCCAGTTCTTTCAACCTTTCCTCACATGGCAGGCTTCCCACTCCTCTGATCATCTGTGTGACCCTCCTCTGGACCCTCTCCAGCCTGTCTGTTTTTTTTTTTTTTTTGCATAGAAGGGCCAAAACTGAACACAGTATTCCAGGTGTGGCCTGACAAGAGCTGAATTGGCATGGGATAATGATGACTTTACCTCTGCTGATGATGCCCTTGTTGATGCAGTCCAGCATCCTGTTGGCTTTCCTTGCTGCAGCAGCACGTTGTTTGCTCATATTGACCTTGTGTTTGCTAAGGCCCTCAGGTCCCTTTCTGCAGAGCTGCTCCCCAGCTGGGTAGATCCCAGCCTGTGCTGTGCTCCTGGATTATGTTTTCCCAGGTGCAAGACCTTGTTTTTGTCCATGTTGGAACTTCATAAAGTTTTTGTTAGCTTACTGTTCCAGCCTATCCAGATCTTCTGGCAGGGTGGCGCTCTCTTCCAAAGTGTCCACTTCTCCACTCTGGTGTCATCAGCAGATTTCATCAGGGTACGCTTGATTCCATCATCCAGATCACTTATGAAGCTATTGAAGAGCATTGGGCCTGATATTAATGCCTAGGGGACCCCACTTGTGACAGATTACTGATTTGAAAAGGAGCTATTTACCATCACCCTCTGGATGTGGCCTGTCAGCCAATTCCCCACCCACCACACAGACCACTTCTCTAGACCGTAACACATGTTTCTCTGGGAGGAGGCTGGAGGAAACTGTATTGAAAGCTTTGGAAAAATCCATGTAGACAATGCTCACCGCTCACCCCACATCAGCAAAGCAGGTTACTTTGTCATAGAAGGTGATCAGGTTTGTCAGGCAGTTTGCCCATGGTGAATCCATGCTGGCTTTTCCCAGTCACATGCTTCATTTGACTTGCGATAGCCCTCAGGAAGATTTGTTCCATAACTTTCCCAGGGGCTGAAGTAAGGCTGATGGGCCTAAATTCTCTGGATTGTCCTTTAAGCCCTTCTTGTAGATGGTGGTGACATTAGCATTCTTCCAGTCTTCTGAGATGTCCCCTGTTCTCCATAGCTTCTCACAGATTATGGAGAGTGGCCTTGTAATGTTGTCAGCCAGCACTCTGAACACCCTCCGGTGGACAATGGTCAGGCCAATTGATTTGTAGGGGTCAAGCTCTTGTAATAGTTCACGTACCAACTCTTTCTTCATGGGTGGTGGCCCTGGGTTTGCATCAACCTTTGTTTTAGTACTAACACTTGGTGTGCTCAGCAGGATCCCAAACTCCCCATTGTTGTGATCACTGCAGCCAAGGCTACCACTGAGATATTACAAAGAAGCTTGTCTTGGTTTGTAAGTAGCAAGTGTAGCAGTGCCTCATTCTTGGTTGGTGTATCTAACGTTTGTATGAGGTAGTAGTCCTCTGTGCGTTCCAGGAGCTTGATGGATGATGTGAGCTGCTGTATTGTTCTGCCAACAAACACCTGAGTAGTTGAAGTCACCCATAAGAACTAGGTTCTGTTGACCTGAAGCTTGCTTAAGTGACCCAAATACCGCTTCATTGGCCTTGTCGTCTTGGTTTGGAGGTAGGTAGTAGATGCCTAGTAAGATCCCCCTTGGAGATGGCTCCTCTGGTCTGGACTCAGAGGCATTCAACAGGACTTCCACAATCACTGTAGCTGGCTTCTATACATTCAAGACTGTCCTTAGCATAGAGCACGACTCCTCTTCCCCGTCTGTCTCTGTGAAACAGCCTATAGCCATACATCACCATCCTTCAGTCATGTGAGTTGTCCCAACACATTTCAGTTTTTCCTATATCAGAACTGTCTGAGCGCTCCTCCTCTTTGCTCCCCAGCCTGTGTGCGTTGCTATACATACACTTGAGGTTGTTGGTCTGGTCCTCATCTTGGGAGGCAGCTGAGGAACATTTCTCGCTGCTCTGGTTGGCCTGGCTTATTCCCCAGATCAAAAAAATTTGTTTTGACTCAAAACCCCAGCTACGCTGCAGAAAAAAATCTTCCAAATAATTATTGTCTTTCATTTTATGGGCAATTCAGAGTTCATGAAACTAATCTATGTACCATGACTGGTGAGATAATTTGAACTTTGCTGTTGATAATTTTTTAAAGAAACCAATAAATTAGGCAATTTTGAACGTTCAACATGGACCAAAGAGAGTAGTCCTGATTTTGTGTAAAGTAGCTTTCTATTTTTGAAGTACACTGGTTTTATTACTCTGATGGAAATAATATTCCCTCTTCAACATATTGCACAACGATATTTATTTTGCTTACAAGTTCCATTTGAATTCTGTTGGAGGGGGAGGCATATATAATGCCATTTGAGTGGAAGCTGTAGTGGAGTCTAAGCTCAAATAACTGTAAGAACTGATTTAATCATTATTTTCTGGTTTAATTTATGTATTTCCTGTGCTAAGTGTATTCTAATAATGCTTTTCCTGCATTAAATCTGAATATGATATCACGAGTATATTAAGCTGCATGGTTTTGTATACAGCCATTCAACATCACACGTGTATTTCCACATAAGCACGAACAGTATTGCTAAGTGTAACAAAGTGTGGATGAATCAGTTAAGGCCAAAAAAAAAAAAAAGAGTGACTTTAATAACACTTAGAAAAACAATCGTGAACATAAGAATTTTTTTAGTTACTCTTCTGTTTCTAGAAATATGCTTTTTCATCTTGTGTTTCTCAGTTAAGGGGTAAAATGTGGAAACTAGTTGTTAGGATGACAGCTGCAACCTAATCTAGTTCCAAGCAATTTGAGGTAAAATGAAATTCTGAATTTTGTTCATAAATTATAACGGAGTGCTACATATATGTAAATGCTAGAACATAACCCTATTCCAGTGTGACCAGAATTTAGCATACAACTGCATCAGCATATTGACAGAATACCTTTTGAATTATTTTGTTTTTTCAACCTCTAGATTGGGAGCAGCTCAAGGTGAAAAGACTGTTCAAATCCTCAGCTGTTGCTTCAGAAGGAGTAAGTGTTCCTTGTGTACAGGTGAATTTAACACAGCTGAAAGTTTGTATTGGGTTGAAAGTCAGATATCTGTCACCCCTTCATTACCACCACCACAGCCTTTAAGGTCAGTGGGATAAGTATTCTGTACTCCGTTACGGCGGTGAAACTTCAGCTGAGCTGCATTAGTTTGTGTAATTAACTGTAAATCCTTTGATGAAAATGAAGTTGTCATAGAAGTTAGACTTTAACCCAAGAGTAACCCACCATTTGATACCTTGTAAGTGAGAAAGATTGTGTCCCGACAGCATGCTGTTTCCCAAACTTGTGCCTAGAATTACACTGGAAATCAGTTTGCGTGTTAAGTTTACATGTAATCACACAGATATCTCAAAGTCCACAAAGACACGTTACTGCTTAGGGTATTCTTGCAGTACAGTACAGCAGGCGTAAAAACAGTTCTAAAGTAACGACCTAAAGAAGTGTTTTCTTTCAGGAACACCATTTTTTCACTTCTAATTGTTGATCTTGTAGATACTGAACACTTTAGGAAGTTACTGCAGGGGTACTAGTAGGATTTGTCAGTTGTTAAAGGGAATGGATACTACGTCCTTTTGTGCCTCTTCTGTGAATTGGAGAAAAGCCAGACCTATAAGGCACAGTAAATACTGAGAGATACTTGCAATAAAATAAATAATACTTGATATAAATGGCATTTCTTTTTATTCAAATCTAAGTTTAATTCAGGTATTTAATATCACCATTGTAAAATCTGTTTCTGGATTATCCATTAATATAAGATGGATGGATGAAGGCATAGGAGCTAAAAATCTAAAACCTTTTAAAATGACTTGGCTGGAGGTTTTACTTGTTTGAAACGTGTTTAAATTTATACAGGTAATGAAGTTTTGAAGGCCTGTAATATTTTAGGGGTTTAGAGAGTAATCAGGTATTCATGTAAATAAACTTTTGACTGTGCCAATATATAGAAGAGCACATAATTCTTCAGTGGTTCCTGTAAGCATTTCTGAAGATAGATACCTATTTTACAATCAGAAAAATCCTACAGTATTTGACATCTGTATTGATAACTGTAACAGTTGTACTATAAGCTTTACAAATACAAATAAAATCAGTATTTTAACCATTTGGATTTGGCTGAGCAAATAAGGAGGAGAGAAAAAAGGGATTTTGAAAATCTTTAAAAATGAAAAAAGCAAAAAGTATCCATTAGCCCACTGACAAAATTGTGCCCCACCAATACTGTTTTTCATCAAGCATGACTTAAACAATAGATCATACACAATGCAGCATAATATCTCGCATAATATCTCTCCATAAAGTGTCTTGTGGATAGAATGCATTCTGCAAATTTGTATTAGAAATAAATGTTTGTATTTTCACCTGGTGAAGTTGCCTAAGCTGGATCGTGAGCTAGGCATTGTTACGAAGCTCGAAGGTAGTGACAACAGTGATGGAGAGAGTGATTTAACATATAGTTGATTTATGTTCATACAGGACTATATTACACTGCGAAAAAGGTATTCATTCAGAGTTGTTGATGTTCTTCATGTAACAGTTTATCTGCAATTAAAAATAAAAGGTGAAATTTAAGCTGTAAATACTGTATACTATTATCTTTCCTTTTTTTAAGGAACTTTTTTATTTCCCTGTTTGTGTATAGTTCTCTATGTATATATTAAAAAAACACGAACCGACCAGAACATTTTGAGAAACTTTTCTAGTTACCTTCTGCATTTAATTGCAGTAACGATCTAAATGTGTCCGTTCAGCTGTTTGTTTAGTTCCAAGTTTTCATGGTATGCTTTCAGGTTCTTTGAAAAGCAGCAATAACAGTTGAACAATTATTTAGAGTAAAACTTTGTTCTGCACAATTTCCACTTCCATGCTTCAGAGTGGAGGCGCAGTGGAACACTCACCCAATTGTAAGATTTCAGGATCTTTTAAGGAGGTTTTATCTTTTTCTTTTGGGATATGAAATGTTTCGTAGCAGCTTATATACAGAATTTACAAGTCAAACACAATTTCTCATGCTCATTTATTTGATTAAAAGTTTCTGTTAAAATATTTTCATAAAACTTCCATAGCTTATTGCATGTTCTTATAAGTAATCATAAAACTATGCGTTGACCTCTGTATGAAATACTCTGATAACAAAAGTTTTACATTTTGTGAGCCTGATTGAAGTGTACAAATGTACACATAAAATAAAGCTAAAATTGGTAATTAAGTGATGTACTTTCTTCTAGACTGTAATGGTGTGTTCCTGCAAGCGTCTTATTTCTGTTTTATAGAGAGAAAAAACCCTCAGTGGGACCTGTGTTGTCACAAGACTGAAGTGAGCTGTGGGTGAGACTTCCATGTCTCCATTTTTTTCACATATTAATACCTATTGCCTCCGTTTCTGATAGTTAAATTCTAACGTGGAAATAAAGTGCCTGAGCAAATGAAACATATGTAAATGGCTAGTTATAAGTGGAACTGAGGCAGCTGCTTTTGCAGTTACAATAAGGATTTGTTTATGCAACTGGGTATGCATAGTTTAGAAAGCAAATTGGTTGCAGAAAGGAAAACCAGATTGATTTAGTTCATCAGGTTCAGCCAGCTCACAATGGAATGCTATCTGGGGAAAAATATGGTTAGTCAGCATGATGTAAATGTTTTTATCTAGTTTTTTGTTGACCTGCTGAGGTATATAGATGATACTTATTTCTGCTTTTGTCACATGTGCTTAATTTTTAAGGAAGTGTAATTCACCGTGAGTGTTATCAGTTGTTACCTCTTGGAGATGCCATTTTAACCAAGTATAATGTAAGCTTTGTAGTACTTACTTTAAATAAAAGTTAGTATTGTTTGCTTTAGATTTTATTAAATCAGTTTGAGAATGTTCACCAGTAAATCTGTATCTCTTCCATGCAGACTGAAAGTACTGCTTTTAGAGAAGGCATCACAGTAGCTAATTTCTCATGAAGAGCTTAAGGGGCTCTAAATAGAGTGTAAAAACCAGGTTGCTATGTCTTGAAGTAGTGGTGGGAGGTTTTTTTGCTGGGTGTCTTTGAGGTTTGGTGGTTGGTTTTGTTTTTGGGAAGTGGGTGGGTGTTGGGGGTTTTGTTTGTTTGTTTTTTGTAAATTAAAGTTGCTTTCAAATTAAGATTTTATTGCAAGCGGTGGAGGCACAAGAAGGGAAATCAGTCTGGAGGAAAAGATTCACAATGCCTGAATCTTCTGATTATAAACTCTAGAGAACTTGTGTAAAATACAGTGCCATATTGTGCAAAAATCTAAGCTTTCAGAGCCACTGCCAGAAGCAAGTAGCTACTTTAATTTTGTACCCTGCGTGGGCTCGGTGCCTCTGCAGAACATCTGGGTACCTTTGGGATCCGCCTCTGACCGCAGCAGGGATGCCTGGCTGCCTGCCCTGACCGCTGCAGGAACATCTGTGGAAAACTGAGCTGTGTCCAAATCAGGAACCAGGGGTACAGCAGGAGCGGAAAGTGCCAGAGCTGCTCCGAGGTAAGTCATCTCTGCTCCCAAACTGGAGCCTTCCCTCTGGGAAGGATGTCCAAATGCCATTTCTAGCATGCCTAAACAGCTCATTCGGAACTAGTTTGGGCACGTTTTCCTTCTTGACAAATCAGATGTGTTTATTTTTAAGATACATTTTCTTTTCACAGAAAGGTTTTTAAATCGGTTTCACTTTTTCTGATACAAAAGAAATAGTTTAATCTTTAAAATACTGAAACTAGCCTGGTAAGGTGAATTTTACCAGAATAAAACCCTAAATTAATGTGTTTTATTTATTATAAAATACATAACATGTCTACATAATACATGTGGATATAGATGTATAATACAGAATTTATATGTATGTCAGTGTTTAGTTGAACTGGCTATACTTGTGTAAATAGTGTGTGTGTGGGGTTTACCCTCTTTTTAAAAATAATACCTGTTATTTCTCTTTTTAAAGTATTTCTAGGAAGCTTGGGCACAGAAGTGTAGTGTAGATGGAGCTTGTTCCGCTGTAAAATAGGATACGTGTTTAAATTATTCAGAGCACGAAGACCTGATTTTTATTTCAAATATGTTCCATTTGTCCCAATTAATTATGGCCTGTATCAGCCCAACTGCGCTGACGGATTACAGAATAGCACTGATTACTGACATTCCAGGCGTGAGAGATCTTGGCAGTAGCAGAGATTTTTTAAAAATCGTTGAAAGCTGAATGAAAATATTGTTGTGGAATAGCAGCTTAAATTTTTATCAGTAGACGGCGAGCCAGAGTAATTAGTTGTCTGAGCATATAGCTTCCTACTTAATGCGTAGAGTTCCAAGACCAGACAAAGCTATTCCATTGCACAGCACCTAAATGTCAGCTGAGCAGTACCTTTGTACATTGGTTGCATTTTACTTCAGAGCTGTCTAAACTGTCCTTGGAGCTATTAAAAAATAAAAAAGCTGTCTCAGAAAAAGGAAGTTTCTAATGCCTGCACTCTTTCTTCAGTGCTGCAGCAGCTGCAGCTAATGCACGCCTTTCTGTTTCACAAGCTTGCTGGGCGTAGCTGCTGCGTGTAGTGCAATTCCTAGTGCCCTCCCTCACTAGGATTTAGATGTTATTTGTTGTCCTCTTAACTATTCAGCATGAACCATTGCTTCACTTTTTGTTCAGCCATACCTGGGAGAGGTGTGCAGCCTGGTTTCTAGCACTGGACAGCCTAGAGCTTGAGTCCCTGTGACTGTTCCCCTGCTGTGCTAGCGTGCTCACCTGCTGCTAACAGGCTAGGATTAAGTGTAAGGCGGTAGAAAGCAGTCCTCTAAAGACAGGATGGGAAGTACGAGGTGATAGACAGTGTTGTTCGGCATGCTAAAATGGTAGGGTTTAAATAATTATTTTTTAAAAGCCATAATTTAACCTTTTATCACAAAGCTAAGTAACTTGGGTGGTTAAGGATAAAGCATAACAGGGTTTGAGAAGTTAATGGCTGCTGGATAGCGACATGATAAGCCCATTGGATGTGGGTGAACATACCCTGTGCTATATAAGATGGCTGGAGTGGTACCAGCTATGGAATACCTTGAAGCAAAAGCATGGAACTTAGATGGGATGGAGGGGCAGTGCAAGGGATGGGGTGCCCAAGACTAGGATGCGCTGGGTTATGGCAAGGCTCTGTAGTGTGTGAAAGGAAGGGAACAAGGAAAGGTGCATGTCTCAGGAGTGGGGGAAAAAGGTAGTGCAGTAACAAGAAGGTAGGTGACAGGAGCTTCATCTGAAAGGCTAGTTTCCGACACGTCTGTCCTGTGTGTAGGAGAGATTTATTATTCAGAACATAAAAATGTAGGTCTCTACATCAAAGATCACGCCTCAAGTTTACCATTTTGGATGATGGCAGTGTTATATGGGGAGGGAAGGAAAGTAGTGAGATACGAAAGAAAAGAATAATGTATTTTGCTGGAAGAATTAGGGACAAATTCTAGAGAATTTTCATACTTCATGAAGCATCTTCATACTGTAGGAAGGTACATGCCCAGGGCCGGTGCCCTCATGGAGGAGGAATGCTTCCTCTCTCGGGGAGTTCTTATTCTGTGTTTTTTGAGGTCCCAACAGTTCAGAAAACTGCCTCTGTTGAGTAATGGCAAAATAATTTATTTTTTAAATGTTCAGGTTCAAATAATATTTAACTTCTTGTTATCTGTATTGTTAGTTTAGGGAATGTTGGAACAGGTGCTTTGCTAAATTAACCTTCCACAAATGCAAGAAAATATTTGTTCTTGATTATTTTTAAAACAGGCCAACAAAAAGAACCAAGTATTAAGTACCTCACTGCTATAGATTATACGCTTTGAATTTCTTCCTAATCGTGAAGGAATATATATAATCCTTACATTTAAGGATTATTATTGTAAGAAGTTTGGATGATTTGTTTCCCTGGCACAGTAACTTGTCTAATATTTAAGCAAACCACCTGCAAAACTGAAGTTCTGTCACTAGATGGTGGGCTTAGCCTGTGCATCTCTCTTTCTCCTCCCTTCTCTCCCCCTTTCCTCCCTCACTGCACTTCTAGGGAATGACTAAAGCAATAATTCTGTTTTAATGCTGCTTCTGAATATTATGTCTACAAAGGTAAAAAGTCTTAGCATTTAAAGGCTTAGGGCAAACTGAAACTATTCATCCGCATCTTTTGCCTTTCAACTTTATCTTTGCTTATGATGCCCAGTACTGAAGGCATTATTTATTATTTGTGGTTGGTAGCATGTCTAACATTGTGCTACACAACATGAATACTTTTTAAAAGTCAAAATAAAGACTAAAGAGTAGATGAGAAAATACAGAGCTGGAAAACTTAAACGTTAAATGACTTTTTTAAATGACCAGCAGAAGAAATGAGTTCTTTAAAAATAGAATAGAGTGGTAGTGTGTTGGTTTGGAAATCCAGGGCAAAAATTTCTGCCTGGTGACAGGTAGTAAGGAAACAGTAAAAATGGGAGTGGGCAACAAACTGGGACAGAAGGGAATCTCTCCTTGAGACTTGGCTTCTGTTGGACTTGCTCCAGCCGGTGCTTGCTCCGGTACACCTTCTTTTTTCCCATGCAGTGCAGCTCTAACTTGGCACCTCTTACAGACCAACAAAGTGGGCCTGTAAAACTGGGATTTTTTCAGGAATGGGATGTGATGTTTTTGTCTTCTGTATTTGCTAGTGCAAGTCCCAACTCAGACTCCCCCAGGCCAGCTTTAGGCTCACCTCGGTCAGCGTGTAGCCATGGCATTAAAACTTGCTATCGTTCCATTGTGTGTTTTGGAAAGTGAACTCCCCTTTGGCTTTCTATTTGGTCAGATTCCTCTGCTTCTAAATATGAAACGTGTTTCCAAAGCTGAGATTTCAGATGTATTAAGATGTGAACAAAATTCAAATGCTAATTCTTCAGTTTTGTGTAGATAGCGTTGGCCATTTTCCTGCACAAGAAAACATTGTGAACAGAAAGAAAAAAAAAAGAAAAGGGAAAATTTCATGCTACAGCTCTGTTGACCCTTTTCTTCTACTGTCCTCTGAACATTTTTGTTTTAACGAATTCCCTTTTGAGTCTTACATACCCAACTTTAACAAGTTGGCATCTTTGGCAGTTGTATCTATGAGAATAACTGATGTGCAAAGGTTTTCTTGCAGTTTTCTTCTCCCTAGCTCTAGGATGGGGAAATTGAAGAGACCTAATTATCCTTCAGCTTGTTACTGCATCCTATCATAGTAAAGAAACCCCTTTTTTAATGTTATCCTACTTGTCTGCCATTCTCTGGGTAGCAGTAGTGATTAGTTTGTGTAATGTTAAACAGATTGCCCATTTGGTCGAGGGGAAAAAACCCACCACCACAAAAAAAAACCAACAAACCAAACACTGAGAAACGCGGTGCAGTGGGTGGTAGGGTGCTGGTCTGTGGTTGTGGGTTTTTTTAATGTGAGTTATAGACTTGTATATCTCATTTCTCCCACCTCCAGAACTTCAAGAGTTCTGTTTCAGGTAGGAGATACTTGAAGAAGAAACACTTCAGTGCCAAGACAGGGTTGTGCATGTTAATCTTTGCAAAGGACTAACCGTGTGTTTGGCAGTCAGAGTAGTTTCTTTGCACAGAGAGATGGCCTTGGTCAACTAATACCTCGACTGGTGGGTCTAAGCAACTGCTATCAGTCAAAATTACATGAATATCTCAAAGTTAGCTGCAAGAGAAATTTACCAGTTCCCACTGGAACTAGAGCTATTTTGCAGGACTTAATGTCCCATGGGGAAGATTCCAGACAGTCCTGTAGTGAACTTCAACTCCGCTAGCTATTACAGTGGAAAAGGAAACTGCCTGAAATTCCTGATATAAGAATTCAGACCTCCAGACTTTCACTTATCTGCCTGAAGAGTCACATAACTGAAGTGATTGCCTATGCCCAGGGCTGAGCCACTCAATTTTGTATTTAAGACTTATGACTTCAAGCCTGACTCCACCTCTCAGAAGACCTCTTAAAAACAGATACTTGAACCATCCAGTTAGTCTGTCTTGGACTTGATGATTATCACTTTTCTGCTCAGTATTTTCCAGACCAGGTTATCCTTTTGGCAGATTGGTTTTCAAACATAGTGATCTGAGGACGCGGTGTTGTAGAATATATTTTCTTTATATATACATTTTCAAAGAAACCAAATGCCACCACCCACAAAACAACAAAAACAACACAAAAAAATCCACCAACCCCCCCCCCCCCCAAATCCAAAACCCAAACACCAAAATACCAAAACCCAAACCTCAACCCTGTTTTGGATCAGAAAGACTAGGTGACTGAATGCAGAAGGGGCTTTTCTTTACACAATTTGTTTTAATGTGCAATCTCAGTCTTCATTGAAACTTTTTGCCACCGTCACAATAGAAATAGCAGCACTTGCACTGCCTTCTGTACCTGATGGTTTGTATCTTGATTGAGAAGCATGCTATGGTATAGTATTAATGAACATAGCAGACAAGTTTGTTCATGCTATTTTTATTTATTTTATAATAGTATATTATCCTGCAATGAGTTGGGGTGGGGGCAGGAGGAAGGACTTCAGCCTTTGTATTTGAAGTGAATTCCTTTTTGGATCAGTAGGATAGTTGCACCTTCATGTTTACTTTTGTCAGCTTCTGAGTACAGATTTCAGTAGGTTAATAATATAAAAAATACTTCAGATCTCTTAATTTAAAAGGTGTGGGTTTGTTTTTTTGTGGGTTGTTTTTTTTTTTTCCAACCAGGCTACACATTCTTTGGAGTGCTTCTGCTAACTGAAGTCATCCAACTAATTATTTCAACAGGGTTAAATCTAAGCTATAAACATCTTTGAGATATCCTGTGGAAACTTCCAGTTGGAAAAATAAATGGTGAGTCCCTGTTGTAAACTTACAACAATGCCAAGAACAGCAATATTCTGCCTTTTACCGTAGGTCTGAATAGTGAGTTTTCTAGGAAGTTTGCAATGCAATAGTTGAATGTTCTTGCTTTTGCTAAGGGGCCTCTGAGCACAAACAATGTAGTATGTGGATCGTGTGTTTGAAAGGTACTTTAAATGAACTGTAAGGGAGAGATTTATTACCCCAATAATTAAACAGCAAGAGTAAAACAAGCATTTATTAAATGCCACAGGTTGCATGATGGGCTGTTGTTCCTGCTGTCAAAAATACTACCTTAGAAGTAGAAGAAAATTCATTAGGTTCAAACAGTTCCAATTTTGAACATGAAACTCATAGAGCTGTGGGTTTTGAAGAAATAATGCCTATGTTTAAAAACAAAGCAAACAAACGAAAGTCTAAATATAGCCTGATCTATTGCCAAACAAGTCCATACCTGAAGGTCAGACTGAAGTTCTGGAAGCACAGGTGGGATGAGTGCTGATAGCCATCTTCTGGGAGCAAACAGTGCAGCATACCCAGCACCCATCAGCACCTCAGTCAGTATGGAAACCTGGAGCTATGGCTGAACAAGGGATTGTTGCCCCTGACTTTGGATGTCCATGTGAGAGAAGGGGATGGTCTCTTTTAGCGAAGTCTCTGTGTTAGCTAAACAATGAACCCTATCCAACTATAAAAATGTCCATTTGAGACTTGGAAGAATATAGTTGCTGTTTGATAAAGTGGCTATTACACATCTTAAACCAAATGTCGACAAGGTACAGCCCGGTATCAGGCTTCTTTAGTCTTCTGCTGACCTTCCTTCAGATGTTTGACACTGGTCTCCCTTGGTTCATAAGGGTTGAACCTACTAATTTCACCCTATACCTAAATTAGGGACTTAAAGCTGAACATCTAATAGCCCCATGCCAAAAAGAGCAGAAGCAGCTGGTGCTGCACCTGTGTGAAAGCATTAGTGATGGTAACATTATCTGCCCAATTACTTCCTCTGACTAATAGATGGGTCATGACCAGGTTATATCGATTGATCTTTCCAGCTTCTCTTCTGTAATTGCCAGGAAATTTCCCTTTCCAGGCTCAGTTTCACAAACCTGTAATTTAATAGGGGCATGGCTGAATCGCTTGGCATGTATGGTTGTATGAAGACGAAGGCTGAGAGCTCGAGAATGTAAAAGCATGTGCAATTTTGGGGGATGAGGTGGTGGGTCATAACATTTATGACTAGTCCTTAGTGAAAAAGAGCCCTGCAAAAAGTGAACTTAGTGTTAGCTTTGGGTGCTCCTTTCTACTGCAGTGAATATTCTGCCAGATCTCCCCGGCACCTGCGTAGTCTCTGCTTTTGTATAAAGTGTGTCCTAAAAGCCTGACCTAAGCTTTAGGTGGGACCCCCTTTGGGGCCAGCTTGCTTCTCAATACTTCAAGCTCACCAACAGGTGCTACTCTGTTGCCTTCTGGTTCACAGGTTCTTGATGTGGGTTTTGCAGCAGCGCTCTTCTGGAAGGCTCTTACCGACCTGCACTGCTCCCTGCTCCCTTCTGGTTCCCCTGGCCTCCTCTAACTCAATCTTTACAGTGAGTATGAGATTAAGTAAAAATACGGGATGTATTTTTTTTTTTTCATTG
Source organism: Falco biarmicus (assembly GCF_023638135.1). NCBI lineage: Eukaryota > Metazoa > Chordata > Aves > Falconiformes > Falconidae > Falco > Falco biarmicus. The sequence goes on from NC_079290.1 coordinate 96,143,563, forward strand.
CTGCGACCAACTGAGGTCTTTTGATATGAAGCAAAAATCCACTAGGCACGCTCTGTCTCATACATACATACTAGTTAGGGTAAAGCAAGCTGGAGTGAAGGAGCAATTCCTGGTGCGTACCAGTCCTGCATCACACACGATGCTACTCAGTTGCTCTGAACAGGTTTTTAAGGGTTTCTAAATTTCAGTAGTCTGCCAGGTCATATGCATGCTGTATGTTGGCTGGCACCTGTGCAGACTATGTGCCTTTTTTTCCATTGAGGATAATTTTCTTTCAAATACCTTTTAATTCCCGCTGGAGGCTTCTCTCTGGCTTCCCATTTTTTAATTAAGATGACACTTTTTTTAGTGGTTTGATTTATGTTCTGATATGGAATTACAGCTGCTTTTGCATGTCCCTGCATAATTTCCCCCTCCTCCCCCACTTCCAATAAAGCTTGCCTCAAAATATCCAAAATTATTTGTCTTGGGCTGCCTGGGACAGTTGATATTACAAATACGATGTTAAGCATAAGCACTGTCAAATATTTCTCTTCTCCAAATTTGCTTTTGGCTGCATCTTATCGGCTGGATTCCTTAAATGGGCTATGGAAAAGAGAACCTTTCCTTCATGCAGCTTGAGACAGAAATCAAACAGCCTAAAACGAACTTTTAAAAATAAAATCTATGCAAGATAAGAATTAAAAGAAAACCCAATATTATACTAAGGGCAAGCAAAGTTATTGTTTGCTCCCTACCCATGGGAACCTTTTTCCAGGTGCCCTAAGGACGTGCAGTAGCTGTCTGAATGCATTTATGACTCTTTTAGCTATAGAAGAGAAAGGGGATAACTGACTCATGCCAGACAAAAGGGCATCTGTACAGAGAATGTAGTTCTTGGTTTTTAGGAATCATTTGGGCATAGAGTAGCAAAATCTCTCCTCCTTGTTCCTTGGTACTCTAGGAAAGGCAATCTGCTAGGGAGCAGTAGGGAAATTCAAGATGAAGATGTGGAAGACTTCTGCAAGGGTGTCTACAGGGTATTGTTATTCATTTGCTTTACTGCCACGAGACCATTGTGTTGCAGCTAGAGTGGAGAAAGGGGAAAAGATCTGTTGGTGTGCCCTCATGTTTCATTCTGAGACCTGGGGTTGTTTTAGAAAACAGCAGTTCTAGGATAATGGCTTAAGTTGACAATATTCCTTAGCTAGATGAGCACTATCACAGCTTTAGTTAGCAAATATAGTGTTTTAAATTTACTTTTGATGAGTTACATATCCTAAAATCTCTGGTACATTTTTCCTAAGCCAAATGACACTTCAAAAGAAAAAAATAATAAGAAAAAAAAACACCCCACCACCAAAAACCCCAGACACTCATGCCATTTGAAAACTTTTCAATGACCCAGGATGTATTTTGAAATATATTGATGATTTCATCCTTTGCAGATGACTGTTCGTATTGCAAATGCCACCAGAAGAAGCTATTAGTGTATTTTGAAAGATTATGTGTATTGAACGGGCTTGGCAGTTTCTTCCTGTAAGAAGAAATTTTCTTTCTTCATTTTCCCGGGGCAGTGGTATCACAAGGGCTGAAGGGGTAGGGAAGAGAAATATGAGGAAGTTCCATTGCTATTTTCTGTGGCATCTTATTTATGTGTAGAGAGAGTATTCCCTCTCTCATTACTGAATAGCATTTGCAAGCCCTTCAGGAGAATTACAGTGATTTTAAACAGGCTCTGATTTATTTTCATAGATAGACTTTTGGGTAGATGCTTCGTGCCACTGACATTTGTAAGCAAGCGCTCCATGTTTTGCTGAAGCAGCAGTAAAAGCAAACCATACATTAACAAATGCATTTCACTCGTTCGTTGTTGCTGCACGCTTCATGGGTGCATTGATCCAGTGTCAAAAGTAGAGGTCAACTTTAGTTTTAAATCTTTACTCTTGTGATAGCGGTTCAGGCTCTGGTGAAGGATAAAACATACCATGTGCAACGGCTACATAAACAAATTGCCTATGGACAGGCAGAATCTCAAACTCTTCAAAAACCAGAGGGGCTTGCAAGGTAAGATGTGTAGGGCCTGGCTTCCTATGGATGTTTTCCATGATGTGAAATTAGGTTGAAAAATAATTAATTCTGAAGTAAGAGGGTCTGCATACACAATTAGGTGGGAATGGTTCACCTAGATTATGTGTAGACAAGTGTTGTTAAAACCAACATCTGAAACTGGTGTGCTAATGGTCAGCTTGCGGGAGACTTAATTGATGGGTCCTATACGATGCTGACAGAGATATCTAAAGACCCAGATGCCTTCCAAAAAGTGTTTGATCACACTAATGACTGGCTAAAGCAGCAATGACAAAGTCCTAAAACTTTTCACCTTTCCTCCCACTCTCCACGTTTACAATATTTAAAGAATCCAGTGAAAATGAAGTAGCAGTTGTTCACCGTTCTACCTAGCTGTGCCGGCAGTGTGGTGGCATGTTGCACACCCCTACCACCCTTCGCCTAGACGAAGCAGCACCTTCTAGTTCTCCAGAAGTGACTTTTGCCATCACCAGCAGTACACCATGATCAATATCTGGAAAGAAAAAAGCCCAATGTGTCGGTTAGGGTATGTTTTCTTATGGGCAAATGAACAACTGGTGAGAGGGAATGTCCAGTGGAAAAGGTTGCTGAGTGATGTGGGATGGTGAAAGGAAGCAAACGAGCAGTTGGTGATTTAGAGAGAGAGGGAGAAAGATGTTACAGGTCAGTTACAGCAGTGAGAAATGAGGTATTTCAAGCTAATTAGCTGGAAAATATTTGGCATGTTTTAATTTCCTGAACAATTAGAATGAATAGAAATGTCTTTTGCTTTCTTTGGAAAACATTTTTTAAAGCACATCGTGCTAGGAAATGAATTAAGGATCTGCAATAACAGAAATGGGAAGTTTAATAATCAGCTAATTAAACCTAGACAATAGATCCGGCTCTCATATATAATAAGATCACTCTCATATATAAGATCACTGTCTGTCTTCTGGGTGGCACTGAATAAAATCAGACCTTTTGCAAAACGTATTTTGAATGAAGGCTAATTCGCTTCCATACAGTTG